>NC_138550.1:8131320-8308820 GCF_964273705.1 Natrix helvetica | reverse complement strand
TTGGAATCATCTGGGTTTTTTCCCCCACAAAAAAGTCGTACTTAATACTATACCTCCTTTTTTCCTGCAAGGCCCGCTCCAAGGCACAATTAAAACAGGATATAAATACTAAAAGCTCCTGGTTTCGCCGGAAAATATTTATTGAGAGGCCTCTTTGTAAAGAATGCAAGCCGTAACGTAGTAATTTAAGGTCTTGATCTCCTTTGGATGTGATTCAGAAAGAGACACATTAATTGCCCAGCTGTTCCCCAGCAATTTGTAAACTGCTGCCTTACTTCTGAAATCATCTTCGTTGGAGGTCTGCAATGCCTTTTCAGAACCTTTATCTTTTCAGGGTCTAAGTGCAAAACTGATTTCTCCATAAAATTCATGAAAATCAAAAGAGGATATCAGCTACAGGTATGTTTTGACCTAGGTTTCCCCAGCAGCACAAAGCTGAGTCCTCGTCCCGATAAACCCCTTTTATTTAATGTACAGTGAATTCCTCTCCAGCAAAGTCTTGGCTCACAGTCTTTCAAGATAGTTCACAATTACTGACCTTTGCCAGGCTTGGAGAGTGGCCAGGCCGATATCTTTCAGAAGCCGCGATATTTGGCAAGAATGCAGGAATGAACTCATTGTCTCCTGCAAAAACCCTTTCGCTCCTCTTTTATTCCCTATGGGAGGCATTCACCGTCCACCTGTGGCCTTACTCCCAAGTTGACCCTTGTTCTTTAGCTGTCCCTTCGTCTGGCAGCTCTGCGCATGCGCACACTGGGAACAGGCTCCAGCTGTTCGTCTGCCTCACTGATGTCTGACTCCAAAGGCTGATTGTCGCACAGCTGATCATCGGAACCAAACAGATAGTAAAAAGAATGCTACCGGTTCGGTCGAACTGGTAGGATTTTTTACTACTGGTTCAGGCGAACTAGTCCGAACCAGTAGCATTTCACCCCTGGGTCATATGTAGATTATTATCTGTATGCAATTGTTTAAAGATGCAAAATAAGAAAACTGAACGTATTTACAGTGTGAGTGAGATTGGCGGTCTCGAAATGTGATATCTAATCATATTTTGAGACCGCCAATCTCACTCACACTGTAAATATAGAAGAAAATTTTTGACCTTCCCCCAATTTAATCAGTACTGTGTAAAATGTCCTTGGACAGAAATATAGCTTTCGTACATTTTTGGTAGCTAATAAAGAACCTTTCGGGTCTTGCATTTAGAATTATTCCCCATCGCAGAATATATATATATATATATATGTGTGTGTGTGTGTGTGTGTGTGTGTGTGTGTGTGTATATGTATATGTATATGTATTTGTGTTACAACCCCTGGTATGCCCAAATATGGGAGGGAGCTCACTACTCCCCCTTTCTGTCCTTCGGCTCATTACAGAAGACCATCCAGGCAGAAAACCATATTTTTATTTTTAATGTTGTCTTTGATATGTTTGTGTTGTATTTGTGCTGATAAATAAATAAAGGGAGACTAGTATAGATCTATTTAAAGCTATTTAGCTCTCATCAGCTAGCCATTGTTGTAACACAAATACATACCTGTTTCCCTGGCTCAGCTGATAAGGAGGAGAGCCTGTGGCTTAATGGCTAATACATCTGCCTAATATGTAATACAGCCCAGGTTCGAATCCCAGTAAGGGTATGGCTAGCTGATGAGAGCTAAATAGCTTGAAATAGATCTATACTAGTCTCCCTTTATTTATTTATCAGCACAAATACAACACACACACACACACACATTCCATTCAAATGTTTCTGATTCTTGGAGACTGTTTGGTCAAGTCCTTGCAGTTGTCCTGGCAAAGTTTTTCAGAAGTGGTTTGCTATTGCTTCCTTCCTGGAGCTGATAGACAATGAAAGGCCGAAGGCCACCCCGTTGGCTTTGTGCCTAAGGTGGAACTAGAACTCACGGCATCTAGTCTGATGCCTTAATCACTAAACCAAACTGGCCGAATTCTTTGTATTATCTCAATTTGGTTTTCTTCCTCTGAACATTTTATGATTTCATTCATTCAGTGTGAGTTGACTTCTTCACCGTTTCATCTGTGCCTTCTATTTTATAGATATGACCAATTTTTGAGGGGGAAGCTCTGTTGTTTGTTGGTCTCCCAGATCTTGCTTGACTTCAACGTTTCCATGTAATTTCCGCTTCTCGCTGAACTTTCTGGCTAGAAGCATCAGCTTTTTTTTTTTTTAAAGAATGGTAAGGGTGAATTATTTTCATTATTAAATGGCCTGAAAGTAAATAAAGCCAATGGGGAAGATGCATTTTCAAATTTACTCAGCATGGCCCTTTGATAGCTTAGCTTGGAAAAGCTAATTATTTCACAGGACAAGAAGCCTCAGCATAATATTTTGAGGCATGGCATTGAGGTGAGGTAAGGCCACTGTGATGTAATTAAACACCAATATTGGAGTTTTCACAGCCTTCTGGTGCCATGTAAACTCTCACTGAGGAATGAGAAGAAAATGGATGTTCTTAGGTGAAGGTCTTTTTCGTAATTCTAATTCTAATGCAATATGTCACATGGAGGTGGTGGTAGTCCTTATGGGGTCTTCATTGCTGCCCTGTGGGATCTTACTTGCCATAGTTCTTAAGTGAATCATTACAGTTGTTAAGGTAGCAACACGGCTCTTAAGTGAATCTGGCTCCCCCATTAATTTTGCTAATCAGAAGGTCGCAAAAGCTCATCGTCAGAATCCCAACACACTGCAACCGTCCTAAATATGAACCAGTTGTCAATTCTGATCAGGTGACCACGGGGAGGATGCAGCGATTGTAAGCGTGAAAAACAGTCATAAGTCACTTTTTTCAGTGTTGGAACGGTCACTAAATGAACTGTTGTAAGTCGAGGACTACCTGTAAACCGTGTTTGCAATCTGTTCGACTCATATAGAAGGTGGTGTTGTTGAGTGCATGCATTGTATTGTTGTATTCCACCACCAAAGAGTCCCAGCCGGGGTTTTGACAATTGACAGTTAAAGAAGTGTTTTCCAAAACAGAAACAGTAGCCCTGAATTCTTGCTGCACTTTTAATTTTGCAGAGTAAACGTTGGGCCCCCATCTGACGGGTCAAGTGTAAGGAAGTTAGCACCCAGCCTTCTCCTAGAAGAATGAAATATTCTAGGGAATATTAAAAAGGCAGAATATTATATTTCCCTGGAGGAGAAATGGAGAAACATGTTTTTTTTTAGGCAGGAAGCAGACTCACTCTTAATAGCCCCCACCCTCCTCAAGAGCCCACAGCAGATGTCCGTACTTAAGAGATAAAGAGACAGCTAGGTCTATTCATAGGCAAATGCCCTCACCCAAGATCCCACAAAGGTAGGATTAACCCTCTATCCATCTCACCACATGGCACCTGGGAAGATTACATCACCCAGCAAGGCTCAACCAAGCTTGGGACTCAAGACACTACACAGTTACCCCTGCTTGACCCCATGGGAGTCTGACAACCAATCAAAATGCATTTCTTACACAGGAACAGGAAGCTCCAAGGCGGGGCCCAAGAGAGTTTATAAATCTTTCTGTCTCTCTTTCTCCCACACATGTGCTTTTTCTTTTGGCCAGGAGCTCAAACTACGTGGTCCTGTCCACCATTAAACCATCTTTCCAAGCAGCTTCCATGTTTTCATTGTCTTTCTTCCCACTTGGAACTGAACCCAAATGGACATTTCTTCCAACCCAAGAACAGGACCAGTTCAACATCCTAAAATGACAGAGCTGAAAACAGAAACGAAGGCAACAAGATATAATCCAGGAGAGAACAGATGCTCTCTTTTTTTAAAAAAAAAAAATCCTGTCCTAATGCCCTTTGGTTTTAGGGATTTCCTCGTACATATATTTAGAACTCCTGCCTTAATTTCTTTGCATAATTCTTAGGATAAGACGGCACACGTTCTATAGAATGGCAAGGATCCAGCGGACATCTTTAATCCTGTCCTCGGCAGAGTGATGCCGCTGTCACCCTTGCAATTCTCATTAACTTAAAAAAAAAACACCCGGAAACCAAGGTTATTATAAATATTTGCCAGCGCTGGAATGCAGCCCGTTCTGTGGGAGGAAATATAACAGACTTGCTTCAGATGTCAGCAATTTTGCATAGAGTGTCAAGGATTAGAAAATGGAACATCACACTTCTATAATGGCTAGGGAAACCTGGGGAAATTGCAGCCTTACTAGAAATAAGGGGCTTATTTTCACGTTATGTAAGTGATAGAAAATAATATTAAAGCTCCAAATGTTTTGGAGCCGTCAGGATGCAATATTTTGGTGCAGAATATTTCCCCTAAAGGGGAGGTAGAAACTCCCCCCACCCACCTTTGTCAATGAGTCATTAAGGCCTGAGCCACATAACAAAGATCTACCTTCAGGCAGAGCTATCATAGGAATTGCCCAAAGCTGTCACCACATGGCACCTGGGGAAGATTACATCACCCAGCAAGGCTCAACCAAGCCTGGGACTCAGGACACCTTACAGAGTTGCCCCTATAAGACAACCATTCAGAATACAAGCTCAAATTCAAAAGCTCAGAGAGGGTATAAAACCCAAGCGATCTCAGCATCTCCCCCCCCCCCTTCCTCCCCAGGATCTCAAATCATGTGGTGGTCCTGTCCATCATCAATAAACCTTCTTTCCAAGCAACTTCCATGAATCCAGTGTCTTTTCCCCCACTTGGAATTGAACCCAGATGGACGTTTCTTCCAACAGTAACACCAAAACTTGGCCTCCGGAACAGGAAGTCTGGATCTTTTAAATACAGCAACAGGTTCTGTGACCTGAAAATTTTTGAAAACGGAAACTATAACTTAAAACACTGAGGGATTGCATTATCTCTTCCCCGTGACAACTCTCTGAAGCAGGAGGAAGTCAAACTGGCATTTTAGTTACGTCTCATGTTTGCAGAACAGACAATCATGGTTTGTGGTTTCATAGTGTAGGAAGTTAGCACCCACCCCTCTCCTAGGAAAATGAGATATTTTAGGAATTATTAAAAGGACAGAATATTTTCCCTAAAAGAGAGGCAGAGACCCAGCTTTGTCAATGGGCCATTAAGGCCTGAGCCAGTCTATTCTACCTAACAAAGATCTACCTCCTTTAAGCAGAAGTAATAATAGGAATCTCAAAGCCCTTTCATTACATCATCACCCAGCAAGAGTCAACCCAGCTTGGGATTCAGGACAGCCTACGGAGTTGCCCCTGCATGGCCCCATGGGAGTATGACAACCAATCAGAATATAAGAAAAGTATTCAAATTCAAAAGCCCAGAGAGGGCATAAAACCCAGGCACTCTCAGCATCTCTGCCCTTTTTCTTCTTCCCCCAACATCTTCAAGGAATGTGATCCTGCCCAACATTAAAACTATCTGTCCAAACAGCCTCCATTGTTTCCAGTGTCTTTCTCCCCACTTGGAACTGAACCCAGAAGGACATTTCTTCCAACAATAAAAAAGGTGCAAAGGAGGAGGGTTTGAGTTGGCCAAAAGATGGTGACACAATATCCTAACTGTGTCACTTTGGGGGGGGGGGGGTGCGCACACGTGCGTGTGTGTGTGTGTAAGAAAAACTAGAGAAAATGGTTTCCAATAGTTGAAAATAAAAGAAACAAGTGTGGTTTGCATGCAAGAAAATATATATATTTTTTCCCAAGTTGCAAGTGAATCCGTTCAAAATCAGAGGCAAATGACTCAATGATTACCAACGGTGGTCATAAGAAAGGCAGAATGAGGGGACAAGCCAGAGCTGCTTCCAAAATGGAGCATAAACTTATGCAGAAATGCCTTTCAGAGCTTACCACCTCTTGCACGCAAAAAGATATTCGAAGAAATTTTAGCCACATCTTATTCCTCGTGACCTAGTTTTCGGTGTCTAGAATTTCCCACGGGGGCCATTGAATAAGAGTGAAGTTGTTCTGCCAGAGAAAGATACAGTACACTGTGCGAGTCAACTCTAAAAGCATAGATCAATTTTACGTCCAGAGACCAATGTTTTATTACTATATAATGAGTTTATAGCACAGGGGTCATGTTTAAAACATGGGAAGCTACTAATATTTTTCCCCCTATTAGTATGATGTTATTTGGCACGATTCTTCAGGTTTTTTTGTTTTTTCCATGGAGGGACCATGAGCATATTTGTCCTCTTTTCCAAAATATAGACTTTTGGAGAGCCAGTTTGGTCCAGTGGTAAGGCATAAGCTACAAACCAGGAGACTGTGAGTTCTAGTCCCGCCTTAGCCTTTGACCTCCAGGCTGGGTGCCTTGAGATCAATCACCTGGAGACTGTGAGTTCTAGTCCTGCACTTAGGCATAAAAGCAAGCTGGCTGACTTAGCCAATCACCAGTTCTAGTCCTGCCTCAGGTGTAAGAAAGCCCGCTGGGTGACTTGAGGTCAATCACCAGGAGACTGTGAGTTCTAGTCCCGCTGCCAGCACTCCAAGTAATGCACCCATTGAAAGCACAACTCCGAGGCAGGTAGATTCCTCAAAGAACAATTTATTGGCTACATCATATTGGCACAACAGGTAAAAACCGACTCTGAAAATTCCCGTGGTTTTCACCTAATTAAAAAATGAAAGTTCCCCCTTCCCCCCAGGACATTGGTCACATTGTCCAATAGTGTTGCTGGCCAGTTGCTTGGTTACTTTACTACTCCTCTCCCGGCTACCTGTTGGAATGACCTTGGTTCCCACAGGAAAAACGTTTTGCTTTGACTGCCAGCTAAGTCTTCCCCCCCACCCTGTCCCCTCTTCCGCCTTGTGGCAACCCTGAAGCCACAAAGTTGGGCCCAGCCAGTT
This sequence comes from Natrix helvetica, assembly GCF_964273705.1. Classification (NCBI taxonomy): domain Eukaryota; kingdom Metazoa; phylum Chordata; class Lepidosauria; order Squamata; family Natricidae; genus Natrix; species Natrix helvetica. The sequence goes on along the minus strand of NC_138550.1, from coordinate 8,302,019 downwards.
CCACTTCAGGATTGACACTTGCCTTAGGCATGAAAGCCAGCTGGGTGATTTGAGGTCATTCACCAAGGAAATGCCTAAGGCATGAAAGCTGTCTCGGTGACTTTGGGCCAATGAATCCAGGACATCGCAACCGTCATAAATATGGACCAGTTGCCAAGCATCTGAACTTTGATCACGTAACCATGAGGCTGCAACAGTTGTTGAGTGTGAAAAACAGTCCGTGCCATTGTAGCTTCAAACCAGGGGTGAAATCCACTTACCTTTGGTAAGCAATGGCACATGATCTTCTGCACTTGTGCAGGCCGTGCCTGCAAAGGTAAGCAAACAGCGAGGGGGAGAACCTGCAATGCTACACAATTTATATCCGGCGTTCTACCTAATATAAATCATGCGTCACAGCTGATCGTCAGAAAAACCGGTTCGCCCAAACCGCTAGCATTTTTTTTTACTATCGGTTCAAGAGAACCGGTCTAAACCAGTAGCATTTCACCCCTACTTCAAACAGTCGCTTAGCGAATAGTTGTAAGTTGAGTACACCCTGTACCGTAAAACATGACTCTTTTTGTCCACGTAGTCAGCCAGAGGTCTTTGGTCCCAAATGACGGACAGCTTCACATTTAAATTCTGAATCAGTACAGTTGAATTCTGGATATGTCACTTGGGGCTGCTGACAGCATCTTTTGTTTCCGACTCAAAGCCTCTCCCAACAACCCTTTGCAAAGCAACCTTTGAAGAGTTGTTTTCCATCCGTTGTTCTGCACCATCCAGATGTTTTCCCAAAAGTTACCACTTTGGTTGCGGAGAAGTGACATTTTCAGTAACAGCATGCTGGCAAACCTGGGACACACGGAGTTCTCTCTAAGAGCATGTGAGCCGTCGCCCAGCTCAGCTCCACCGTGTATGCGTGCACGCCTCCTGCTGGCCAGCTTATTTTTGTGTCTCTGCTGCGCATGCATGTGGGGGGGGTTGCGCGTGCATGGGGGTGGGGGTGGGGAAACAGTTTTTGGTTTTAGGAGGCTTCAGGGAGGCCAGCTAGGCCCAAAATGGGTGTGGGGGTGGGTGCAATGCCCCCCCCCCACGGCCCATTTTTATCCCAGGAGGCTTTAAGGAGGCCTGCTAGGCCCAAAATGGGTGTGGGGTTGGGTGCAGCCGCAGCGCCCTCCCACGACCCATTTCTGTCCCAGGAGGCTTCAGGGAGGCCAGCTAGGCCCAAAATGGATGTGGGGGTGGGTGCAGCACCCCCCCCATGGCCCATTTCTGTCCCAGGAGGCTTCAGTGAGGCCAGCTAGGCCCAAAATGGGTGTGGGGGTGGGTGCAGCGCCCCCCCCCCCATGGCCCATTTTTCTCCCAGAAGGCTTCAGGGAGGCCAGCTAGGCCCAAAATGGGTGTGGGGGTGGATGCAGCGCCCCCCCCCACGGCCCATTTTTGTCCCAGGAGACTTTAGGGAGGCCTGCTATGCCCAAAATGATGTGGGGGGCCCACACACATGTGGGGGGGTCACAAGGGGGTAATGCGTTCATGCGCAAGGGGACAGGGTCCATTGCATTGTGGGTGTTGGCACGCAAGGACAAAAAGGTTAGCCATCACTGCCCTAACACATAGAAAGCCGTTTCTTCTTGCTCTGAAATACAGGTGGTCCTGGACATGCAACAGTTTCTTTAGTGGCCATTTGAAGTTCCAATGGCACCGAAAAAAGTCACGACTGTTTTTCACACTTATGACCATTGTAGCATCCCCACAGTGGCGTGATCAAAATTCAGTCGTTTGGCAACTGGTTCCCATTTATGACGGTTGCAATGTCCCAGGGTGATGCAATCCCCTTTTGTGACCGTCTGACAAGGAAAATCAATATTGGGGAAGCCAGATTCACTTAACAGCTGTGTTACTGTTGTGGCCCGCCAGCGGCTAGCGGAGCTGGGGGCAGTCTCAGACAGTTAGTAAGTATATAGTCTGTCTGAAGTGTGTCACATTAATTTGACTGTACACATTAATTTGACTGTACACCGCCCCGAGTCCCTTCTGGGAGATGGCGCGGTCTATAAATTAAATTATTATTATTATTATTATTATTATTATTATTATTATTATTATTATTATTATTATTATTATTATTATTATTATTATTATTATTATTACAACATCCTTCTTTATTTATGCTAATATTTCTGCTTGGTGCAAATCAAAAGGACTCCAGTTCTAACATTTTTATGTTTGGGATGCATTTGAAGTTTCCAAGCAGGTTTCTAAATATTCAAAATATATCTGCATTGAGAGATCTTACTGATTTTACTGAAAACTCCTACATGCTACACATAATTTATGCAAAGATGATAAAGGCAGACAATCACAGCTGAATTTGCACAACACACCAAATAATAAACCACGGTTTCAAAAGAAAAGTTATTTATACAATCTGCTTCTTTCCACTAAAAGCTAAGCTACACTTCATGGCTACACATTATCTGATCTCTTCCTAATGTTAAATTCTGCTAACATTGTCAAGTACTGTTTTTTCAGTATAACACTGGGAGGGAAGGAACATGAGACGCTGGACCAAAACCACTGTGGATTAGGCCGAAGCCAAAGCAAATAGGAAAAAAAAATGTTCTTTAGCTTTCAATTCTCATATTTTTCTGCTGTCTTTTTTCCTCTCCCTCCCTCTCTCTGTCTTTTTGACCAGCACAATAGTGGGAAAAACATCTAGTCAGAAACCTGCTTGTAGTAGGTTTCTGACGAGATAGAGTATAGAGCAGTCCAATGTTTCTTAATCTTATTTTAAATTGTGTGGACTTTGGTTGCAAGATTTGAGCAAAAAGATACAGGGCCCACAGTAAGTTAGAAGTATTCCTCCCCAATTACTGTATTTTTCAGTCTATAAGACGCACTGGAGTAAAAGACACACCAAGATTTTGAAGAGATAAACAAAAAAACAAGTTTTTTCCCAACCCCCCTCCCCCCAGGAGCACTCTGCAGGCCTCCCAAACCTTCTGTGTGTCCCATTTTTCCCAAAAACAGGGCACACAGAGGGTTTAGGAGGCTTACAGAGTGCTCCTGGGGGTGGGGAGGCAATGTGTGTGGGGTTTGGGAGGTGAAAAATGGGCCCGTTTTTCACCAAAATGAGGCGTGCAGAGGGTTTGGGAGGCCTGCAGAGTGCTCCTGGGGGTGGGGAGGGCAAAACACCCCCCCACATTTTTGCAAAAAACAGGTCTGTTTTCTGCCTCCCAAATTCCTCACGCATTGCATTTTTCCCCTTGCCAGCCCCTAGGAGCCCACTCTGCAGGGCTCCCTCTGCATCCCCCGTTTTTGCAAAAAAACAAGCCTGTTTTTGGCGAAAATGGGATCCGTGGGGCAGGTTTTCCGGAGGCCAAAAATGGTTGCATTCTGTGTATAAGACGCACCAACGTTTCCACCCTCTTTGGGAGTGGGGGGAGTGTGTCTTATACTCCGAAAAGTACAGTATTTTTGAAGTGAGCACAGCCCTAAAAGTAATATTTTCTTAGCCTGAAACTTAGCCAAGTCTTATCTACCCTGACTGGCAGATCCCCAGTGTTGCAGATGGAAGTTTTTCATATCATCTGCTACCTTATTTGTTTTTCAACTAGAGATTCTGTGAATTTCGTTCTGGAATCGTGCCGGAGCCAAGCAGGTGCTTTGAGCTGTTGCCAAGCTGCAAAAAATGTGAAGACTGAAACCTGACAGATAATATCTTGATGTGCATAAATTGGCAGGATAAACCTAGGAATGGTTATACCCATTATTTGCATGAGATGGCTAAGACTACATATACAAAACACCCACACTGCCAAATACAACAGCAGGATATAAAATTGAAATTTGTTTCCTGTGTAAGGAGACTTCTGTTTTTTCATAATATAAATGTAAATCTATGCAAATGTTACGTTGGGAATTTGGGAATGGAATTCAAGATATATCCAGGACACATTGCCCCTAACCAGTGGTGGGTTGCAGGTGGTAGGGCCCGGTACGGGCGTACTGGAGCCTGCCCGGAGCACCGGATACCGTTCCGGTACTGTGCTCCGGAGGGCCCACCCGACCGAAAATATTTCTATCGGGTAGGGGCCTCAATACAAGTTGTCCTCAACTTATAACAGTTCATTTAGGGACTGTTCAAAGTTACAACAGCACTGGAAAAAATAACTTACCACTGTTTTTTCACGCTTACGACCTTTGCAGCATCCCCAGGGTCACATGATTTACATTCAGATGCTTGACAACTGGTTCATATTTATGACGGTTGGGGTGTCCCGGGGTCATTTTCAGTGGTGGCATCCTGCCAGTTTAACAACTCATTCGGTGATCGCGTGCTTCACGCGTGCGCCCAGTTTTAACAAAAGTTACCTTCCATGATGCTTCTGGGGAGTAACACAGCTGAGGCACAACAATCTGTACCTGTACATTTAATGAAACTATCACCCCTCGGTGTATGTGTGTGTCAGAGGTGGTATTCAGCAGGTTCTGACCAGTTCTGGAGAACCGGTAGCGGAAATTTTGAGTATTTCAAGAACCGGTAACTACCACCTCTGACTGGCTCACTTACTATTTCAGTGACTCCATCCAGCCACCTCATTCTCTGTCGTCCCCTTCTTCTTTTGCCTTCCATCTTTCCCAGCATAAGGCTCTTCTCCAGGGAGTCCTTCCTTCTCATTAAGTGGCCAAAGTCTTTGAGTTTCCTCTTCAGGATCTGGCCTTCTAAAGAGCAGTCAGGGTTGATCTCCTCTAGGACTGACCGGTTGGATCACCTTGCAGTCCAAGGGACTCGCAGGAGTCTTCTCCAGCACCAGAGTTCAAAGGCCTCCATTCTTTGGCACTCAGCCTTCTTTATGGTCCAACTTTCCCAGCCATATATTGCAGCTGGGAAAACCATAGCCTTGACTATACGCACAATACAGGATTAGGAAAAATAAATACCTGGGCAATGCCGGGTATCAGCTAGTAGATAATAGAAAGCCAGCTCTTCTTCTGTTCCTGAAGTTTTCAGAGTAATGCTACAGAAGTTATTTCCTATGTTATTTCCTGAAAAAAAAAGTTCTTACAATCTTTCCCTGCCTCCCTGGGATTTCCCCGTGGTCTCCCTTTCAAGTACAGAGCAGAGCAGATTCTTCTAGCAATCAACCAACTTTGTGCCAGATGCCGGAAGGCATGATTAAAAATGAATGGGAATTCTCTGAAGCAACGCTGCAGCCTGAACATCAAGTCTATATTTATCTCAGGAAACTCCCGTTAGGACTGCAGCAACTCGTGCAAAAACCACGTTAATTGGTTTATACAATGTGAACGACGCACTCCTGTTCACACGTTCCACCTTTCCGACCATTTTTAAAATACAGGTAGTCCTCGTCTTCATTCATTGACCGTTCAAAATGGCATGGGAAAATGACTTATGACTGTTTTTCACACTTACGACCATTGCAGCATCCCCATGGTCAGGCGATCAAAATTCAGACGCTTGGCCACTGACTCATATTTATGACGGTTGCAGTGTCCCCGGGATCATGTGATCCCCTTCTGCGACCTTCCGACAGGCCAATGTCAACGGGGAAGCCAGATTCACTGAAAAACCATGTTACTAACTTAGCAACCGCAATGATTCACTTAACAACAGCAAGAAACGTAAAATGAGGCAAAAACCCACTTAACCATCTCACTTACCAACATACATTTTGGGGTTTTCTCCCTTTTTCTCCATCTGATTGGTACGCAGGTTATTTAAGCTTAGGAGTATAGGGCGCAAAGAAATGTTATTGATGTTTAAATGAATTAATGGGGAAATGTAAAAGGAATATGAAATGAGGTAAATATTGTTGAAGCTGGAAGATAAGAATTTCACATACTATTTGTATTGTTATTGTTAGCGTTGCCCAGAAAAGATTTGACCCAGTCAATGCAATGTCCACAAATTATGTATGTTTATTACTGGAAAATGTTAAAAAAATATTTAGAAAAAACAACAACAGCCACCTAAATTTTGGGCTCAACTGCGGTCGTTAAGTCGAGGACTACCTATAGTGGAAAAGGCAGCAAAAAACACCCACGGAAGGCAACGGCCCACGAGAGATTTCCCGTCCGCTCCCACCCCTCAGGCATGCCGGTGACGTCATCGTTCACGAAAGAAGGGGGGGGAAGACCGGGCAGAGGAGAAGTAAAAAAAAAAAAACGCTCAGCGGTCATCCACCGACTGCGTCACCGAATTCTTCCTTGTGACGCAGCCCCAGCGGGGCGCAGCCAGGAAAGTGGGCGGGGCGAGAATGGGGGGGGGGAAAGGGATGACGGCACGTCACGTGTGCAGGGGCGTCGGGGGTGTGGCCCCGCCACCACCTCCACCCCCCCTCTGCCTTCAAGGCGGAGCTCATCACGTGGGCTAGAAATATTTTTTTCAAAAAGGAGGGGGCGGGCCGAGAGAGGCCCCATTTAAAGAGAATGGTGCCCGTCACGTGATCCGGGCGTCCCGGAAAGACCTGGGAGGCGGCTTCTTCGGCGGCCATTTTCCCGCCTGTGGTGGCGGAGTCGGGGGTGTGGCTGGGGGCAAGGAGGAAAAGGCGACGCCCACTCGGGCGCGGCGGGGGGGAGAGCAGAGGCGGCCTCTCCCGGGTGACGAGCCAGCCCGGCCCTTCCGGAAGGCGGAGCTCGCAGCCGGGGCGTCTAAAAGGGTTGGGTGAGGGCCGGTCGGCCAGGGCTGCCCGCCCTCCTTTTCCTCCTCCCTCCTCCTCCTCCTCCTCCTCCCTCTTTCCCATCCCTGCTTCCCCGCCAGGATCAGCCGCGGCCGCCGCGCCAGGGAGCTGGGCACCATGTCGGGACAGAGCCTGACCGACCGCATCACGGCGGCGCAGCACAGCGTGACGGGCTCGGCCGTCTCCAAGACCGTCTGCAAGGCCACCACGCACGAGCTGATGGGCCCCAAGAAGAAGCACCTCGACTGTGAGTCCGACGCCGCTGACGACGCCTCCTCTCGGGGCTGCCTTTCTTTTCCCCCTCAAGCCGTTCCCCCCCCCTCAGGCCGAGCCTCCTCCGCGGCTTTTCTTTTCCCCCGCTCGGGGTCGCGGGAGGAAAGGGCGCCTCTTCGGGGCGGCGGAGCCTCGGGGGGTCCCCCCGCTTTCCCTCAGGGCTCCTTCCGCGACGGAGGGTGGCAAACTTTCTTAGGGCAGCTTCTTGTCAAGCCCCCTGGGTTTCTTTTCCTTCTTATCCGCCGCCTCTTTTTATTCTCCCCCCCTCAAACGCCTGAAGGAATTTGCCTTGGAAAAAGCGCAGCGTTCCTGTTAATTTGGCCGTCAGGAATATGAGGCCCCTTCGTCCTTCGCGAGGCATTGTTTCATAATAATAATAATACTCATAATAATAATACTCATAATAATTTTTGAATGTTCAATTGACTGAGTTTCATGTTTAATGAATAAGGTATATAATATAAATATATGCTTTATTCATTAAACATCAGGGGACTGAGTTTCATGTTTCATGACGAAAGTATACAATAATAACAATAAATAATAATACAAATTATTATTATTATTTTAAGAAGGTACTTGGTTGATACCTAGGACGCAGGCAACAACCCTTATCGACCATTAGCACTGGTCAATGGCCTTTGACCCATTCTTAAATGTTCAGTTGACTGAGTTTCATGTTTCATGAATAAAACTTTATAATAATACATTTTTAAATGTGTTCAGTTGACCGAGTTTCATGAATAAAAGTATAATAATTATAAAATAAAATATTTGTGATACATTTTAAATGTTTAATTGACTGTTTTATTCGTGTTTAATGAATAAAAGACAAAAATAACAATAAAGGTCCTTTAAAATAATTCAGCACCATTAGGCTGATTAAGTTCCCGCTCCCCCCTCCCTCTGATGCCACGCTGTTCCTTGGGCTTTCTGCAGTTTTCCTTCGCTGCTTGACGGGGCTGCCTTTTAATTTTGGCTTTTAAATGAATTTTTCCTGGGCTTTCCCCCCCCCCCCCTTTCTTCTCCTCCCTGATGTCTTAAAATCTGCATTTTTGTGGCTGCTTCTGCTGGGAGTATTTCTAATTTAATCCTGCCCCACCATCTCTCAGGTTTATCTGATTCAGAAGTTTCACCTCCTTGCAACCATTCGGTTCTTTTGACTCGTGTAGCTATACAGGTGTATTGATCCTCAACTAGGAAACCAAAAGCAAGAATACTAATACAAGTAGTCCTTGACTTTCAACAGTTTGTTTAGTGCCCTTTTGAAGTTTACAACAAGGCACTGAAAGAAGTGACTTATAACCTATTTTCACACTTAACCACCACTGTGGCATCCCCATGGTCACGGGATCAAAATTCAGACGCTTGGCAACCGACTCCTATTTATGACGGTTGCAGTGTCCTGGAGTCATGTGGTCCCCTTTTGCAGCCTTCAGACAAGCAAAGTCAACGGGGAAGCCAGATTCACTTAACCACATGATTAACTTAACTGCACTGATTCACTTAAGTGTGGCAAGAAAGGTCATAAAATGGGGCAAAATTCACTTAAGAACAGAAATTTTGGGCTTGATTGAGGTCATAAGTCGATGACTATCTTTATAGAGTTGCCTGCCGGTGAGATAGGCCGCCTATAAATTTAATAAATAAATATTGTGGGAAATTTAACCCTTCTTCCCCTCCCTTCCATAATTTTAGTTTAGCCTTGGTTGTTTGTGAAAGTTGAGAAGCTGAAACCACTTTTCTGGTTTTGCCCTGGTCCCGCCTTCAGCACAATAGGGATAAATTTGAATTAGGTGTCTCTAACCCTAATTGCAAAGACAGTATAAATGATAATTTAATATTTAAGGGATTAAGTAGCTGTTTAGGAAGCCAACAGTAGTAATTCTTCACCTATTAGTGAGGCTTTTGCTTTCCTCTGAACTGAATATTTTATTGAAATATTTAGTAGTTTTTAATGAAGTCATGTGGAGGGATATGATCTATATAGTGGGTATCCATTAACATGAGAGGGAGGATTTTTGACATCATATGATGATCCTTGTTGTTACTTGTATTGCCCCTAAAGAGTTTTAGTGCAAAAATGTATTTTGTTTCCCTTTTCATCCCATTTCATAACGGAAGCTGCACTGCAACATTACGATAATTTCATTTTACTGCACTCTCAAATTAACAAGTGATGCTAGTTAGCTTTAAGGGTTTCTTCCTGTTAATATGTGGGATCAGTCTTCAACTAAATAGTTACATGTGACAGGAAAAGTTAGCATTCAGTAAAACCACATTTTATTGACTGACTTTTCTGGCTTAAAATTGGCTATCACAAACTTGTTTGAAATTGCATTGTGGTGTTATATAAAGTAGATCTTTGCATTCCGAGAACTTAATTGCAATTCAGAACCATCTCCAGCATTTTTTGCTCAATTTATAGTCTAGATCTAACTTGGAGAATGATTTCATGTGATTAATTTTCCACAGATTCCATGTTTATAAAACCTCTGTTCTGCATTTATAGTTCATTGACCCTAAACATGTTATTTCCTTCACTTGGTTTTTTGCTCCTGTTGGGAGAAATGTCCTTCTGGGTTCGGCTCCAAGTGGGGAAAAAGACACTGGAGACATGGAAGCTGCTTGGAAAGATGGTTTTAATGGTGGACAGGACCACATGGCTTGAGTCCTGAACAGAAAAGGTGATCACATGCTTCAATGTTGGTGGAGAAGAAGAGAAGGGAAGAGAAGAGGGGCTTGCAAGGCTTTTTATAATCTGTTCTGCCCCACCTATCTGTTTCCTGTTCCTGTGTAAGAAATGTATTCTGATGGGTTGCCAGACTCCCATGGGCCTGGGCAAGGGCAACCCTCTAGGCTGAGTTTTGAATCCAGGTTTGGTTGAGTTCTCAGATGCCATGTGGTCAGTTGAGTAAAAGGCAATATTATCCTGCCTTAATCCCATCCCCCTGGAGCTGAAGAGAAGAACTCTTTATTATGTAAAGTGGACTAGCTTGGCCTTCTTAATGGCCCATTGACAAAGTGGGGATGGGCCGGAAGCTGCAGGAATTTACTTTGTGTTTAAAATGTGTTTCTCCCCTTTTCATATCCAGGAAAATATAATATTCTGCCTTTTCAATATTTCTTAGGATATTTCATTTTTCTGGGAGAGGGCTGGGTGATAACTTCCAACACTCCTTATAAAATGTCTGAAAAATGAGGAGAAATAGCATCTCTGGCAAATAAAATATTTTGACCTATGTTTCAGGGTTTTTTAAAAAAATGTTCATTATATATAATTGTCAGTAAACGCTCTTAGGTGTTGGCTTAAAGTAATGTTTCTCAATCTCACCAACTTCAAAATGTGTGGACTTCAACTCCCCAAATTCCCTAGGCAGCAAGGCTGACAGAGGAATTCTGGGAATGGAAGTCTGCACATCTTTTTGCTAAGGTTGAAAAACACTGGTTTAGAGAATTCTTGGAAAAATCTCTTACTATTGGGTACTTTTGCGTGGTACCTGATAATCTCAGTTTTATGCACGCTTAAACACTAGGCACATTTTCAGAAAAGAAAGCACTCTTCTCAATACCTGTGTTGAACATAATTCTTTAGTCAAAAGGAGAGCTGAAGGGTTTTTTCCTGCACTACCTTCATTATTTTGAACTATAATTTAGAGCTTTTTGCATTGAGAAGAGTACATTGATTGCTCTCCTCAGGATTCAGTAATAGGGAACTGAGCCTAATGTTTTGTGTTTGACTAATTCATTAGGGAAGCAAAGAAGCAAATTTGTGCTCTAGCTAGGAATAATGAAAGCAATAACTTTAGATCTCTTACATGCCACAATATTTATGAGGAAGGCTAGATTTTGTTAATGCATGTGATCTTACAACCTTATCTAATGCCAGAAAGGAACTTTCAGCTAACTCAGATTGGCAAGCAAGTTAATAGAACAGAGTCGGGTCTTTACCATATAATTTGGCCTATTGAAGCATTGAAAGCTATTTGTACCATTTGTTCAAGATGCAGTTGCATTTATCTTCTAAATGCTGATTTGGAATTCTTGTTTTTAATCTGCCAAGTGGTTCTATTCTTACGGTTCAGAATACTTAGCCTCTTAATCCCCATTCAAACTGCTCCTTTTCCCCACCTATCATCCATAAATAACTGATTAACAGAACAATAGAGTTGGAAGGGATTTTCTAGTCCAACCCCTTACTCAAGCAGGAAAGCCAACACCATTTCAGATAAATGGTTGTCTAATCTCTCAGAAACCTCCAGTGATGGAGTATCCACAACTTCTGGACAGAAGCCATTCCACTGGTTTATTGTTCTCACTGTCAGGAAATTTCTCTTTAGTTCTAATTTGGTTCTTTTTTTTAATTAGTTTCCACCCATTATTTCTTCAGGTGCTTCGGTGAATTTGCTCTTTGTGGTAGTCTTAACCCTTAGATATTGGAAGACTGCTATCATGTCACCCTTAATCTCTCTTTTCATTAAACTAGACATACCCATTCCTGCAATTGGACTAATAAGGCCTTGGTTACTTTATTATATAAATAAAAGCCTGGATTCAACATTTTCTCTGCTAAAACTTTAGATGTAATTTTCAGCTTTATGCCTTATCACTTCCCAAGCTAATATAGTACAGTGGTTGAAGGATCATAGAGAAAGTTTTGAGTTGTTCACTATAACAAATTGTGCTTTTAAATTAATTACAATGGGGAAAACCTAGATTTTTTAAAACATAGGTTAAATTTATGCTGTGTCGATAAGATTCAGGGAGAAACACATGGAATTTTGAATGCTGCAGCCTTCAAATGCTTGATTGCATCTGTCCTTCCTGTGATTTGTCTACTTGTTTTCTGTGAGCCGCATCTGTATACTAAATCCTTTAACTGACATTTATTTGACACTAGGAACACTGCAGCTTTCCAGTAATGCTTTTACCATATGCTCTGCTGTCTTTGGAATCCCAGGACTGAAAAAATCCCCTGCTATGCTATTTTATAATTCCCAACACTCGTTCTTTTTTTATAACTCAACTCATTAATACAATAAAAATAACTATACTTACTCAGTATGTGCTCGCATTGTTGTAATGCCAGTTATAATTACCTTGTGGTTTGGACTTGAACAATATCTCAATCTGGTCAAGATAATCTCAGGGAGACGGGGCTGTAGGAGATGACCAGCCTGAAGCCGGAGGGAGGGGTTAAGTACATCATCAGTCTCAAGTGCCTACATGAGATCTAAATCCAGATAACCTTGAATTCTTTTGACTCTTACCTGCTGCCAATTTGTTTTTACTATTAGTTCAGATTCTTGTTGAATGTGCTACCAATAAACCAGTTTTCATTTGAACCTGCCTTGATTCCTGATTTCCTGTGCTTGATGAAGGCTTTGGCTAAGACAATTGCATTGGCAAGATCCAACCTGTTTGTTTCACAGGGCTTTTCTACAGTGAAGGCAAGATTTGAACTATGTGCAATTCGGTTGCAGCTGCTTGCTGCATGGATTGTATAAAGTGAGACCTCCAACTAAAGCATGCAGAGTGATTCTGAAGTTCTTATCATTTTCCACTTAGTGGTTCTGATGCTTTTTAGAAGGCTTATAAAAACTGATGTGCACTTTTAAGTAGCTTTCAGAGTTTTGTGATGGTTTTGTACTTGAAGATGCCAGCCTGTACTTTAGCCAAAATGCAGCCTCATTGGTGAGAGATGTCTTTAACTATTCTTGTATTTATTACAGGTAGTCCTTGATTTACAACCACAATTGACCCCAACATTTCTGTAGTTGAGCAAGATTGTTCTTAAGTGAGTTTTTTCCAATTTTATGACCTTTCTTGCCACAGTGGCTAAGTGAATTACTGCAGTTAAATTAGTAACGTGGTTGTTAAATGAATCTGGCTTCCCCATTGACTTTGCTGGTTAGAAGGTCACAATGGGGAATCACATCACCCTAGGACACTCCAATCGTCATAAATACATGTCAGTTGCCAAGCATCTGAATTTTAATCACACGAGCTATACTGCAAGGGTGGTAAGTGTGAATATGCTCATAAGTCACTTTTTTTCAACAGGAATGGTCACTAAACAAATGGTTGTAAATTGAGGATTATCTGTAGCAATGCTGTGTGAAATGATTAACTGTTCTATGGAGCCAATGTCATTTTTCAGGTCAAGAATGATCTAGGGATATCCCAGTTGGTGTATCTTTTGCATAAAATTGATGCTTTGCATTCCCCAAAATTCCATCTTCATCAGTTGCTTAAGGCAGTGTCTCTCAACCTTGACAGCTTTAAGATATGTGGACTTCAACTCCCAGAATTTCCCAGCCATGTTTTGGATTTTCCAGATACTGTTTTCTGTATTGCTTTTATAGCTTTGTGGTAATTTTGTAAACCACCCTGTTTATTCATGGCGGGTGGCATATATATCCAATTAATAAGTGAATTCTTTTTTCCACACTAGGATTATAGTTAATCAGTTTCTAACCAGTATTGCACACCTAAGTGCTTAGGTGCTGTATTAAACATTTCCCTAAATGAGGTCATGTAAAAAATTTTTTTGCAAGCTTGATTTTTAAAAAAATTGACAATAGAAGTGCCTTTCAAATGAGCTCGCTTGGGGATTGAAATCATTTGGAACAAAGTTGCTGCAGTTGAATCACCTTGTTTTGAAGACTTGTTTACATATCTGGGCTGGAATTTGTTTTAGAAATTCTGAAACAATTCTCCACCGTTTAGCAAATTGTGCTTGATTACTTCAATTTGTGTTGTCACAAAAACCAATTGTAGGGGCTTGATTTCAAGGAATATTTGGACTGTTTATTGATGCTGGACAAACAGCTGTCCACACCAGTTTCTCATCTAAAGTAGAAATAAAAATAGCCACCTGGTGTTTTTATGTGTGTCTATGCAGCATTGTGGAAATCTGTTTGCAGATTAAATGTTCTGATTGAATGTTAAGTTTTAGTAACCACACATGAACCGCTGTCTGTAGAATAGTCATTCCACCTCGCCCTCATACGTTATGTGGGGTGCTTCTTATTTCTAACCTTGACATTAAATTTTTTTCTCTTCCTCAAAACCTTTCTTTCATTCTAAAATAGCTAGTTTTAGGATGGTCTGTGTTTTTCATAAAATAGCCAACTGTAATTTCAAAATTGGTTTTGTGGCACTAATAACAAGAGACTAAAATACCTTTCCCCTGTGTTTTAGATCAGTGTTTCCCAATCTTTGGCAACTTGAAGATGTCCGGACTTCAACTCCCAGAATTCTGGGAATTGAAGTCCAGACATCTTCAAGTTGCCAAGGTTGGGAAACACTGTTTTAGATTACAACTCCTTTCATGTATTGTTAGTGCTGCCTGACATGGAGAATTTACTGTAGTCCTGATATCTTAATTGGATGAGATTGGTATGTTCGTGCTAAAAAGGAAACTCCAGTTAAAGGGACTTGCATACTACAGTTTTCCTATTATGCCAGAAACAGATGTCCTTGAGTCTAAGGCAGGGGTGTCCAAACTTGGGAACTTTAAGACTTGTGGACTTCAACTCCCAGAATTCCCCAGCCAGCCAGCCCCATGCTGGCTGGGGAATTCTGGGAGTTGAAGTCCACAAGTCTTAAAGTCTTAAAGTTCCCAAGTTTGGACACCCCTGGCCTAAGGAGTGACCAGCATTATTGGTCTCACACAGAAATCTTGAGCAGAGACATTAGAATTGCATTGCTTTTATCACAGTGTACCTGCTAAATAAAGTAATACTATGATATTTTTTTAAAAAAGCTAATCCTTCTTTGAACTTTAGGATGACAAACTGGCTTTCACATGGATGGAAAGTCCAGCTTGGCAATCTTGAGGGAGAATTTGTATGATTTATTTATTTATATATATTTCTTTTATTTGTATCCTGCCTGTATTATTTTTACAAAAAGCTTGCGAACATATCCTCTTTCCTCTTATTTTCCCACACCAACAATTCTGCAAGGTGACCCGGGCTGAGAGTGTGATTGGCCCAAAGTCATCCAGCTGGCTTTTGTGGCTAAGGCAGGACTTGAACTCCTGATCTGCCACTTTCTAGGCTGGTGCCTTAGCCGCTAGAGCAAACTGGCTCTCGATGATGATGATGATGATGATGCAAGTAAAAAAAGCATGAATGAACAATTTATGCAAAATGAAGTTGTTTGGCATCTTGCCTTGAATTCCTAACTTGTTCAATTTTAGATTTTGTTAGAATTTTAAATTAATTTTTATTAAGTTTGAGACAGATTTCATCACAGTAATTGGCAGATATTTTTATTCTTTGTTTTATGTATGTATGTATGTATGTATGTATGTATGTATGTATGTATGTATGTATGTAAATAACTCAAGGAGGTAAACATATATAATACTGTACAGTACTCCTTCCCCATATTTTCCTCACAACAGCAATCTTGTTAGGTGGGTTTATACAATATAATAGCAGAGTTGGAAGGAACCTTGGAGGTCTTCTAGTCCATCCCCCTGCCTAGGCAGGAAACCCTATACCATTCCAGACAAATGGCTATCCAACATCTTAAAGACTCCCAGTGTTGGGGCATTCACAACTCCTGGAAGCAAGCTGTTCCACTGATTAATTGTTCTGACTGTCAGGAAGTTTCTCCTCAGTTCTAAGTTGCTTCTCTCCTTGATTAGTTTCCATCCTTGCTTCTTGTTCTACCCTCAGGTGCCTTGGAGAATAGTTTGACTCCCTCTTCTTTGCGACAACCCCTGAGTGATTGGCCCAAATTCACCCAGCCAGCTTTCATGTCTAAGGCGGGTCTACAATTCATTCATTTTGTTTCTAGCCTGATTCCTTAATCCAGGGGTGTCCAAACTTGGGAACTTTAAGACTTGTGGACTTCAACTCCCAGAATTCCCCAGCCAGCATGGCTGGCTGGGGAATTCTGGGAGTTGAAGTCCACAAGTCTTAAAGTTCCCATGTTTGGACACCCCTGCCTTAATCACTATATCAAACTGCTGTCAGATATCGTAGCAAAGTTTACAATGAGTATTGGGATTTCATTTGACCTTTGTTGAAGTACAAGAAGCCCGCGATTTACAACAATTTAGCCACCGTTCAAACTTAACAACAGCACTGAAAAAACCCTCATGACCATTTCTCAGATGACTATTGTAACATCCCCTATGGTCACATGAGCAAAATTCAGACGCTTGCAACTGGTTCCTGTTTATGACAGTTACAGTGTCCTGGGTCATAGGATCCCTTTTTGCGACCTTCTGACAAGCAGTGTCAATGGGGAAGCCAGATTCACTTAACTGTGTCACTAATCTAACAGTAATTTACTTAACTGTGGCAAGAAAGATCTTAAAATGCGACAAAATTCACTTAACAACAATAACTTAGCAAAGAAATTTTAGGCTCAATTGTGGTTGTAAGTCAAAGACTATAATTCAAATTATTGTTCACATAATATATTCAGTTTCATAAGAATCCCGTAAATCTGAGTGTAAAAAATTCTTAAGGTTAGAATTATGTAGTATAACATAATTTAACTTAAAAGTAATCCTTCAGTTAGTCACCTAATGTTGTTTAAATTTTTTAACATAATAAAGAGATGTGAATATTTATCCTCACCTTTCCAGGTATAGTAATGCTAGATCTATTATTTAGAATTGTTGATTGAACCTTTCTTCCAAAAATATACATTTCTAATGTACATTTGCCCTCCTTTCTCAAGAACTCTTTACTGAATATTTTTTTCCTTTACTTCTTCTACTGTGGCACTTATGTACCTAAATCTATTTTGTGATATTTTCACATGATTGCTTAGTGCATAATGTGTTTAATAATATCCTGTGATCAAATTTGCAGTTTCTGGTCCTCTGGGGCTATGAATCCCTTTTAAAATTGAATTAATGGGTGCCAGCTAGAAATATTTTGATATTTAATTTATTCTTGCATTACAGTATTACAGCTGCAATTCTTCTTTTTCTTAATATCACATTTTTATTACCCCATATAATCTAAGAGGCCCAGGATTAGTTTTTGCTTGACCCAATAAAATTGGGCAGCCTCATGTCAGTGTAAAAGATTGAAATCTTAACTCTTTAACTATGCTGAATAGTCATTAGCTTCCTAAAAACATACCTTTATTCCATTAATATAGCAGAACCATGAAGGCTAAATAGCTTTTTATTTTGGTACTGTATTTATTTTGGTACCGTATTCAAGAAGAAGCACTATGGTACCGTGTTTCCCTGAAAATAAGACAGGGTCTTATTGTCTTTTGACCCCCGAAATAAGAGCTTGGCCTTATTTTTGGGGAGGTCTTATTATTTTTGAGATGCGGGAGGCGCTCAAAAGCCTGATTGGGCTTATTATCCGGGGAGGTCTTATTTTCAGGGAAAACAGGGTAGATTTCACTGGCACAATCAATGGAGTTTTAGATGCCATTGCATCTAAAATTGAATCAATCATAAATATGTGGAGTTTCTAGCATTCTGTAATAGCAATGAAATTGATACTATCTAGATAGCTTCCTGTAGCTTTTCCATTGATACATGGTTTGATATAAATTGCACTCATTAAAGAGTCTGTTCCGTTGTGTTCCACAGGTTAGTGTTCTTTTAGTTTAAGTCATTTTTTCCTGAAATTTTAACATTGGGATATGTAATGTATATGTAAAATGTAATTAGAACTAGGCTGAAGCTTTTAGTATGATTAAATAATACAGCTAAGGTCAGTTCAAAGCTTTAGTTATATAAAAAAATAGTATTGTCGGCATCAGTTACTCTAATATTGCTAGACAATGCCATATTGTCTATGATACTATTGGCCGTCTGCCCTAGGATACTTCCTGAAACTTACCCATTAGCACGCAAAATATCATTACTTCAGAAGTTCATTCTGAATAATAATGCTTGGATTGTTCTGTACTATAATCATTTAAGTAATCATTCAATTCAGAATGGTCCATTAGCAGTTTTTTTCTCTTGTTGCGAATAGCAATTGCATGATATCAATAAATAAGATTTATTGCACAGAAAATATACTTTCATGTAGTAATGTTTTGCTTGGTGTGTATATAATTGTTGTAAGTATAACATACTAAGTCTTCAATTGTCTTATTACAACTTTGTTTTTTTCATTGGGAGCACTTGTTCCAAGAATAAATTGAGTTATCTTTCAATTATTTTTCCAGCACCATTTCTATGTCATCTGATCACTCTTTTCAACGAGAGCTCTAGGTTTTTAAAGATGATTGATCCCTGGTGCTCTCTTTGTAATTTGGAATAAAGTATTGATCAGCAGTCAGATACTATGTCCTATGATTCCTACAGTACTCCTAGATGATGTTCAATTAAAAAAATAACATTTTAATGTCACAAATCTCAAGGAATTGCCAGCACTGTTATAACATTGGATCCCAAAAATATTGAGAATGAGATGTACAAATTCTGTTGAGTTTTGCTGATGTTTTAAAAGGATGGGGAGAATAGATATGCTATCATACAGTAAGCAGCAAATGCTACTGTATGATAGCGTATCTATTCCCCCCACCCTTTCTACTGGGAAAGATTGCTGAGCCTCCTAAAATATTTATTGGAAATATATGAGGCATTTATCTCCAACCAGTCACATTCGCAAAGCATGCTTTCTTTTCCTTCCTTCCTTCCTTCCTTCCTTCCTTCCTTCCTTCCTTCCTTCCTTCCTTCCTTCCTTCCTCCCTCCCTCCCTCCCTCCCTCCCTCCCTCCCTCCCTCCCTCCCTCCCTTGATTGTCCATCATACAAGCCTTTATTGATCCTGCTCCTCTATATGATACGACACACACTGATCAGTCTCACTTTTTGACCTTGGCTCTGTTTTATGGAGTTAGATGCCTCTGTACTGTTATCTACGGTATCTCTAATCTAAACCAGTTAGTATTATTTACTGATAGCTGTGACCTTGGTGAGGTGATATGGAATAATTTTAGCTCTGCCTATTACAAAACAAAAAAATGTTTTGCATCTTAAAAATCAACAAATAATGCCTTATTTACCCTGTTTAACAAGCCTAACATAAATGTGTTGAGACTGTGTAATTGTGTGTGATACTAATGATAATGAAGCAATATCATGCAGAATATGCTGTGAATCCATACGCATCTTTTAGATTATAAAGACCTTTTGTTTCAGGCTAAGCACTTTTATGGTTGCCACTTTGATATAATTCCAATTCCTGTTATAGAACAAAGCAGGATAGGTTTGTTTCAAAATGTATAGTCAAATTTAATCTCTTTGATTCTTTCTAATGATAATTCGATTCCAGTGATACTTATGGCTTGCAGCTTTATATGCCAAATATTGTTCCAGATAGTTAATATTTCAGTAATCCTCAGGAAAATAAAATTCTAGGATTGTGCTTCAAAGCTAATAAGGGAGGGAAATATGTGGGTTTAAGTTGACATGTTACATAGCAGCCATTTAAAGAAAACCTGCTTGTTTCATAAAAAATATATATAGACTATAAAAATATATTTTCTTATGCACTGCTTGAAGAGTCCAAGCAATGAGTTAAATCAGTCTAGTTGCCCTAGGACTGAGGAATCTTTTTCCTTGGCCATGCCTTCTGGTGTTGCTTGGCCCCAGAATTTTTCCTCAGTCTGCCGTTCAGCGGCTAGGGATGCAAAGAGGCGGCAGCGGGCCCTCGATAAGCAGTTCAAGAAGGCCCAGCGCCAGGCAGTGAGGGAGGCCCCTCAGCCCACTCCTCGAGTTGAGCCGGTCCTTCTACCACCCCCAAGGGGGGATCACCTGTCCGTGATTGATGAGGAGGTGGAATCCCAGGATCTATCCCCGGATAGGTCTCTGGCAGACTCGGGTTCTCCTACCCCTTCGTATGTTTCTGACTCAGGGCCCGCTCTCGTGAGGCCCAACCGTGGGGGCTTACTGGTTCTACCCTCGCCCAACAAGGTCCTCCTTCTTCCAGGGACACTATTGGGCCGGACACTGGTTTAGCTCAGCAACCCAAGTTATCTGTCCACATGCAGGCGGTGTCGCCCGCGCCATCTCTCAAGGCATAGCCGAGGGGATGCAGAGACGAGACCAAATGCCCGTTGTTCCCAGTACTTCTCAGAGCAGGCAGGAGGCTCCCCCTACTGCCAGACGGGTCCATCACTGGAATCCTCGGCGGTCAGCGAGGCTTCCGTTTTGGAGGACCCAGATCAGGAGGAGCAGGAGCTCTCAGAGGACGAGGATCTTCCTCCGGATGCCCCTGCCTTCTCAGGGCTCTTTAAGCCTAGCTTATTTAAGTCCATCTTGTACAAGGCTAAGAACACCACCCAAGTGGGTACCAAACCTAAGACCATGCAGGGATCTTCTGATTCCACCCCGGTCAACCCCAATGCAAGCATGTTTAATGTTCAGGCCCCTCAGCAAGAGCTGGTTCCGGTTCCTGATCTCTTTATGGATGTCATTCAGCGGCAATGGGTCCAGCCTGGTTCCCTGGCCACGCTCAGTGATGGGGACAAAAAGCTATATTCAGTAGATCCCGCACTGGAAGACATTCTGGTCCTGCCATCTGTGGATCCTCCTATAGCAGTCCCCACTTCTAATTCGTTCCTTCCTGCCAACCTGTTAGAAGGCCTAAAGGCGGAGGACAAAAAAGCGGAGAAGGCCTGCCACAAGACTCATCAGGAGGCATGGCCAAGGAAAAGGATTCCTCAGTCCTAGGGCAACCAGACTGATTTAACCCATTGCTTGAACTCTTCCCCCAGTGCACAGAAAAGGACCCTTCAGGTAAGCCAATGGTCAGTCTGTGGTACTATTCCGGTTACCTATAATTAACTTTGAAATATGTCCACACTAGCAGAAGAGACTTAATTTGCAGTGAGCTGAATTGATACCCATGAATACTCTCTCTAAAGAGGTGGTTAACTATTATTTCTCAGAATTTATCATCCTCTTTTTGGACAGTAGGTTGAGATAAACAACTTGATAGTTTGCTAGGTTTTTTTACATGTATATTCAGTCTATGATAAAAGTTTCAGAAAGCTCAGCTGAGGCTCAGAAGACACACATTTGAGTCTGTCTGGAAATTCATTTCTCAGACACATGGATTGCTGATTACAGTGGGTTTTCTGATAATAATTATGTCTACAGCCTTTTTTATGTTTAATGCAAATTGGGATTACTGATGAGATGCTGGTTATCTCTTGAGAAAAGGCTCAGAACATGTTAATTATTTGTGATGTACACTGATGTAGAGATTATAATAAAGCTAACAGTACAATTGATGTTTTGTATGCTTCTTGTCAAACAGATCTGAAATGCAAATGCATTTGCCCCTAGCATAAAGAACAGTTGAGAGAGATGAGGGACTGAAATTGGCTATCTCCAATTTCAAAAGTACTTTTTGATATTTCCAGATAAAATGAAGAAGTGTAAAACTAGTTAAAGCCAGTTCTTTAGCATTCTTACTTCAATACTTTATTATAATAAACTATTCAATTGTGTGCTTTCTAGTAAGCAGTTGACAATGGGAAAGATTACATGAGAACTAACTGCAGGCAACTGAACCAATGCCTCATTCCCTTTCAAAATTGTATTTAGATTCCCTGCTAGAGAAGATGGAAGCATGAGTATATTATAATCAGGAGGAGTGCTCAATGCAAATATGGTTTCACAACTTTGCTTGTATGACTGGCTGTTGAGTGCAAAAAAGTGTCATTGACTAGGACTTCTACATAATTGTGCCTAATACTATAGAAAACATGAAATAGTGAGTTTGTTAAGTTCATATTTTTCAGGGGTGATTTATTAAGCTATTCCTGTAAAAATAACATACGAACTTAATACAGGATATTGCATCAGTGAGAGGGTCATTTGTCACATTCTTTTCAGTTGTATTAAAGTTCTTGAATGAGAGCTTGGCTAATATTCTTCTATCATTGACCCTTGGCTCCACAGGATATTTAAAGAACAAATGGAATTTCTTTTTTTAAAAGACAAAAAACAAAATTAGATTTCCAGAAAAGGACATGAATCTGAAGTGGAAATGTCAGGAGATCTCAAACAGTAGCCTACAAGATATATTGCTGTTGCACCTTAACTTTCTCTCAGTTTCAGAGCTTCATAGTTTTAAGTTGGTCTCTATAGTTAATCCTAGGAAGCATTATAGTCCCATTACAATTTATGTCAATAAAATTGTGCAGTTAATGAGTTTATTTTATGATATTGGATACTATCTGAAGACGGAAAACAGTTTGTATAGACTTGTGAGCCTTCACTTCAGTTTATATGACATTTGAGTTATTTCAGTAATGAGGTAGTATTTAACCCTTGACAATTTCTTGGATGACTGGACTCTATGCCATGAGGGCTTTATGGCTGACAACCAGTAAATCAGTTTCTTGAATTACAGCAGGGAACTTATTGCTAACCATGCAACTTGCAGACCGGAGGCGTGTTACATGTGCACAACGAGACTTGCCCATAACTGCTTGTGTTGGCATATGAAATTGTGTAGAGTAGGTTATTGCCTGCTTTGGATAAACCTATATTAGAAATCTTGGAAAACATGGTATAGTATAATCACTGAAAAGGGGCAGTTTTTAATAGAGGCATTTGAGTTGCCTTGGTCACAACTCTTATCAATGAATTAATTACAATAGCTAAATGGAGTCTCTTACATTCAGAGATGGTGTGTGAACCTGGGAAAAGTAAGTCCAGTAAACAAATCAAGGTTTGCAACTGGCCACTTAGCGAAAGAGAATAGGGATGTGGTTCTTGCTTTAATGCATTCAGAGCATCTGCAGTAGAGATGGGCAACCTTAAGTCAGTTGGGACATGCTTCTAAATAAGATTTTTGGCCAGATGAAGACCACAAGATTTCCACCCGTAGTAGTAAACTAGAGATAATTGCTTTCTGAATGGCTGAAGTCAACAGAGTCACAATCCTCTATGCCAGGGATGTCAAACTCGATTTCATTGAGGGCTGCATCAGGGTTGTGTTTCACCTTGGGGGGGGGGGGATGACAGGGGGCGTGGCCAGCTCAATGTCACTCATGTTGGGGGTGCCTGTGGTGGCCTGAGTGCTCTGCCAGGTAAAATGGTCTCCTGAGCTCCATTTTCTCTGACAGAAGCACCACAGGCCAATCCTTCACTGTTTCCAGGGCAGCCCCACGGGCCAAATCTAAGTACCCTGTGGGCCGGATCCAGCCCCAGCGCCTTGAGTTTGACGCCCTTGCTCTATGCTGTCCATATTTTATTTCCCTGTAAATTCATAATTGAGCATTCCCCTTCCCACTGATCCCCATCAGCTGAATGCTTGCATTTAAGAAAGTTCATGCTGTAATAAATGCATTCTTTAAGCCCTTGTACGTCAAACTGGCTGAAAAGTCCAGTGGAACAAGTAAAGTACACGTTTAGTTCTTTTAAAGCCCACTCTGGTCACGCCTCCTTTGCCTCCTCAGGATCAGTTTTAAAAACTCAGTCCGCCCGATAGGACTTGTTTTGGGGAGCTCTCAGTTTTTGGGCAGATAGGCTGAGCTCTCCAGCGTATTTTTCCTTTTAAAACAGTTTAGTTAAGTAGTGTTAGGATTTTTCCCCATTATTAATGTTAATTTTACTTTGATCGATGTGTGAAGGCTCTTTTGAATTTGTGCTTGAAAGCTGAGGCTGCGATCGTGTTCTCCAGCTGTTCCTAGTCGCAGCTGGTGGAACGAGCGAGGCCGCTGGTCCGGCGTCTGCTGGCAAGCGCAGGGACGCCGGTAATCTCCCGCTCGTCCCTGGCCATCTTGAGGAAGGGGTTTTAAAAAACCCTTGCTTCCTCAGGCGGTGTCTTTAGCCGATCGGGAGAGCGTGTCGGCCATTTTGGAAAGCGTTGCGTTGGCGCGCTTTTGTAACAGCAGCCAATAGGAGGACCGCGGCATTCTGTGCTGCGTTTTCTCCGCGAGGCTCTTATAATATCCTCCTGTTGCTCTCAGTTACAGCTGGGTTTCATTGCAGTGATGGGAATTTGAATCCAGGCTTGGCGGTTCCTGGCATGGTACAGTGCCCATTGTGCACTTAGAGGGCCATTGCATGCCCCTCCTCCATGAGGCTCGGCCCCTTGGGCACATACATATTTAAAGCAAGAAATCAAACTAGAAAGTAAATTTAAGGAGATCAGAGGCAGCAGCATTTGTGGGAGCCCCCCTCTTAGGAATAGCTTTGCCCCCCATCAAGGCTTCCACGTTTGGCTTTGCAGTAATTAGCAAAAGCAGCTTTGTTTTAGAAGGCCTTTGGTTCTTGACGGATGGGAATGATGGATGCCAGATATGTAGATCTGTTAACAATATTCATGTAAGTGAATCAGCTTCCCCATTGACTTTGTTTGTCAGAAGGTTGCAAAATGTAATCATGTGACCCCAGGACACTGCAGCCATCATTAATATATGCCAGTTGCTGAGCATCTGAATTTTGATTGCATGAACACCACCTGAACGGCCACTGAATGAATGGTTGTAAATTGGGAACTACCTACATTTCTCTATTGACCTTATTGTCTAGGCCCCACCTACAGTCTGTTTAGGACTTGGACTGTTTAGAAATTTTTAGCAATAAGTAATAAATAAAAGCAAACATCAGATCTTGCGCTCGATACAGTGAAGACTGCTTAACATGCCTGTTGAGAATAGGCAGGATGATAATTAGCAGAAAGGTTATAATTACAACTAAGGCCTTTCTTTATCCCCTCCTTTTTAATAACAGGAAGAAAATGTAACTTTGATCAGCTGCCTGCGTTGCCATCTTAAGCTTCTGGTGCTTTTAGAACTTTTGATTTCCAAACATGTATTGTCTCTTAATACTTCACTTGTGAAAATGTTTTTCTCATCTATAAAATTTAACCTGAACTTATATCTGGTGATATATCATCATAGGGAATGTGTATTATATACCTGCAACATGCTGCTGAAATACTAAACTGTTAGGTTTCCTTTCTTTTTTCCTTTATATTTCTGTTTGGGGATTATTTTTCTTACTACTGGTCATATTGAAGAGATTGGAGTACAGTGACACGGTTGATAAATCACATAAATCACAACTTTGTATTATATTAATAACAGGAAAATGCCTTCCCCAAGGGCCATTATTTCTTTTATGTGTCTCAAAGACAGAATTAGCTACACTTGATAATTTTATTTTAGCATGCTTTGAACTTCTAAGATCCCGGTTCGTGCAAAAATGGCATTGTGGTTTAAATTCTAGTTTACTAAACAAATCCATATTTAAGACTTCTTTCTTCTGTATTTTATTATACTTTTGCTTTAAGTGATAATTCCTGCTTCCTACCTAATGACAAATAGGAATCTCAAGAAAATGTATATTATAATTTGAGGATAGAAAGATCATCACATGGCCTGTTGCCATTTTATTTTAAAAGAAAAAAAAAAAGAATTCTTCCACACAGCACAACAAATCTAGTGATTTTGATCTAATGCATATTATCTTTTGTTCAGTTACCTTTGTTGGAATAAAAATCTGATCCAGATCCAAGGTGGGCAAAAAGACTCTGGTAATAAAATGGAAGCTGGCTGCTGGAAAGAAGGCCTCTGTTTATTTGGTTTTCCAGAAACTTAAGTGACAGCAGCTTGTTTCTGGGGTGGCTGACCAAATGGGGTTGGGATAGGTGAGCTTTTGTTTTGTATTACATTCTTTGAAGCTTTGTGATTGAGATTCTGTGTAAGAAGAGTGTCCTTTAATATTTTAATGGCTGTTGTCAAGATTCCTATGGGGTCATGTAGGGGTCATGGCTGCTCATCAGGCAGAAGGGGAAATGCAGATCCTAAGTGTTTTGTTTGTCTGAGCTAATCTTGTCAGCTTACCTAATTGTGTTGCTTATTTGGAGTCTCTTTGCTTATGACTAGATTGGCCCAGTCTTTCTGAATGGATACAAAATCTCCATAAAGACCAGCCTCTAACACAGGGGTCCCCAAGCTATGCTGCCTGGAGAATTCTGGGAGTTGAAGTCCACAAGTTTTAGAGTTGCCAATTTTGAAGATCTCTGCTCTAACATTCTGCCTCTTTTAATATTCCCCCAAATATTTCATTGGGGGTGGGCACACCCTTCCCACACCCTTGAGTAAAAAGACTGGTAACTAAAAGTTTCCTTTAAGTTGAGTTGACTGATAACTTAATGGATATGTGAATGTCATTATCCTGTATACTGCCCTTTTTAGAGGCATTATTTGATTTCCCTTTCCCTCGCCCCCCCCCCCCCCCAGGATATGATATTTCTAGTGGCGTCAATATAAAGTCCAATTGTATGTGTATTTTTCTATTTTGAATGCGATTGCTGTACTTTATGGAGTTGTTACTCTTGGGCAGCCTGCAAATATTTGTACTACTTCATGTAATTCAAATATTAACTACTTTTCTTTATGAGTAATTGCGTTCATTTGATGCACAATGTGCTCTCTTTGTCTTTGTTAACGCATCTCCATTTAGTATTCTATGACACCCTTTTAAAAAAACATTAGAAACGTTTATAAAAGGATATCACTTTCCATTACTACGTACTTTCCAACTTGTATTGGTTGTCTGGTGAATAGTGGGAATTGAAGATTGAATATTTGAGATTTCTCTGCTGAATTACAGTTAAAACACAACAGTAATTTATTGCTAGATTAAAAAAGCAAGACTTTAAAAGTTGCAACACAAATATTCCGGTTCACAGGATAATGCTGTTACCCATGTTGTGTGACCTTTGTATATTTCATCTTGCTCCCAACTCATTCTGCTGGATACCTATTTACAAGTCTAGTGAATCCTGTTCAAATTGGATTTTTATTGCTATATTCACCCCAGATGGACCCAGACTACTACGATAGAAAATCAGTATGTGTTTCATGTAGACTGAAAATTTACTTAGTTTTGTCTTAATGCTTATCAGCAACAGTGCATGGGGGAAAAAACCCCTGCTGAATCAGACTGACATTCCTCCAAATCACAATTTTGATTTCTAATGCCCAGTCAGAAATGGTTTTAAGAAATGGAGAGGCATTTTGTGAAACTAGTATTCAGAAGCACATGCCCTCACAGTAAGGAATATTTAATCCAGCCATGGTAATAATGTTGATGGCAAGTATATGTTTAGAAGGATCTACTGAAATTCTAAAGGGAGGCGGTTGCTCAGTGGCTAAGGTGCTGAGCTTATCGATCGGAAAGTTCAGCAGTTCGAATCCCTAGCGCTGCGTAACTGAGTGAACTCCTGTTATTTGTCCCAGCTTCTGCCAACCTAGCAGTTCAAAAGCACGTTAAAAATGCAAGTAGAAAAATAGGAGCCACTTTTGGTGGGCAGGTAATAGCGTTCCGTGCGCCTTCGGCATTTAGTCATGCCAGCCACGTGACCACGGAGACTTCGGACGTCGCTGGCTCTTCGGCTTTGAAACGGAGATGAACACCGCCCTCTAGAGCCTGGAATGACTACCACATATGTGTGAGGCAAACCTTTTACCTTTACCTTACTGAAATTCTAGCTAAAAGTATGTCTTAGAAAATGTGCAGTAAAATAAATGTGCTGTATATGACAAAAAAAAAACTGTTATAAACTTACAATAGACTCCCCGAGAAAGATACTTATACCCCAGTTCCGGTGTTCCTACTGCATTTCAGGTAACTGGCTCACTTTTAAGACCAGTCACAGCATTCTGTGGTCATATGATGCAATTTATGATTTTATTTTTAGTGGAAACTGGCCCTTTTAGCTGGTTTCAGCAAAAAAAAAATCATAGGGATGCATTATCTTGTTTAATAACCACGGAATTCACTTAACAACCAAAGCCAAAGAGGTTGTGAACCAGTAGTTAAGAAATTGGGGTAAAACCCGGACGTTCTAGTGGCTCCTTAAACACAAAAAACACCCCCAGATGGGTGACTTTGGGCCAGTCTCATTCTCTCTTTCTTCCCATCTTTCCTCACAGAGCTGTTGTTACGGGAAAATTAAAAGGAAGGAGAAGTATTAGGTGTGTTTGCTGCCTTGAGTTACTTCTAAAAATAATAACAGGGTATGAATGAATACAGTTGGTAATGTGGGTGTTGAACTTAATGTTTCTTTCATGACTTATGATGAAAATTCTGGGCTCCTTTAAGGTCAGGATTGCCTGTAATAATAAAGCATCTATTCTATTCATATGGAAAAGTTGGAAATTTGTGTGGTTTTAACCACTTTTTGCGTCTACCCTTTGAACCATTGGAATGTAAACTTGTACCGTGTTGCCTGGCTTAATGATTGCCCTCAGATGATGCTCAGATAAACTTTTAAGGTGTAAGCAAATTATTAGGAGTCATAAAGTTCAAAGAGCCACAAAGGCAGTGATAAGTGAAAGGGGTCATCTCAGTTTCCTTCCCTTGTTCTAGATTATTCTGTTTTCCCTCTGTTGGGTTAAGAAGAAGGAACAGACTATTCCTTTCATGCCGAATGTTTCTGTGTTCAGAAACATTTTGAATTTGTACTATTTCAAATGTGCAGAGCTTCATTTTGAGTTTGAAGCAGCTGTTTTGCATCTGGAGGGGCGTGCTTTGGTCAGCTTGGAAATATCTTGAATTCTTTCATCATTCCACTCATTTTTGTTCATTAGTATAAATCCACACTTTTTCATGGCCCCTTTCTACTGTATTCAAAGCAACATTGACACTATGTCCATTTTCCATCCATTCCAATGGAAGGTTAATTTTATCTTCTAATTTCTTACAGAAGTCATGTTTTCTGTTCAGTCACTCTTTCATTGTAGGTTTTTTAATTTCCTCTTCCACGGTTATTTTCCCCCACTTCTTTGCTATCAGGAAATGGTCTGTCCCACACTGTTTCTCATTATCGTTGCATCCTTCACGAATCCAGGCGTTTATAACAAACATTAACTCTTTTCATAGTAAACATTTTACCTTTGTATTTCTTCTGTTGCTTTGTATAAACATGAATAGACCTAATAGAATAGAGCCAGTCTGGTCTAGTGATTAAGGCACCAGGTTTGAAAGTGGGAGACTATGAGTTCAAGTCCTTCCTTAGCCATGAAAGCAGGTGAGTGACTTTGGGCCAGTCACTCTCTCACTCTCTCTTTCCAACCCACTTCACAAAGTGGTTTCCTCACAAAGTATGGGGAAAACAGAAGGAGAAAGGTGTGTTGGAGCTGTTCCCCATCTTGAATTATTTGCATAAATAGTAAAGGTTGGGTACAAATAATGTTACGGTAATTAAACCAAATCATTTCAACGTAGTTTCTATGCAAATACTAGCCACCATTCCTTGTGACCCAAGCGCTTTTTCTGTACTTACTCTGTACCCCCGTTCCAAACCATTTAGCATGATCTTTCCCTGTATTTCATTTTTTTCCTCACAATGTCACCCAGCTTCTTCCAAATGTTCCTTTCTGTTTCTTCCCTTATCACCTTTCACTGGCATGTAGCATAAAACTATCAGCAGTCTTACTTTTTATATCTCCTCAGCAAGAAATCACGTCATTGCAATTAGAGCTATACTTTCATTTCCATGCATGTATTCATCAACATTGCTCCATATTGCTAGACTATCCTCATTGAGATTTATTATCTTTTCCCTTTCTCTTACTTTCACAGAGACATATATTTCATGTAATTTTTGAAATTCAAGTTAATTGAATTAGATAATTTAACCAATAAATTTAACAAATAATTACATAAAATTAATATACTCCTATTTCATTCAAATTACAATCTTTCTTACTTATAGTACCAGTCTTTATTTACATATATTGACCTTTGCCATTTCATATGGTTGCTCTTTATAGCTTTAGTCACATATGACTTTCACATAAATGCCTTTAGTAATACACGTAGTCCTCAACTTACAGCAGTTCATCTAGTGACCATTCAAAGTTACAACAGCAGTGAAACAAGTGACTTACAATCATTTTTCACACTTCTGACCATTGCAGCATCCCCATGGTGACATGATTTACATTTGGATGTTTGACAGATGGTTCATATTTATGATGGTTGCAGAGTCCCAGGGTCATGTGATCACTTTTTGTGACCACCTGACAAGCAAAACCAATCGGGATGCCAGACTCACTTAACAAAGGTGTTACTAATTTAACAAAAATTGTAAAATGGGACAAAACTCACTTAACAGATTTCTCATTTAGCAACATAAATTTTGGGATCAATTGTGTTTGTAAGTCAAGGACTACATGTACAGAAAAGGGGTAGACTAGAATCTAGTCTTAGCTATACCTGTGTCATATGTGTAACAATCCCAGCAAATAGGAAGGATAATACCCACAAACTTTGGTATATTTTGGGCATATGTGAGCCTCGGTGGCACAGTAGTTAGAGTGCAGTACTGCAGGCTTTTTCTGCTGCCTCCTGGCTGCCTGCACTTTGGCAGTTCAAATCTCACCGGCTCAAAGTTAACTCAGCCTTCCATCCTTCCCAGGTGGGTAAAATGAGGACCCAAATTGTTGGGGGCAATATGCTGATTCTGTAAACTGCTTAGAGAGGGCTGTAAAGTACTGTAAAGCGGTATATAAGTCTGCTATTGCTATATGCAGAAAGCATAACCACAGCTTGGTTTTATCCCAAGGGTGGCCATGCTTTTTTTAGCAAGCTGAGTTCTAAACTAGAGACTATCTTAAAAACCAACATATATTGTTGCTTAAGAACCATCCCATGAATTGCTTTGTCCGGGTGGTGCCTTGACAGAGATTCAAATGCAGGTTGAGTTTGAGATGTTCATTTTAGTTTTGAATTATTGTAATCCCTTACGTTGCAAGCTAAAGAATTTCAGTTTGGTTTAATTGAAATTAGAAATTTAGTTCATAATCAATTTTGTTATAACCTTAGCCCAGTGATGAGCCAAGTGGCCAAAGCACGTGCGTGCGCCCCCAAACCCCTAAAATGCAATGTGCCCACCCATACATGTGCCCTGCCCCCCATGCATGCCCGCGTGACAGCCCCTGCATGTGCCCCACACCCCTGCACATGCCATCACCCCACATGTGCCCCGCCTCCCCGTGTGTGCCCCTCCCCTGCGCATCCCCCACGCATGCACGGCAGAGACCCGAAAACCAGCTGGCCAGCGGGAGGCATATGCGCATGTGTGGCAGAGCTGAACTATGGCGACGGTTCACATGCCATCAGAGAGTGCACTGCGTGCCACCTCTATCACACATGCATTAGGTTCCCCATCAGGGACTTAGCCTAAACCAGAGAAGATGGGAAACTGAAAATCCCAGTTTAAATTACTCTTCGGAAACGAATTGCGTATTAAAGGGTTTTTATTTAAGCAAGCCTTTGTTGGAAGCAGACATGGATGCTAAAGTTCTGAGGCATACTGGATATAATGCTTTTTATTCATTGTGTTTTAATATGTTTATGTATCTAATTGTGTTTAATAATAGAGCTCCATTGTTTGGTTAGCCTTTGAACATATTTGGAAAAAAAGCAGGATATAAATTCCATAAATGAACAAAGCCAGCCTTTTCAATGAATTGTGTGGTTGACCAGATCGAAAGCTAGCATTTAGTCATGAGAATCAAGAGGCAGGAAGCAATTTGGTCTCGTTCAGGAAGTGGGGACAATATATATTTCCAATACTTCATTTGTGGAAACAAAAATCCTCCACATAAAGAAATTTCATCCAAATAAGATACTAAGAATAAGGTTTTCCTCTAAATAGTTGCATATACATATTTCCCCCTTTTCCTATTAAGTTGCCCTCTTTCTCCCCCCCCCTTTTTTTTTTCTCTGACATTAAAATCATTAAACTAAACTTGGCAGTGAAACTGTCTTAAATGTTTGTAATACTTCTTTAACAATTTTAACCAGCTCAATCACTTAAGTGGATCGGTGGCTGTAAGTCTCTAACCTTGTTATAGGGCAACTTAATTCTTCCTAATGGTCTTGGCATAAACCAGCTTAATTATTCCTGATTATCAAGACTGCTTTTTCTCTACTGGTCTACTTTGTGAAGGCAGGTTCTAGTAGAGCCACAATACCAGTGGTAGATTGCAGGCGGTACGCCCCAGTACTGGCGTAACGGAGCCTGCCCGGAGCACCGGATACCATTCCGGTATGGTGCTCTGGAGGGCCCGCCCACCCGCCCAAGCTCCTTATCTGTCTTTTAAGGCTTCTGCGTGCATGGCGCATACAATGCCTGCGCGATGCTCCTCGGAACAGCTGGAGCGTCGCGGAGGCGCTAAGTCGCTGCGGGGCCCGTTCCAACTGTACCTGTTGGAATGGGATCCAGAGCCCACACTGCCCAATACCCATGGATAATGCCGAGCAATTTCATAAACTAGAAGTTACTAATACTGAGAACATTAGTATTAGGGTCTGAAGCGAAAAAGCACTTTGGAGCGGGTGTGACTGTGTGATTTGCTACATTTGTCTGCACTTCCTTAAGGTAGCCATGACCTTTTCTGGCCTTGCGTGGGAGCTATATGGAACCAGAATGGCAGATATTTAAATTAAAAATTAAGTGCTGACGGGCCAGGAACCTGTTTTTCTAACTATCAAGTTGCTAACAAGGCTCTAAAAGGTGATTGCCTCCTTACACCTACAGTTAGCCACAGGAAGATAGTTCCACAATGGATCAAAAACTCTTCATTCTTCTTCTTGTAAATGTAATTCTCTGTTTTCAACTACAAACTTTTCTAAGCAGATGCCTGAGTGAATAATTCACTTTTACAAGCAGTAGCATGATAGATGTTATCATAACAGATGTTAAGATGTCTAAAAAGCTGTCTTTTGTTGATATAAATTTCAAAATAGTCTTTTAGGAAGGTGTTGAGAAATTATGTGAAGATAATGATCTTCACATAATGAAGATAATGTTGAGCTTCCTGTTTGAAACCTATTTTCTCCCTGTGAATTTCATCAGCAGTTTAATTTAGCAGTAAAAATTAAGAGTAGTATAGTTCATGATTTTACTTAATTTTTGTTTTCCTACCATTGCAGGCAGCGCTCGATTTACAGCAGTTCATTTAGTGACTTTTTGAAGTTACAGCAGCACTGAAAAAAGTGGCTTATGATCATTTTTGACCTCTGCAACATTTGTGACCTCTGCAACATCCCCCGTGGTCACATGATTTACATTCGGATGCTTGACAACTATCGTATTTTTCAGAGTATAACACACACCTTTTTCTGTCAAAAAAAAAAAAGGGTGAAAATCTGGGTGCGTCTTATACACTGAAGACAGCATTTTTGGCTTACCGAAACCATGCCCCCTTTGAAAAAATGGCCATGCATAGTTTTTAGGAGGCTTCCAGAGTGCTCCTGGGGGCTGGGAAGGGCAAAAATGAGAGACAAGCGGGCCATACTTTGCTCGTTTGTGCCCCCCCCAGCCCCAAGCCTCCTAAAGGCTATGTATGCACCTTTTTTTGATAAAAAACGGGCCTGTTTTCGTAAAAAATGGGCCTTTTCTTTGCTCATTTTTGGTCCCCCCCCCCCAGTCTACAGGAGCATTCTACAAGCTTCCTAAGGGCTATGCATGCCCTTTTTTGATGAAAAACAGGCCCATTTTTGCAAAAAAACAGGAGCGTTTTTGGGAGGTCTGCAGAGTGTAAAAACTTTTTAATTTGCCTCTTCAAAATCTTGGTGCGTTTTATACTCCGAAAAATACAGTAACTCACATTTATGACGGTTGCAGTGTCCCACAGTCATGTGAGCCCCTTTTGCCGCCACCTCACAAGCAAAGTCAATCGGGGAAACCAGATTCGCTTAACAACCGTGTTACTAATTTAATAACTGAGATAATTCACTTAACAACTGTGGCCGGAAAAGTCGTAAAATGGAGTAAAATTCACTTAACACACGTTTCACTTCTCCACAGAAAAGTTGGGCTCTATTGTGGTCGTAAGTCGAGGTCTACCTGTGGAGGAATTCTTTGGCGTGGGATCTACTTACTTACTTTACTTTACTTTATTTCGTATTTCTAGACCGCCCCCTCTCCCAAAAGGGACTCGGGGCAGTGTACAGTCAGGCTAAAACACAAATAAGATGCATATAAATAAATACATAAATACACAAATACATAAATACATAAATCTAGATCTAGAATGTATTCTATGGAAGAGGCACGGTTTAAATCCAGATGCGCTCTTCTTTTTGTGGCTCACGGGACCCTGGAGGAATAAGAAGCTTTTCCTAACTGAACGCAGCTTGTTTGGCTTGAAATGTCAATATGCATTTTCCTTCTTTTTCAGATTTAATACTGTGTACGAATGACATGAACGTAAGCATCCCACAGTTGGCAGACAGCCTATTTGAAAGGACAACCAACAGTAGCTGGGTGGTAGTCTTCAAATCTCTCATCACAACTCACCATCTCATGGTTCATGGAAATGAGGTAACACCTGCTTCTCTTATAACTCCAATTAATGCCCGCAAAACATGCTAGATCTCCCTTTCCTATAATTACCAGCAATTATGGCCAGTTGCTAGGCTGGGGGATATTGTTTTGGAAATACATATGGGTCCTTTTTTTTTTCCTCCCTGGTGGCTTTCTTTTCCATCAGGGAGGGAGAAAAAATAGTTCAAAAAGAATAAAAAGATAAAGGGCTAGCAAATACATGTTGAAGAGCAAAATACCAGAATATATCTCACAATCCAATTTACATACAAAGGAAGACTGGTGTATTTTGGTGTCGCAAGTGTATTTGCACCTCAGCTTAAAAGTGCTAAGTCTGCTAGTTTCAAAACAAAATGCATTCTGAAGGACATTGTATTTTAAATGATACTTGTTAGTTATTGTTTGATTCAACCCATGATAAACAAAAGAGGGAACGGGGGGGGGGAGTAACTCTTAAAAATTGCTCATTCATAATTTCTAAAGATATACCGACTTAGCAACATCAGATATAATAGGAAAGTAACCAGAGATGTCAATCATGTATATAATTCTATACAAATTCATCTGAGAAAAAGATGTGTGTTACACTCCTTGGCTTGAAGTGTTTCTGCAGGCTGTATATTTGTGTCCATGTACAACAGGCATCTTTGGTTCTTGGTAAGAGGTCCCTTGTCTCTTTATCTCTAAAGGAGATATTTAAATATACCCTAATTTTGAAAGCCAAACTGGTAAAACTTTATCGGGTGCTTTCCTATTTCCATTCAGTTTTTATGTTTAATTCATATGCTGTAAATACACGTGTGTGTGTAAATGTAAAGGTTCCCCTCGCACATATGTGCTAGTTGTTCCCGACTCTAGGGGGCGGTGCTCATCTCCATTTCAAAATCGAAGAGCCAGCACTGTCTGAAGAAATCTCCATGTTCATGTGGCTGGCATGACTCTAAATGCCGAAGGGTCATGGAACACTTACCTTCTCACCAAAGTGGTTCCTATTTTTCTATAACATTTTTACATGCTTTCAAACTGCTAAGTTGGAAGAAGTAACGAGTATCGGGAGCTCACTCTGTTATGTGGCGCTAGGGATTCGAACCACCGAACTGCCAACCTTTCTGATCAACAAGCTCAGCGTCTTAGCCACTGAGCCACCATGTCCCTATATATATGTGTGTGGGTGTGTGTCTTCTGAATTTTTTTAATGCTACTACAGATCGTCCTCATCTTACGAATGTTTGCTTAGTGACTGGTTATCATTATAACCTATCTCAAAAAAGGGAATTGTAACTTGGTTCTGAAGTTGCAATGGTCATGTCACACACACACACACACACACACACACACACACGTAAAGTCATGTTACTACATGTTTGGCAACACGGCCACATTTGCAGCATCCTATAATCGCATGACTTGTGTTTTATGATGGTTTTGCTGAAAATTGCCAGCTGTTTCTGGTTTTTAGCAAAACCATGCCATAGAAAACTCTGGGTTTCGCATAATGACTGCCACGTTCATTTAATGATTTCACAAAAAAAGGTCATAAAATAGAGTTGGTCACGTTACTGATCTGTTCTAGGGTCATCATGGCATACCATCTTAATGGGCAGTCTCCGTTATGATTGTATGTTGAGTACTATCTGCATTCAGAATCTCTTCTGAAGTGTGATGTGAATTGTGCCTTTCCCTGAGTTTTGGCTTCCATTCTCCTAAAGAATAATGTTTCCTTAAACCCTTTTAGCTAAAAACAATTTCCAATTGTCCCAATTAAAACTAGAGCAATGTTCCAATTATAATCCTCCACTGTGAGCAGAAACAATGCTTTTCAGTTTGCCTATTTAATGTTGCCTGTGCTAACTTGTGTCTCAGGTATATAATTGTCCTAGCAAAAAGGGTGGGGCAGACCAGTGTATTTACAGAACAATGATGTTATATCAGTCTGACAAACATATCCGGAGTATTAAACTAGCTCCTCACCTCATACTTCTATACTACAATACTTTTATTTATACCATGCAATTCATGTCTTTGGCATTAGTGAGAAGTTTATCAGTAAAGAAACAGGAAGCTGTGGGCTAGACAAGACTGAGAAATTAATGGGCTAGATATGAGTCATCCGAAATGAGCATCATTAACCATATGGTTAAATCGTGACTGATTAAATGACTAAAGTGCCTTGCCATACAGTTGTCTGCATTGTTCTAAGTAGGCCAGTGGTTAAACGATCCAAGTTTTTAAAGCAAATTAGCCATGTCGCTTTAACTTTCAGATAAAGTTTTAGTTCCTCTGACAAGATTTGCAATCAATGTCACTTTTTATGGGTTGACAGGCTAGCAATTCTTCTCGTAATAATTCATTTCCAGAGAATTCTGTTGGCTCACAATGGTTTCCTTTAACCTGGTGAACAGACTGCATTTATATACTGGATTCTCAGAATTTTAAACTCCATTCACTATGAGAAATATATTGAGCCATGTACAATTCCAGTTGAATAACTGAGTCATTTTCCTCTTTCCAGCGTTTTACCCAGTACTTGGCTTCCAGAAACACATTGTTTAACCTGAGCAATTTCTTGGACAAAAGTGGATTGCAAGGTAAATTCTTCGATCTGTGTCAAATAATCCCTAATTTTTCTGAATAGTGTTTTGCAGTTTTAATTCTCAGATTTTTGCATCTTATGTCCAATGAAATACTCTAGCAAGAAAAGCTGAATTGCACTATGATAGAAACTAAAAGCCTCCGCTTCACCCCCCTGAAGAACACATGTACATGTTTACAAATATTTTTACTTTATTAGTTGCCTTAAGTGCTTGCTTGAATAGAAAAAGAGAATATAAATTAAAGTAAATAATCCATAAAACAAAAGAGCCTCTAGTTATTTTCTCCAATATGTCTGCTCAGTTTTAAGATTAATGTTCTACCCTCAGTTCAGTATACATTCAATGACAACCAGTAAAAAGCACCAGTCTCAAAACCAGTAAATCAACAAGAAACAGCAAGGAAAGTTTTTGCTGCATCACTCATCAAGGCTTATGTATGGTTTCTTGCTTTCTAGTAATTGCTCACAAACTAGGAAAAAGTTAGATCCTGGGTAAGTTTGAAGGTTAAATAGAAAAAGATTGAAGGAAGTACTATAATGTTGGATAAAGGCAGCGATGGTGAAGAAAGCCTGCTGCAGTTCCAATCACCCATTATTATCATTATTATTGCTTTACAAAAGGTATTGAGAAGGAAAAAGACCGCAGACTTTATAAAGATGGTCCTTGACTTATGACCAATCACTTAGTGACCATTTGAACAAAGAATGTCCCATCCTCCCCCCAGGGTACTTATGACCTGATTCCAAAGTTCCAGTAGCTTTTCCCCCAGGGTCACATGATTACTTGGCACTAGTTCGTATTGAAAGCCATTTGCAACATTCCAAAGTCAAGTTGACTGCATTTTATGCTCTTTTTTTGGTCAAGTTTTCATGTTCAGTTTTCAGACGATCGCTGTTGTCACTTAATGACTGCCACATAAAAGGATGTAAAAATTGGGTTGGTTACATGGGTGACCCACTTTACAAGTGTTACAACTTATGACTGTAATGGGCAAGTCTTATTACAGTTATAAGTTGAGGACTACGTGTATTGCAGTTTTATTCAAGCTGATCAATAAACCACTACTCGTACTCCCAGCTTTGACGTCAATAAGCAAATGGGGGTGGAGTGGGGGAACCCAAGGCATAATATCTGATGTGATTCATAGCAAAACATATATGCTGCTGATAATTATCACACTGATTCAAATACATAAATTTGCTAGTGGGCAATCCTTTGAATGCCATCGTGCACCTCTTTAATATTAATCTGGTTTCACATAACTTGCTTTCTCTTTGCTTCCTTTAGGATATGATATGTCCACATTTATTAGGAGATATAGCAGATATTTGAATGAGAAAGCAGTTTCCTACAGACAAGTAGCTTTTGACTTTACAAAAGTAAAAAGAGGGTAAGTATTTCACACAGGTGAACCCATCCCTTGTTTGCAGCGTCTGCTTTAACCATGCAGAATAATTTAGAAGCTAAAAATTCAGAGAGTCTGAAATCATTTTCAAAGCTTCAAGGATCTGATCCTTTCTGGAAACTGATCTAGAATTTGCTTAAACAATTTAAACATTAGTACTATTTTAGATAACTGTTATATTACCCCTGCTAAATCCACCCTGATAATATGCAGCTATTCTAAAACAAAGCAATAACAGCATATAAGCAATGAAAATCAACAGCAAAATTTGCCTCCTAAAAT
This sequence comes from Natrix helvetica, assembly GCF_964273705.1. Lineage (NCBI taxonomy): Eukaryota > Metazoa > Chordata > Lepidosauria > Squamata > Natricidae > Natrix > Natrix helvetica. The sequence continues at coordinate 8,263,458 of NC_138550.1, read as the reverse complement.
TAATATAAAATGAAACGTATAATTCTTGCTAAAATGGGAAATGGAGACAAACAAATACATGTGGACCAAGAATTTTGGGCATATTGTTGTAATGGGGGAAAAAAAGAAAAATAATAATAATTACCGTATTTTTCAGAATATAAGACACACCTTTTTCCCTAAAAAAGAGGCTGAAAATCTGGGTGCATATTATACACTGAATACAGCATTTTTTGCCTCCTGAAATCCCGTCCCCTTCACCAAAATGGCTTTCAGAGAGCTCCTGGGGGATAAGGAGGGCAGAAATGAGCAAAAAATGCCCCTTTCCCCCCTCAATTTTGCCCCCCAGCCCCTAGAAGCACTCTATAAGCTTCCTAGTGCCCTTTTTTTTTGACAAAAAACAGGCCATTTTTTGCTTGTTTTTTGGGGGGGCATCCCCGCCAGGAACACTCAACAAGCCTCCTAAGGGCTATTCATGCCCTTTTTCTGAAAAAAAAAGGGGGGGGCATTTTCGCGAAAAACTGGATGTTTTTGGGAGGTTTGCAGAGTACAAAAACTTTTTTTTTAAATTTGCCTCTTCAAAACCTGGGTGCGTCTTATACTCCTAAAAATACGGTAAGTGGCTTTATGACTTTCTGATCAGCATAGTCAATGGGGAAGCCAAATACACTTCACAGTCATGTTATTAACTTAAGTCAGGGGTGTCCAAACTTGGGAACTTTAAGACTTGTGGACTTCAACTCCCAGAATTCCCCAGCCTGGGGAATTCTGGGAGTTGAAGTCCACAAGTCTTAAAAGTTCCCAAGTTTGGACACCCCTGACTTAAGTACTACAGTGATTCACTTAGCACCTCTGGCAAGAAAGGTCATAAAGTAGGGCAAAGTTCACTTTAAAAATGTCTCAATTAGCAACAGAAATTTTGAGCTCAGTTGTGGCTGTAAGTTGAAGACTTCCTGTACTACATTTAGTAGCGACTGGGAAATCCTTCTGAATTTTTCGCTGAAAAACATGGAATTTATGATTTATGAATTTTCTGATTAAACGGATAGATTATGGAAAGAAAGTAACTTATATGGAGCCAAAGAGATTAAAGAAAAAATATAAATGTGCATATTATTGCTGTTAAGATTAGAAGCCACTTAATTATTATTATTATTTTTCTGTCTATTTCTTTCTTTTTTCAGCTTTCTATTTTTTTTCTTTGTATTACTTTAGCTTAAAAAATATTGCTTTTGCTCTGGAAAAATGTTGTTTCATGAAAATTTTAAATGCACATACACAACAAATCAAAATAGAATGAATACAGAGACTTTCTTTTTTAAAGTTGTGGTGTATTCTATTAAGCAGTGACTCCATTTTCAAGCACTTTCATTCTTGTGTTTGCTTCAAGGAAAGTAAACACTTGTTTCAGGAAAAGTAAAAAAAAACATTGATGATTAGGTTCATTATGTACTGTTCTGGGTAGTTGGCACAATTGATCTGAAAATAAGTGGCATCAGGCAACATGCATGTGCAAACTTTAGACTATTGCAGACTAACAGCCAGAACTTCTAATTGGATGGAAGTTGAAGAATGTGGGGGATAATTCTTGAAAATCTACTAGCCTATCTGGTTCTTAAAACCCCAAACTAGCTCCCAGTTTGTGTATTTTAGAAATTCCAAACTACATCACTAAATAATTTTAATGGGGATAAAAGGGTAGTTCAGGAATTACACCCAGTCCAAATCACTACTTTTATGCGCATACATGAGAAAAAGGAAGTGGGGGAAAAAACCATAGCAGTCTTAAACATCTGGAAGCATCTGTGGCAGGTATTATACCAAATCCATTTACTTATCTTAACAAGTTTTATTTTATTTTTTAATAGAGCTGATGGAGTCATGAGGACAATGAATACTGAAAAACTGGTAAAAACTGTACCAATTATACAAAACCAAATGGATGCACTGCTTGATTTCAATGTAAGTCATTTTAGCTACTCATAAAGGAATATTAGAGAGGAGCATTTATATGATCAGAATTAATCTTGTGGCATTGGTTTCAGCTTACTGAATTAATCTGATTTAATTTAGGTCTCTTTAATGACATCTAAACACCCTGTTAAATTTGCATAAGGTAGTAAAAACCTATGTTTGCCTAAGTATATTGTCTTTTACGTGTATGGAGAGGTAGTTCTTCCTATATATATCTATATCTTATCTATCTATCTATCTATCTATCTATCTATCTATCTATCTATCTATCTAGCATAGAACATACATATTTCATGACATAAAATATGTATGTAGCTAAATATATTTGTGAAGTATTTAAAATACACTATTGTGTTAGAGAAAATAGATTTTGCATCGACAGTAGTTCAGAACTAGTAGCTGGGTTGAAATGTATTCAAACATGGTTTGTGTTACCACTGTTTAGAATCCCTACCCTGGTTTGAAGTTCAAAATGTAAGGTGTGCATCATTCTTACAGTTCTTTCAGCTTCTTTAAACATGGTTAACTTGATACCTGAAATGGAGTAGAAACCCAGAACTGTTAGTAGGCCCAGGTAGCAAGACCAGATTTTGTCCCACTGAGTTCTTCTGTGAATCGTACAGATGAAAGCAATCAAAGCTGGGGAATGTGATTGCTCTGGGCCCCTGTTTTTCAAGCATGACAACTTTTAAGTTGCGTGAACTTCAACTTGCAGAATTCTAGAGGTTGAAGTCCGCTTATGTTAAAATTGACAAGTTGAACACCGCTCTGGAAACATTGGAGGCCCTTTAGCAGTTAGCTGCTATGCCTGCCTTTTGTTCATTAGAACCAGATTTGAAATTGGAGAATGAAACTCACTTCAATTTTCTCTTGGCAAAATAGTCATTTCTAACCTCTAACCCAGAAGAAATGCCCTCGTTAGTTGGTGTTAGATAGCAGTCAATCCGCCTGGCTAAACGACACAGAAAACACAACCAGATGGCCTAAATCTACTTTATTGTAAGACTTCATCAAACAGAATCTTGCAAGTCTAAAGGTACGAACTTCCTGCCACCAACTTTTAAACTGCCTGATCATTTAGGGCCCTTCCTCAGTTTCTTCCTCTAAGCATTAAGCCTTTAGCAGCTTCCCCTTCTCTTGTCTGATTGATTCCAAGGCAACATCTCTTTCTCTCAGGTTTGTTTGTATTTCGCCTTTATTGTTTTTACAAACAATCCATGGCAGCAAACATATGTAACACACCTTCCTCCTCTTATTTCCCCACAATAACCGCCCCGTTAGGTAAGTTGGGCTGAGAGAGGATGACTGATCTAAAGTCACTCAATTGGCTTACTAAGGCAGGCTGTAAACTCACAATCTCCCATTTTTTATCCATTAAATAAGACCAAACTGGTTCTCGCCCAAGGTCACCCACACACTCCATTACTACAGTAGAATGTTGATAGAACCACACACATTTATGAGAAAGGGACAGACTTTTTTCCCCCTCTCTCTTTCTCCATAATTACATTGTACATATTTGCATTACTCTGGATAAATAACTGCAAATCAGTTTCCCAATGTGGGATAATATTTATGAAAGGATATTTTAATGTGATTTTTGTTGAATTGCGAAGTTTGGGAAGGGCTACAGGTAGGAATGTAAGTTTGCCTTCTTATTTTCATCAGGAAGGTAAAGGTTCCCCTTGCACATATGTGCTAGTCGTTCCTAACTCTAGGAGGCGGTGCTCATCTCAGTTTCAAAGCTGAAGAGCCAGCACTGTCCAAAAATATCTCCGTGGTCATGTAGCCAGCATGACTAAACGCTGAAGGCGCATGGAGCTCTGTTACCTTCCCACCAAAGGTGGTTCCTAATTTTTCTACTTGCATTTTACGTGCTTTCGAACTGCTACCGTAGGTTGGCAGAAGCTGGGACAAGTAACGGGAGCTCACTCCATTACATGGTGTTAGGGATTCAAGCCGCTGAACTGCCGACCATTCTGATCGACAAGCTCAGCATCTTAGCCACTGAGCCACTGCGTCCCTTCAATTTTCATCAGTAAAAGTGCCTAAGTCTAAGGATAAACCATCCTGTTGAAAATAAGCTGCCAAATTTCTGTAGCATGAACAGAGGGTGTTTGAGGAATTGTGAGTTGCTGGGGGCCACCATGTCTGAGAACCTCAGTGCAACTGTGGGAGAAGACTTATCAATTTATCTTGCTAAGTGAGTGATTTGTTAAGTGAGTTTTGCCCCACTTTATGACTTTTTGTGTGTGCTATATTTGTTAAGTGAATCACTTTGGTTATTAACACAGCTGTTAAGTGAATCTGGCTTCCCCCTTGACTTTGCTTGTCAGAAGGTTGCAAAAGGGGATCGTATGAGTTGTGGTAGTGCAGGGGTTAAAATGCAGTATTGCAGGCAAATTCTGCTCATTGCCAGGACGTTCGATCCTGACCGGCTCAAGGTTGACTCAGCCTTCCATCCTTTCGAGGTCGGTAAAACACAGATTGTAGTGGGGAGGGGTGATATGCTGACTCTGTAAACCGCTTACAGAGGGCTGTAAAGCACTGAGAAGCGGTACTTAAGTCTAAGTGCTCTTACTATATGACCCCGGGACATTGCAACCGTCATGAATACATACCATGGTCAAGTATCCGAATGTAAATCACATGACCATGCGGAAGCTGCAGCAGTCATTAAGTGTGAAAAAGGGTCATGTCCCTTTTTTTTCAGTGCTATTGTAACTTCAAATGGTCACTGAATCAACTGTTTGTAAATCAAGGACTACCTGAATGAGTTTATATGTAATGTCAAAGGAAGAAATCTGTATTCGCAATATGAAGTAGAAGATAGCTTGGATGTTTTTTTCCCTCAGTTTGCTTAACTTCTCTCTTTCTCTCTCCCTCTCCCCTCTCCTCTCCTTTTTTTTTAACAGGTCAACAGCAATGAACTCACAAATGGTGTAATTAATGCAGCCTTCATGCTGCTTTTCAAAGATGCCATTAGACTTTTTGCAGCATATAATGAAGGGATTATTAATTTGCTGGGTAAGAACTTTCTCAGTCACTTACTCCTTATACTTACTTAGTAAGGTTGTGGATTTCATTTTCATTGTTTTTCAAGATAATTTCAGATCAGCCTTTAAGAGCGGCTTTCTTTACATATAAGCAGAAATAATCCTGAATACAAGCTGATTCAGAATAATTTTGACACAGTTGGTTCTTTAAATTATAATTTTTCTGTAAAACCATTCACCACACATCAAATTAAATGTTTTTCTTTGTTCCTTCTTTATGGAATGTGGCAATGTTGGCAATAGATTTCACGTTAACTCAAGTTTTGTTGTCATAACTTATGTTGTTAGATTGATTTAAGGATAGATGCCAAGACCCTGAGTAGAGTAAGCAGGTTACACATTTCCATTAATAGATAATGCCCTCTACACACTGTATTAAATTTAATGTTATAATCAAAATTCATACTTCACTAGTCACTGTGAATCAACTCCATGTAAAGAGGAAACAAAGGCTAGAAAAATGACAATTTGTAGTTTGTCCCATTCTTGATAAATTGAATTTCTAATTTCTGCTTTTTAGACTACAGGTAATTGACTTACTGTAATTGTGCCTGGCAATTACGGTGGTAAAATGGGATGCCCCATCACCTGACCTGTTGTTGCAACATTTTTTGCAATGATCAAAACCATTGTTAAACAAACCGATTATTCACATATGGCTGAACACCACCAGTTGTGGCTAAAATGTCATAAATCATGATCATGTAAATTGTAGTCATGTGACAATTAGCAGGGTGAAACTTGTAACTTTAAAACTGGGTTGTAAGGGGGGAAATTGCTGGGAGGCAGAGGCAGATTTTTTTTTCTTGTTTTCCTCCCCAAAAGTTAGGTGCATCTTATAGTCGGAAGCGTCTTAAGAATACGTTATGTTACTCTGGTTTGCTAGAAAGAAGCAGTCTGGGTTGTTTAACATGCATGAAGGCTGAATCTCTTTCCGGTTAACGGAAACATTCTGTTACTGTTCTGTTAAACAAGAAGGTGGTAGAAGTGAATGCAAAACTACAGAGGAGTTAAATTGTTACGCATATTTTGGAAGGCATTGGGCATAATTTTGTTTAAAATTGTAAAAAACGTGATAACGTACACAATTTGAGAAGTGCAGTTCCCCTCTATACCAGGCATTGATTGTGCAGACCAGCTGTTTGTCTTTCAGATGGTCATTCAGAAATTTCTAGATACAAAAGTGTACTGAATATTTAGTGAAAGCATATGGGAACCTGAAATAGGCTTGAATTATGGAATATTCAACATTAATATGGATTGAATGTTGGTTATGGAATAGAGCAGTATATGATGGAAATAAAGCACGTATGTAATTGAATGTTTAGAAAATGATTCAGTGTGGAGAAAGGAGCAAGGCAAGAGTATGAGATGTCCCCTTCGTTATTTAATACGTTTTTGGATCAATATGTAAGAAATCTTTTCACATGCAATTAAGTGAAATGTGTAAGAAACCACTCGCTTGAGTTGTGTTGATTGAAGATGTGAACGTAGTTTAGTGTGCAGATAAAGTGGTGGTGTTTGCAAAGAACTTATGATTTGCCACCAATGTTAGATTGTATGATGCAAAACAGGGATCTGAAAATTGATGTTTTAAAGACCAGGGTGGTAGTTGTGATTGACAAAAAATGGAATAAACACACATCAATGATAAAAACTAGAACAAGTAGTTTTAATGTAGCCTTGAATTAAAAAACATCAATTTGTTTCATACATACATACATACATACATACATACATACATACATACATACATACATACATACATAAACTTTTTATATAACTTAAGGATAACCTTCGTGATATTTTTAGAGCAGCTCAAATATACATTTATGCCATGGGATTTCATTTTAGTATTTAGTATAAACACAGGCTTTTTTAGAATTCTAATTTTAAGTAATTACCTGTTTGAATTTAATTCCAGCTCGCATTACACTCTTATTTTGGAACTGTTGTTGGTGTATCAGACCTTCATAATACATTGACAGGTTGCAAGGAAATGTTTGTGACGTTTAAAATTCAATAATGTGAACAGTTTTGAACACCTCTGACCTTTTGTAACTTTTTTCTGTAAACAAGATGATTATCATGAGTGTTGTCGTTTAAAAAAATTTCCTTCTGCAGAAAAATATTTCGACATGAAAAAGAACCAATGCAAGGAAGCCCTTGATATATATAAGAAGTTTCTGACTAGAATGGCAAGAATTTCTGAGTTTCTCAAAGTTGCAGAGGTAAACATTGCTTAGTCCCTAAAGAATATTCGTACTGTTTTACTATTTACTATATTTTGACTGGATATTATTGTCAAGAATTTATAGAATGTTTAGACATTTCATTGAAAGCTTACTTCAGTGCTTTTGAATCTTGGCCATTTTAAGATAGGTTGACTTCAATTCCCAGAATTCCCTAGCCATGGCTGGCTGGGGAATTCTGGGAATTGAAATCCATCTATCTTCAAATGGCCAAGATTGAGAAACACAGGCGTAGATTAAACCACACTGAAGAGAAATCCAATGGGAGGATTAATATTGGTGCAGATATAGATTTTGTGAATATTTCATTCAAATTGGCTGCTTTTCAACACTATTGATACGCAGTATTGAGGCCTTTATCTCATTAAATTTCTTTGTTCTTACAGCAAGTGGGGATAGATAGAGGAGACATACCAGATCTTTCTCAGGTAAATTCATTATGATTAATTATTATCTTGGTTTACATGCCATCTTCAATTGTCAAAAAGACAAATTTTGATGGAATCTCATCATACTTATAGAATGGATTTGGGGGGGGGGGGTTATAAAAACCGTAAATTTATAATCTGCAGTTTTCCCCATGGTTCAACTTTTGCACAGACAATTTTTACATTCTTTAGGATTGATCCTTGATAAGCTTGATAGTTTTTATTCTTGTCTGCCATTTTCCCTCTTTAGGTTTATATTTTGTGGCTTTAAGCTGTTGATATTTTTGTTTCATTTTAAACCTTCGTTGCCACGTAGAGTTACTGTGGTGAGAGAGATGGGAGATATATTTGTTTATTTTTAAATTTTCCCTTAAAGTGCTGTGTTCTTGAATGTAAATCATGTTTTGAATTTTCGTATCAAGCTAAAAAAAAAAGTACCTCAGTTCAGCACATAATTGCCAAGAACCAAGAAAGGATGACAAAGATTTATAGTAATTAATATACTGATTTGGCTTAAAGTAGTAACTGCTTTAAAATTGTATTCCTTGGAATGTGGAATCAATGCCAGCTCTTAAATGTACCACGTTATCTGTTTTTTCCTTACATTTATGATCGTTTTTTAATCTGTGTCTGACAATATAATGGGACCCCATATGCTTCTTAATACATTTTAATCACTGGAGAATGATGACTTTATATTGTAATCTTGCAATTACAATTAGGCAGCAAGTATAGGGTTACAAACTAATAATCCTGAAGAATATGTTTATGGTTTTTAATGCTTTTTAATGCTTTTAATTTTTTTCATTATTTTTGCTAGGTTTTTGGTCATTTCTGTACCATAAAAAAGTATACAGTCATAACAACTGGCTTGTCATTTCCCAGGGAACAACCCAGATCTTCAAGGACTTAAAGAGCAATTGTACTCAAACCTATATACTGTTTCACAGTGCTTTCCAGCCCTCTTTCAGCGGTTTACAGAGACAGCATATTGCCCCCAACAATCTGGGTCCTCGTTTTCACTGACCTCAGAAAGATGAAGGGTTGAGTCAATCTTGAGCCAGTCAAGATTGAACTCCTGACAGTCTGCAGAATTAGCCTGTAATAACTGCATTCTAACCCCTGCACCACCACAACTTACAAAACATCCACAGACATCAGGCTGGGAAAGTTGGCATTAAATATTTTGGATTTTCTAATCAATTGATGAATTGTCTTGTAGGCACCAAGTAGTCTCCTGGATGCTTTAGAGCAGCACCTGGCCTCCTTGGAAGGAAAAAAAATCAAAGATTCCACTGCTGCTAGCAGGTATGTGTCAGAGGCTTTTTATAGCAAGCTGGGCATTGGGTAACATGCAAGCTTCTTTGGATATGCTTTGTATATTTTGATGATTTTTGTAGCCAGTTCCTTTGCCTGACAAAATTTGATACCAGCTGATCTGCTTTGTGACAAAAAATGGAAAATTATATGTGACACTCCCTTAGAGGGCAAAACCAGTCTTGGTCATCGTGTTTGTAAATATAAAGAGGTTTTGTGGACCTCTTAAACATGAAACTCTGCAATGGTGTCTTGGGGAGGTAGAAAAAGGAAAGAAAGTCTCTATTTACTCTAGAAAAAAGTGGCTCACTTTTGTTCCCACAACAGTAAATCTGTGGGACAGGTTTGACTACTGATCGAAATGCACCTTGTGAATATTCATATCTCAGGATGGACAAGAAACTGGTCTCCCCAGGTTAGTCCAACACCATAATGATGTGATGGCAAACCTATGGCACGCATGCCACAGGTGACATGCGGAGCTCTCTCTCTCTCTGGGCATATGAGCCGCCCCCCCAGCTCAGCTCCACCATGCATGTGCACGCCTCCCACCAGCCAGCTGATTTTCAGGTCTCCGCTGCGCATGCAGGGGGAGCGGGGCGCTTGTGGGAGACATGTGTCCATGTGCGGAGGGGTCACGCGCACATGCATGAGGGCAGAGGGGAACGCGTGGGGATGCGTGCACCCACCACCACTACCCGTTTTTGGTCCCAGGAGGCTTCAGAGAGGCCTGCTAGGCCCAAAACGGGGTGCACGGGGGACCATGCGTGCATGCATGGGGGGGGCGCACACATGCGCAGGAAGATGGGGCACACACAAGGGGTGTCATGCACGCATTGCATTACGTGTGTGGGCACGTGCTTTTGGCACACAAGAAAAAGGTTAACCTTCACTGCCATAATGGCTACTAAATCTTCCATCATTTATTGCATATAAACAGTCCCCACTCGCGGTCACTCATGCCCTAGTCACTTCCTGTCTTGAATATTGCAACAGGCTCTACATGGGGCTGCCCTAGAAGAGCATCCGGAAGCTCCAGTTGGTGCAAAATGCAGCAGCCCGCATGGTTTTGTGCAGACCCCGGTGGTACACATGTATCACCTCTCCTGCAGGAGCTGCATTGGTTGCCGATTTGCTTCCGGGTGCAATTTAAGGTGCTGGTTGTTCACCTTTCAAGCCCTTCATCACTTGGGGCCAGTTGATCTGAGGGACCGTCTCTTGCTGGTCACATCTACCTGACCCATCAGAGCGGGGAGGCAGGGAATGTTGCGAGTCCCAACTCTGAGGGAGATACACTTGGTGGGACCCAGAAGAAGGGCCTTCCCCATGGTGGCTCCCTCTCTCTGGAACATCATTCCCCAGAGATTAGAATGGACCCCACTAACACTCTTCCAGAAGGCGCTGAAGATCTGGTTCTGGCCGCTGAGCCTGGGGAACCCAGAGTGGGATGGAGCCCATTAAATGGCTCATGTGATTGGCTGTCACCCGGGCGGGGGATGGGAGGTGGGGGGGTGATTTTGTTATATTGTACTATATTAATTTATTTGATTCTTTTTGTTAATTTTTATTGTTGTAAGTGGTTTTATATTCTGTAAGCCGCCTTGAGTCGCCATGGGCGAATAGGCGGCAATATAAATAAAATAAATAAGTAAGTAAATATAACCCAAACAAAACAAGATACATAAAGTTCTCAAAGCTGGACTGATGATTTTGCTCTGTTTAATCCCCCCCCCCCCCCGAAGCCTCGTGTTATCTTGAATAGCTTAAAAGTCACGCCTGTGAGGCACATAATTGGGAATGAACAAAGCCTAAATCAATAACCAGTCTATTAATCTAGTATAAAATGTAATAAAAACTTCAGTCCCAGCATTGTGTGGAAGGAAATATTAATAAACGCATTGCTTGTTGCTTCTTTTGTCATCTTCGTAAAAATTAAGATCTCCGGGAGTATATAAATCTGTTGGGATTCAGGCAGAAAAGCCACTCAACTCTAGGCCACCGTAGGTCCATCTGGTCAGAAAAGGGAAGGAGTTTCCATTTGGAATGCTGAATAAATGGAAGTACAGCAGAATCCCTTTTCCTGTCTACAGTCTATAACAGCCGGTTTCCTACGGTCCCATTTTCCTAGGGCTACCACGCTTTCCAATGCCGTTTCTTCCCTCGCAAGTACTGGCCTCTCTCTCACCAAAGTCGATGAAAGGGAAAAACAAGCTGCATTAGAGGAAGAGCAGGCCCGCTTAAAAGCTCTAAAGGTCGGTGTGTTTTTTTCTTCCTTTAGACCAGGGGTGTCAAACTCAATTTCATTGAGGGATGCATCAGGGTTGTGTTTGAGCTTGGAGGGGGAGGCCAGGGGGGGTGTTGCCAGCTTGATATCACTCATGTCGGGGGCACCTGTGGTGGCCAAGTGCTAAGGACTTCCCTCAGACCCTCACTCACTCTCATTGTAATCTTCCTTCCTTCCATCCTTCCTTCCTTCCTTCCTTCCTTCCTTCCTTCCTTCCTTCCTTCCTTCCTTCCTTCCTTTTCTTTTTTCCTTCCCTGTTCATTCTCCTTTCTTCTTCCTTCCCCTCTTTTCTTATTTTCCCTTCCTTGATATCTTCTCATCTTTCCCTTTTCTTTGTCTTTCCTCTTTCCCTTTCTCCTTTACTGTCCCTTCTTGCATGCTCAAATGTAAAAGGGGAAACATTTCTCTTTTTGGTTTGCTTTTAGTTTGTTTTGCTAGTCCTCCGCCAACAAAAATGGAGCTTTGGGGGCAGGGGCTCCTGCAGCTACCCCAGGTCCATTTTCACCTCCTGCAGCCCTTGACCCTCCTGAGCTCCGTTTTCACCAGCACAGGCATGCGGGCCAGTCCTTTGCTGTTTCCAGGGCAGCCCCATGGGGCAGATCTAAGCACCCGCCTTACGTTTGACACCCCTGCTTTAGACCAATGTGTCTCAACCTTGGCAAATTTAAGATGTGGGGACTTGTGTAACTCATGCTAGCTGGCTGGGGAATTCTGGGAACTGAAGTCCGTGTAATTAAAGTTGTCTTGATTGAGAAACACTGCTTTTTAAATCAGTTTCTGTATGTTCGATGCCCCTTGGATTGCAGATCATAAACAGGTTGCTGGGCCTTGGTTTATTTCATGTGTTATTGAAGCCAAAAATGACTTGTTCTTGGGCATCAAATACAATAATAATATAACAATACAATAGCAGAGTTGGAAGGGACCTTGGAGGTCTTCTAGTCCAACCCCCTGCCTAGGCAGGAAACCCTGTACCGTTTCAGACAAATGGTATCCAACATCTTCTTAAAGACTTCCAGTGTTGGGGCATTCACAACTTCTGGAGGCAAGCTGTTCCACGGATTAATTGTTCTCACCATCAGGAAATGTCTCCTTATTTCTAGGTTGCTTCTCTCCTTGATTAGTTTCCACCCATTGCTTGCCCTGCCTTCAAATGCTTTGGAGAATAGTTTGACTCCCTCTTCTTTGTGGCAGTCCCTGAGATATTGGAACACTGCTATCATGTCTCCCCTAGTCCTTCTTTTCATTAAACTAGGCATACCCAGTTCCTGCAACCGTTCCTCATACGTTTTAGCCTCCAGTCCCCTAATCATCATTGTTGCTCTTCTCTGCACTCTTTCTAGAGTCTCCACATCTTTTTTACATCATGGCGACCAAAACTGAATGCAGTATTCCAATTGTGGCCTTACCAAGGCATTATAAAGTGGTATTAACCCTTCACGTGATCTTGGTTCTATCCCTCTGTTTATGTAGCCTAGAACTGTGTTGGCTTTTTTGGCAGCTGCTGCACACGGCTGGCTCATATTTAAATAGTTGTCCACTAGGATTCCAAGATCCCTCTCACAGTTACTACTATTGAGCAAGGTGCCACCTATACTGTACCTGTGCATTCCATTTTTGTTGCCTAAATGTAGAACCTTACTCTTTTCACCATTGAATTTCATTTTAATCACCTGATATATTTTTTTTTAATTCTGGTTTTACTTTTCCACTAGGAACAGCGTCTAAAAGAGCTTGCAAAGAAACCCCACTCGTCTTTAACCACAGCCTCTTCCCCCGTGTCTAATGCTGCAGGAAGTATAATGACCACCCCAGCTATCGATATTTTTTCCACCCCCAGCTCTTCAAACAGGTAAGATTCAGAAGAGGTGTTTTTTTTTTTTTTTGCCAGGTGTTACTTTGAGAGAAATGCCTCTCTCTTTCTAGCGTCAGAGCAACTGTAAGACAGACAAACTGAAAGCTCTCAGCCCAATTCACCTCACAGGGTTGCTGTGGTAGAGACAATAGGACGGGGAAGGTGCATTGGATACGTTTGTTAATTGTAAAAAAAATAAAAATAAAAGTGGGGTATGAATAAATAATAAATAAAAAGAGGTCATAATGGCCCTGTTACTCCAGCATCATTCCTCACCCCGAAGTACATTGCAGGAAGAGGGTTTTGATCCAGAGGGGGATACTAAGATGACTGTAACATAGAGCTACTTGATGCATGGCAGCCACCTTTGAATTGGATGAACTGCCTCTTTTCAGTTCCAGCTTTGGTTTTCTCAGGAAGTGAATTCTGAATCCCTGCCTCAGTCTGGGTGTGTTCCCAGGGGCTGTTCTGAAGGGGTTCTTAAATGGAACAATGGCGCTCTTGTTTAAATATTTACGATGCTCTTCTATGTGTTATTGTTTCTGTAGTTCATCAAAGCTGCCAAATGACTTGCTTGATTTACAGCCAGCTTTTCACCCAGGTGTGCATCCGATATCCTCCGCACCACAAGTGGGAGGGACCTGGGCAGGTAAGAGGTCTTGTTGTGATTATTACTTGGCCACTTTTACTCTTGATACAAATTCACAATTCCTGCTGTATTTGGTTGATAAAAGTCATTATTTTAATACTTCTAAATATGTGGGTCACATATTTCTTTAAAGCTTTAAAATTTTCAGAACAAGTTTTTTTGTTTTGAATTTCCACCACAATTATTGAATTGCTATTCATTTTATTGGGCTGCGGTGTTGTATAAGTTTCGAGCAATGTCCATAATCGGCTGATTTGCCTCTGTTCTTTGAGCCATATTTGCAAACACAGGTGGGATTTCAATAGCAGGACAAAATATATGGCTAATAAGAAAAACAAAAACAAACTAGCATCATGTCAGCTTATTTCCAGTCTCCAAACTGTATGCTCTGGGTTGAGCTGTACTGATGCTTTAGGACAGAGGTCTTCAAACCTGGCAACTTTAAGACTTGTGGACTTCAACTCCCAGAATTATTTATTTATTTATTTATTTTATTGAACTTATTAGTCGCCCCCTCTCCCCACAGGGACTCGGGGCGACGTACAGAGCAATAATCAAGATAGCACCATATATCGTGCAGAGGAGGTAAAAATAAGTCCATAAATAAGCATACTTACAAAATTTAAAACCCCAAAAATATTAAACTCTAAAAACTTTAAAAAACAAAATTTCCCATTATAAAATGACCTGGGGTGGCAAGATTGTAACGTTATGCCAGGCTGGCTTGACAAAAAATTCTCTAGCCAGCTGGCTGGTGAATTCTGGGAGTTGAAGTCCACAAGTCTTAAAGTTGCCAAGTTTGGGGACCCCTGCTTTAGGAAATGATAGATAAGACGCTGGGTTTGTCAATCAGAAAGTTCGGCAGTTTGGCGGTTCGAATCCCTAGCGCCATGTTACAGAGTGAGCTCCCGTTACTTGTCCCAACTTCTGCCAACCTAGCAGTTCGCAAGCGTGTAAAAATGCAAGTAGAGAAATAGGGACCACCTTTGGTGGGAAGGGAACAGTGTTCCGTGCGCCTTCGGCGTTTAGTCATGCTGGCCACATGACCACGGAGACGTCTTCAGACAATGCTAGCTCTTCGGCTTTGAAACAGAGATGAGCACCGCCCCGTAGAGTCGGGAGCGACTAGCACACAGGGAGGGACTTCTCCTGGTGCCGTCCACTAGGCAATGCCAGCGGGCGACACCGAGGAGTAGGGCCTTCTCTGTGATGGGCCCAACCCTCTGGAATGACCTCCCCCCCGACATTAGAACCACTTCTGACCTCCGCTCCTTCCGGCAAAAACTGAAGACCCACCTGTTCCGACTAGCAGGCCTGGCATAATTCAACTGTCCCTCCTGGCAAATGTATTATATCTGGTTATTTTAGGGTTTTTTAATTTACTGTATTTGTTTTTAGGGGTTTGAATTTATTTTATATCTGCTTTGTACAGTTCTTTTAACTACATTTTAACCTCCTCCATGTCAATTGTCAACTGTACATATTTAATTTAATTTTATTGTATCCTGTTATATTTTGTATGAACTGTACACCGCCCCGAGTCCCTTGCGGGAGAGGGGGCGGTCTAGAAGCATTAAATATTATTATTATTATTATTATATGTGCGAGGGGAACCTTTATCTTTACCTAAGCAGAGGCTGGAATACATACGTAGGTGTTTAGATACCTAAATTTATAGATTAAAATTTGAGAAGGCGCCTCTCAGACTTGAATAAAACAATTTAAAAATAATTCAAGGGAATGGCACATAAGATGCCGGTTATGCATCACTGTTAAGGAAGTTACGCTTAGCTCATTACAATTCTATTCTAAGACATAAATGTGTTACTGGTATCTTCTCCATTTCCATTTCCCAGTAATGATTAGTCTTCATTTTTGCATCAAACCAGAGGGAGTTGGGCTTGAATGGTTAGAGTGGCTTTAACAAGAGTAATAAGTAGGTTTCAGTCTGGTTTCAGTCTATGAATAGAAAAAAGATTATTTGTAGAAACACTTTGAAGTATGGCAAAAACAGGAAGGTTCCCTATTACTATATAAGGGTTGATCCTTTCAAAATCCAATTTTAGGATACTAAACTTAGGTTCTTTGTGGGCTGTTATTTCATAGGAAACTTTTTTCAGCCACATAGTCTATTATTCGTGAAACCATTTGATGTCAACAAATTATGTCCCATATTTATGTATTTGTTGCATTTGCCTTTCCATCAGGAACTCAAAAGTGACATTCGTACTGTTTCTCAACTAGTAAAAGGAATTAGATGTAGCTCTTCCACCATGCTTTTCCGGGAAAATTTTTAAAATTTTTGCTTCATTAAACATGCAGTCAACAGACTAAGCCGTTGTTTAAAAAAAAAAAAAGTAGAATTCTCGGCAAGAATAAAATCTTGAATATGAACTTGATATTGTAGCTTTCCAGAATTTAAGAAGTTTTTTTAAAAAAAACTGTAAACATCATGATTCTGTTTTGTATTTGCTGCTTTGCTGTTTGAAGGGAATCGTGGAAGGTAGAGAGAATATTAAAAGCTCTTTATGTTAGGATTTCATTTCCTCTTTCGTCTGTGTACTTTTTTCCCCCTAAATAACAATGCAGATTTTTATCCTGCTTGCTTTTGCTATCTGATCTGCCTTTCACATTGCAATGAGATTGTTATGCGCTTTCTTTTAAGCTCTAGTGTATTATGTGGTCTGAATCGGAGTAACCATGTTTCTATGGTAGCTGTTCATTAAAACGGGAGGGGGCTGAAGCAACCCCCCCTTTTTTTTAAATTGTGATAGTCAAAGTAGCACCCTGTTTAAAATTGTTAAGTACATGGAAGAAAATCTGTATGAAGGCCATAATTATAGTTCTGAAGGTTTTCCTTGAGAAAATGATAAGCCATAGTAGGTTTTTACTCAATCTGTCATTTGATGCACATGTTCAGCTTTGTCTTCTATCACCTACCCCATAATCCTGTGCTAGAATGGAGCTAGGATTATGCTCACTGAAAATTATGGAAGTGGAAGTCTAACTCACCTGGAGAACAAAACAATTTGGAGAAAGTTGTGTAGCCTTTTGGCAGAAAGCTGCTTTTGGCCTTGAAGAAATGGAGAAGCTCTGCATGAAAATAGATTTTATTTTGTTTAATTTTAATTTTAAAATTTGTTCAATGCATTTAACAGGGTTATTCCACTTTTTTTCTTTCTATCATGCCGAAAGTATAATTCAACAGGGACCTCAGGGGTCCCGAGCCCCCATTTTGGAAGAGGCACAGGACGCTTTGAAAAGTTCATTTCTGCTCTGAGATTGTGATTGGAAGCT
The DNA here is from genome assembly GCF_964273705.1 of Natrix helvetica. Taxonomy (NCBI): domain Eukaryota; kingdom Metazoa; phylum Chordata; class Lepidosauria; order Squamata; family Natricidae; genus Natrix; species Natrix helvetica. Next base: position 8,246,367 of record NC_138550.1, on the reverse strand, counting down.
GAAGCAAAGGTGCGTTTTCAAGGGGCAACTGGACTTCCTTTGCTTTTCCTTGAAGGCGTTTTGCTTCTCATCCAAGAAGCTTCTTCAGTTCTGACTTGTGAATAGAGTCAGATTGAGTCAGAACTGAAGAAGCTTCTTGGATGAGAAGGGGAATGTTTTCAAGGAAAAGCGAAGAAAGTCCAGCTACCCCTTGAAAAAGCACCTTAAGAACAACCATGACCTGGATGACTGAGAATCTCCATAGACCAGGGGGTCAGCAACCCATGGCTCTGGAGCCGCATGTGTCTCTTTAATCCCTCTGCTGCGGCTCCCTGTTGGCGGTTGGCTCCACAATTGATAGGGCTTTCGGTTAGGACAGGAAGAGGAAAAAGGATGCTGCACTAGAAGGAGAGTCTATGGTGGGGAAACTGGACTTCCAATCGGCTCCAGAATTGAACGGGGGGGGGGGGGACTTCTGGTTAGGACCTTTGTGGCTCTTTGAGTGTTTAAGGTTGCCAACTCCTACAATAGACATTGGAAGTTGAAGATAGAAATACTTGCTAGATGGCATTAGAGGGTTCCTGTTTGCAACTTCGTTCATAGAAGAGAAAGCTAAAAGATAAAATCTCCCAACTTGAGGCTTGCTTTTTCCGTTACCTGCATTTAGTCTCCACATTGAACCGAGAAAAGTGATCTCTAACCTTTAAAAAAAGACTAGAAAGAGGTTTTTAATTTTTACAGGCTCTTATTCTGCTTTGATGATTTTTTTTTTTTTTGGGATATACATGATGTACAATGACAATAAAGGCTATATTATATCCAAAATCCTTAAGGATCAGAATGAGCTGCTGATGGATTTGCCTCTGATCTCAAATAGGGTTCTCTGATAGTTGCTGTATAAAGTATTTGAAAGAGGTAATGTTGAAAACATAAATGGTGATGCCTGTGATGGAGAGAAAATTGCAAGTTCAACCAGCAACTGAGAAGAATATTTCATAGAGTTCATAAAATGGGCCCTAATCTTCAGAGTGATTCATACTGTAATACATTTGTCAATCTTTAAGGAGATGCAAGACTCGAATCAGTGTTCCATTTGACAATAGAAGCTGGTTGTACAATGAACGACGACAGTACCATTATACAGTTTCAAACAAAAGGCGCTTATGTTGGACATACCAGTTCAGTATCTAACCCACTGATATGAGAGTAGACAAAGATTAATGGCATGCACAGATGGTAAAAGTCCAAAGTGCAAGTTGACTCCGGGACTTTCCTTCCAACAGTGATGGAAGTACACAAACCTCCACCTTGAAGAACTGGCATTTCCTTTCCATTTATTGATTGACTCGGTAATCCAGTCCCATCAAGTCACTGCTGACTCTTAGAAACCACATAGATAGATTCCATTTCTTACTTCATTTTTGAAGCTTTTGGAGATTTGCTTGGGTATTAGTAAATGTCTAGGTTAAATAGATAACTCTGTATAGCAACGAAAGGAAACTTTTGCAGTGTTCTAGCTCAGCTTGGAGATAACATCTAGCCAATCTCAATCAACTTTGAAAAACTAAGCCTGGTCAGACCTGATTAATGCTTGAGTGGTAGACTGTCAGGAAATCCCTAGGCTATAAACTAGACTGGAAAATTTGGAAGAAGAAAAATCCACGGAAAGAGCAGTTCAAATCACTTCAATATTGTTGTCACGAAAATCACAAAAATATGTTCATGAAGTCATCACAGGAGTTGAGCCGGACTCTGAAGAGACCTGTATATACACTGAACAAATTAACTAATTTAGCTTGATCAAGCTAGCTATTTTGATTTGAAGACAAAAGACATGATCCAGAGCACATGGGGTTATGAACACAGCATCCATTTGCAGCTCTTAAAATCATTTCCCAGAATTGCTGAACAACGATGGTGGCTAGTCACGCAGTCTCAAGAAAAAAAGCATAGCTGTTTATCTGTTTGGAAAAAAACAGATAAAATAGCAATTTGTTAAGATGTTGCTTTCCCTTTGTAGACAATGCTTGGGTATTGTCTACGGGTAGTCCTCGTTTTATGACCACAATGGAGCCCAGAATTGATGGCGCCAAGTGAGAAATTTTTAAAGTGAGTTTTGCCTCATTTTACCATTTCTCTTGCCATGTTTGTTAAACGAATCACTGCAGTTGTTAAATTAGTAACATGGTTGTTAAGTGAATCTGGCTTCCCCATTGACTTTGCTTGTCAGGAGGTCACAAAAGGGGACTCTGCAACTGTCACAAATGTGAACCAGTTGTCAAAGCATCCAAATGTAAAATCACCTGACCATGGAAATGCTGCAGTGGTCGTAAGTGTGAAAAATGATCATAAGTTGTGTTTTCCAGTGCTGTTGTAACTTCAAATGATCACTGAAGGAACTATTGTAAGTCGAGGACTACCTGTACAGTGCTCTGAGTTTGATGAATGCATGCACCATCTCCTTGTAAGTGTAATTAGTAGTTCTTTTTCAGCTAAGGATAGTATGCAAACCACTGAGTGGTCACATCTTCTATTAACCAGTATTCGAAATTCATAATTGTAGCTTGACATTCCACTTAACTAGACATAGCAGCCATTCTGCCCACTATAAAAGAGTGGCTGATTTTTATTCAGGCCACAAAGTAGAACGAGGACACAGAGTTATAGCATGCATTAACCAGAATAATTTAATCTATCAAACGTGCCCCATGTTTTACCTGGATGCAAGCTTGTCAGTGGATGTTGAGAGTTCATGACTGGAAGAGACATGGCAACAAGGTCAGCCACTGAAGAGACATGGCAACAGGGTCAGCCGACAAAGGCTGTTTGGAAACTGAAACAGTATTTGGTGTGTGAGCAACAAGGAGACAGCAAGGAGCCTGGGCGTGGCTTTGTTAAACTGTTCTGTACTAAAGCTCTGAGTCTGTGTTGAGCTCTAAACTAGTCAGCTGCTCTGAACTGAAACTGAAACTGTTCTCTGCCTGTGTTTGCTTGTATTTACTACCATGTTGGAAAAACCTGTTTGGATATTATCTATTTACTTCATGCGCTATATTATATATAAAGAGAAGTTAATGAATCCTGCTGAGTCAGTTACCTGTGTGTGCTTTCTGGGTGTGATCGCTGCTGCAAACTCTGACAAAACAATGAAGTCATATCTGCTTATGTTCTTCCTGAATACTAACGCACCGCTAATTTGGTTCCCCTTCCTTTTCCTTCTTGCTCCATCTGGACTGTCGCAGATCCTTTCGCATCCACTCCCGATGCCGTCGACGATGCCCTTCCCAACTTAAATCCTTTCCTCACAAAATCTAGTGATCACCTCTCTGTCTCCTCTGATGTACTCCCTTCTTTCACTTCTAGGACACCAACCCATGAGATGTTTGTTGGTAAAGTACTGGCTGGCTAGCTGGCTTTTCTTTTTCTCCGATGGGACCGGTCAGTCTTAGACCAGTCCGAGGTCTTTCAGTAGGAAGTGGGGGGGGGGGGGGCAAAAAAGACTCCATTTCTGAACATCTTTCTTAATAATCTGCCAAAGATTTAATTCAGGGGTCTCCAAACCTGGCAACTTTTAAGACTGGTGGACTTCAACTCCCAGAATTCCTTGGCTGAGTCTTTAAAAAAAGTTGCCAAGTTTAGAGACCCCTGATTTAGTTTAACTGCAGGTAGTCCTTGACTTGTGACCACCATTGGGACCAGCATTTTGGTCGCCAAGCGATACGGTCTTTCGGCAAGGCATCGCGTGCCCAGAACGACTTGATGACTGTTTTTGCCATGCTTGTTAAGTGAATCACATGGTTGTTAAGTGAATTGTACTGTCGTTAGCCAGATTCAGCTTCCCCAATTGACTTTGCTTAGCCGGCTGGGGAAGATTGCAAATTGCAGCAACCATCTTGACAAACACTTGAATTGCAATCATATGATGGCCCCCTGGAGTCGTACGACAGTGTAACTTTGAACAATTGTTAACAAAGACTTGTAAGCTGAGGGCTACCTGGATGATAGAATTTTGAAGAGGAGTGAGTGATGGGCAGAGGTTACGTTACATTCCTTTCCATCTATCTGTCTGTCTTCTCTCTAGTTTGACTCCGTATCAATTAGTCTTTTTCATTGATTTTTCCCGGTGGAAGATGTTAATCTTTGCTTCAGTCAATCATTAATATTGTGGTGCCAGACGCATAAATGGTCCTACCATGGGGAGTGTCCCAGTGATCTGTCCCAGTTTAATACTCTGCTCGGGTATGAGTTCTCGTAGATCCCCAAAACATCTTGTGACCTTGGTCAGTAAATTAAGGAAGGCGCAGTGCTATCTGATCTGAGAAATGTAACCTCTTTGTGTCCAAACCTGTGACTTTCAGTTTAACTGTTCTGGTTGTCTAGAATGACTTCAATCTGGTTTTTTAATCTGACCCCCTGGAAACACCCATTATAATCACCCACTACAGGTAGCCCTCGACTTATGTCCACAATTGAGCCCCAAATTTTTGTTGTTAAGTCAGACATTTGTTAAAGTGAGTTTTGCCACAGTTGTCAAGTGAATAACTGCATTTGGTAAGTTAGCAACCTGGTTGCTAAGTGAATCTGATTTCCTCATTGACTTTGCTTGTCAGAAGGTTGCAGACGTGACCTCGGGACACAGGCACGGTCATAAATATGAACCAGTTGCCAAGCATCTGAATTTTGATCACATGATCATGGGGATGCGTCAAAGGTCATAAATGTGAAAAACGGCCGTACGTCACATTTTTCAGTGCCGTTGTAACTGTGAACGGTCATTAAACAAACTATTGTAAGTCGAGGACTACTTGTAATCAGCTCTCCCACTTTACTTTTCCCCATTTTTGAGATATAAAATGTAACATTTAACGTTCTGTCTTGTCTTTGGTTAGAATAAAACCTTTACTATTTAAGACAGGGGTGTCCAAACTTGGGAACTTTAAGACTTGTGGACTTCAACTCCCAGAATTCTGGGAGTTGAAGTCCACAAGTCTTAAAGTTCCCAGGTTTGGACACCCCTGATTTAAGAAGATCCTATGTTTCTTATCTGTCTCTGTGTTGGATGTCTTGTAGTTATAGTCATAACTTAAGGTCTGAATGTTTGGTTAACCATATAATAGCGTGCACTGTTTTTTTTTCTTTTCTTTTTCCATAACATTCCTTCTTCGCTCTTCTGCTTCACGCTTCTATCAGATTCTTTTTGTGGCCCACAAGCTTATCCTAATGCTTCCCATTTCTGCAATGAGCCCTCAACTGTAGCTGGTCTATTTGGAGGTAGGTAAAAAAATTTAGAGCACAGGACTTTGAGTCCTCATGCAGACGGAGGACTTATAGCTGTATCACTTTCAAAATTCCTACATTTTTAAACCATTGTGAGTTCTAGTCCTGCCTTAGGCACAAAGCCAGCTGGGTAACCTTGGCCCAGTCGCGCACACTCAACACTAGGAAGGAGGCAATGGCAAATCACTTCTGAAATCTTGTCAAAAAAAACCCAAAACACAGGGACAAGTTCAGGCAGTTGGCAAGAGTCAATGCTGACTCAAAGACATTTAAAGAAAGGGAAAAAATAATTGATGTTCTTTAAGCATCAAAGGGCATTTTCATTCCCTTTTTTGAAAAGCAATAAATCATCCAAAATGTTATAAATTCTGTTTTTTCCTATTAGTTTCCGCTGTTGTTGAGTCAAAGATCATAATTGTACGTCTTCTGCTGATGCTCCAAAGGTGCCTTTTTAAAAAAAAAACTTGGACTTTTTTTGATTTGCTTGAAGACATTTTGCCTCTCATCCAAGGAGCTTCATCAGTTCTTCTTCAGAACTAAAGAAGCTTCTTGGGGGCGAAGCGAAATGTCTTCAAGCAAAGCAAAGAAAATGCCAAGTTGTATTTTGACAAAAAGCTCCCTTGGGACAAGCATGACTTGCATGATTGAGAATCTCCATAGATATTCTTCTGGCGATGGTTTTCCTATTAAGCCCACTGCCTTTATGAATTTTTATTTATTTTATGACCTTGAGATAAAAGTTCAGCAAGTATAAAAAGGCATTCTGGTTGGTGTTTTTCTTAAATAGGAAAACTGACATGCAGTTGATATCAGTTTTGGTTCTGTAGCAGCTTTAAAATGGAGAATGGGGGAAACAGTCTGCACTGTTTAAGTAATGCTGAGAAAAAGTCTGATGGGTTTTTTTTCCCCCCCAGACTGATGCCAGTTGTGTTAGAAGCTACTTAGTACAATGTCATTATTCCATTTGGAAGAGAGTACATATAGCAATAGCTCTTAGACTTATATACCGCTCACAGTACTTTACAGCCCTCTCTAAGCAATTTACAGACTCAGCATATTGCCCCCAACAATTTGGGTCCTCATTTTACCCACCTCGGAAGGATGGAAGGGCGAGTCAACCTGTATATACCCTGTTTCCCTGAAAATAAGACTTTCCCGGATAATAAGCCCAATCGGACTTTCGAGTGCATGCCCTAAAATAAGCCATCCCTTGAAAATAAGTCCTCCAAAAAAAATATTCCAACAGAGCAGCAGCCATGAGGTGGCCACACTCACCTCCTCCCGCACCTCAAAAATAATAAGACATCCCTGAAAATAAGGCCAAGTGCTTATTTCAGGGTTCAAAACAAAATAAGACTCTGTCTTATTTTCGGGGAAACACGGTAGTTTTGAGTTGGTATCAACAATGGTAACGTATGGATCACACTGTTCTGTGAAAAAATATTCTTTCTTTGGATTTTGGGATTGTCTGCCGACCTAAACCTCTTAAAAACGTAACAGGAATTCAGATGAGCAGCTCATGCTAGTAAACCTCAGTTAAGGATATGAAATAATTTGCCATATACCGTAGGAATGGACCAGAATTATTTACACAACCCGATCAGAAATTAATCCCCAATTACAGAAAGCATTGGATGCAATTATTGTAGCTAGAGGTGGTGAATTGCTAGAGTTTCTGGATCTAAAAGGGTGACAATCTCCTATTACTCAACAATGATGTTACATGTTCTGTTGGATTCTTCTTATGTATTAGTAACACAAGGATTAGTAAATTTAACATAACATACAAAGATGTAGAAAAATTCAAAGTGGAACAAATGTGTTTTGTTTTTTTCATAGAAGTATATCAGGAACGTTGTCAGTTTTCCAAGTAATAGACCCATAGCAAGCAAAACGCCGAGGCGGGTGGATTCCTCAAATAATAGCTTTATTGGATATATCATATTGGCACAGATTTGATGAAAACCGACTCTAAAGGTTCCCAGGGTTTTTACCTACCGTATTTTTCAGAGAATAAGACGCACCAAGATTTTGAAGAGGCAAAAAGTTTTTGCACTCTACAGACCCCCCAAAAGGGCATGAATAACCTTTAGGATGCTTGTAGGGTGCTGCTGGGGGGGGGGCAAAATTTCTGCCTCCCCAGCCCCCAGGAGCATTCTGAAAGCCTCCTAAAGGCTATGCATGAACATTTTGGTGAAGGGGGCGGGGTTTCTGGAAGGTGGGAAATGCTGTATTCAGTGTATAAGACACATCCAGATTTTCATCCTCTTTTTTTGAGGGGAAAAAGGTGCATCTTATACTCCGAAAAATATGGTAATTAAAAGTAAAAGTTTTCCTTCAACCCCAAACAGTCACATGGTCCAATCAAGACACTGTCTGGTTGCCTGGTGACCTCACTCCTCCTTCCTCTGGCCAGGTGTGAGGATGTCCTTGGTTCCCAAGAGAAAGTATTTTGTTTTGGCTACAAAACCCCAGCTATCTCTAACCCCCCCCTCCCTATCCCTCAGCTCCAGTGTGGCAGCACTGAAGCTCCGAGATGGCTTTGGCCAGGCCAGCTTCAGGGCTGACAAAAGTTAAGAGCCACTTTAATCAGCTCAACAGTTCATCTTGTCCTCCTGGATTTGCTGGAAACGCCCTTCATTATTTTGTTTATAGAATCTTAGTCAACATCCTTTTACAGTTACTACCGCTTCTGATTAACAGTAAGCAAATGTTGTCTTGGTAAGTGAATAACTGGGAATATCAATCAGTCCTTATTATGGCCATAAACCAGCATAATGGGGTGAGTTACAGTCATAATAAAAGAAGCATAAAAAGTATGCCAGACATGAAAAGTGAAAAATCTGAATAGAGTTATACATGCACATATACACACACAGAGGGTATAAAAGCCATAAGGTAAGACTCCAAAAAGGTATGGGAGCCTTAGATAGATATAGGAGAGACAAAGGAGTTACAATGAGGAAATTTATTAAGTTACAAAACACCCCCAACATAATAAATTTGGTGCCTATTGGCTTAAATTTATAATGTAGACTGCTACAAAGAAGGGGTCAACCTATTCTCCAAAGCACCTGAAGGCAGGACAAGAAGCAATGGATGCAAACTAATCAAGGAGAGAAGCATCCTGGAACTAAGGAGAAAATTCCTGACAGGGAGAACAATTAATCAGTGGAACCACTTGCCTTCAGAGATTGTGGGTGCTCCTTCACTGGAGGTTGTTAAGGAGGGATTGGACCACCATTTGTCTGAGATGGTATAGGGTCTCCTGTTTGTGGAAGGGGTTGGACTAGAAGACCCCTTAAGGTTTTCAATTCTGTGGTTTTGTTATCTTGATCCCTAACATAACATGCCAGAAGTCTGAATTTTGATCAGTGCTGTACAATTTATCTCCAATTGCAATGTGGTATAAGAAGCCCAGTTAGGAACTTGAAGCTCTTCTATGATTGGGAGTAGAAGAGTAGAAATATTTTTTTTCAACAGAGGCAAACCTTTAGATGGAATTGAAACTGATTGGTTAATTAGTTAAGTTAAGGAAATTATTGGAAGAAAGATTCTGACCACACACACACACACACACCTGTTTTCTGTGTTCGCTTTTCTGCCTATCTGGTCTTCCTAAAAACAATAAGCAGTCAAATTTGAGTTCAGGAGCTTGTAATAAAATTCTGAAATCAGAATCTGTTTTTTTTTCTGAAGTTCTGTTTCCTGAATTTATTGCTATGTTTTCATTTAATGATTTCAGATTTTGGATCAGGCATTTGTTTCCTTTAACATCTTGGCACTCTACGCATACTATTATGACTATAAATAACTATCCGTCTATCTATCTATTTTCTAACCCCAAAAAAGGGTCACCTTCTCAGATTTCTTTTTCAAATAAAATGATTGTGTGTAAAGTTTTAGTTCTTGTATGCCACTTCCAGGTCTACAAAAACAATAATACTTTTGAGGGGCTTGTATTCAGCTAACCAGTTATACCTACAATGCAAGCTGTCTGTTTCCATGCTGGAATTGTATTTTCTTTTCTGCTTTCGGTCCCTTGCTTTGCTATTTCCAATAACACATTTATTGTTGTCACTATTGCGAAATTTGCCTGGCAAAATTTCTTTACATTAAAGCTTTACTTGCAAAACTGTACTTGCAACAAAAAAACAAGTTTCAATTTACATGGCATTGTATATACAGACAGTCCTCGAATTACAACAGTTCAATTAGTGACCGTTCAACGTTACAACGGCACTGAAAAACGTGACTTAGCACTGTTTTTTCCCCCCTCACTTACGACCATTGCAGCATTCCCAAGGTCACATTTTCAAAGTACAGACGCTTGACAACTGTCTCGTTTTTATGACGGTTGCAGTGTCTTGGAGCCATGCAATCCTCTTTTGTGACCTTCTGACAAGCAAAGTGAATGGGGAAGCCTGATTCCATTAACAACCGTGTTGCTAACTTAGCAACTGTAGTGATTCATTTAACAACGGTTGCAAAAAGGGTTGTAAAATGGGACAAAATTCACTTAGCCAATGTCTCACTTAGCAATAGTTAAGTTACAATTAACAATTTTTGGGCTCAGTTATGGTCGTATTTCACTTTTAATATTGTCAGCAAACTCACAGCACTTTTATTTCACATTACTGTCTTGATTTAGTCCTGGTGCTGAAATATCAGTAGATTCAGCATACAAAAGGTGGCATAGTTATTTCTTTAAAAATTGATCCTTGATCCCACCCAATTTTTTGGGTGGTGGTTGTTGCAAGAGGTTTAATAAAAGACGAGTCATATGTGGATATCTGTGGAAGATGTAGCATGACTACTTGATGGAAACTGAGTGTTCTCGGCTTCAATGACTGATAAATATTTGTGGGACATTAATTTAAAAACCCAAGGTTGAGGTACATATAATGTAGATTCTAAATGTCATTTAAATGCTTGTGATTCAAATATAGGAATCTTTATGGATCGGTCAGCGGTAGAGTAGAAATAAGTCAGGAATCCTATTCGGAGGAATTCTTGAAAACTGTTTTACAATGACACCAGCTCAGTAGTAATGCTACAATTATTTAAATCAGGGGTCTCCAACCTTGGCAACTTTAAGACTTGTGGACTTCAACTCCCAGAAGTCCCACAAGTCTTAAAGTTGCCAAGGCTGGAGACCCCTGCTCTAAAGTACAGAAAGTACATAAAAGTATATTTTAGTATGACAGACAGATAGACAGACATGGAAAGGAGGGTGGGAGGGCGATTACCTCAGGTCATCTGGTTTAGGGAATACGTGTCAAACAATAAACAAATGTATTCCTTCTGTACTTTTCTAGATACGAAAACTGACCCTTGCAGTATTTCCATATTATTTTTGCTTTCAAGAAGCTGTTAAGGATATTTTAATTTGCATTTCTGAAATGGGCAGTGTTGACTCAGTGACCTCTAGGGCTGCTTCCCGTTCTATGATTTTTCTGAATCATGGGACTGCCCTCCAGTTCCTGATTTGTCATCCAGCCTCTGAATGTTCTCAACCATCACAATAATTTATGGCAGTGCTTCTTGTCTGCAAATTGAGGCAAATTGAGAGTTTGTTTGTATACACACACAGACAATCTATCCCATTTTTTTTGGCAGGGTTTACATCATCTTCTGTTGCCCCATCGCAGCCATCAGCAGGCCTTAACGTCGACTTTGAGTCTGTGTTTGGAAACAAAACTTCAAATGCATCAATGGATTCTGGTGGTAAGTCTTTTAAGTAGCCCTTATTTAACCCTGTTGTGATAAAGGAGAATATTTTCAGATTGGGGTTCTTGGTGCTTTCTGAGCGGGGTTGTTTTTTTGCAGACGTTTCATTACCCACCTAGGTAACATCATCAGTGCAGTGGTGTGCATGATCATTGATAATGTTACCTAGTTTGGGTAATGAAATGTCTGCAAGAAAACAACCCACCTCAGAAGAGGACCAAGGGCCCCTTCATCCTGTTCAGAGAGTAAAGAAAAATGGCACACAGCTGTATGAAGATCTCTTTGAGTTTTCCGAAAAGGAGTCTTTTAAATGCCGTGTTTCCCAAGGATGAGCAGATTGAATTTTCTCACCCTCAGTGAAGCGATTTTTTTGTCGTTGTTCACCAAGGCTAATTCTGGAAGAGCTTGCAGGGTGTAATCAACTTTTTCAGCTACAAGATTCCTTTTACTCTTGTTTCGGGTTTGATCCCAGACTTTCTGGAATCGTCAACTTTATTTTACAGAAAAAAGATGTCAGTATTCTAGTTACCCTTTTTTTGGTCCTTTGAAGCATAGCAGCAGAATTCCTGAAGTGTTTTTTAGCTGTACGGGTAGTCCTCGACTTACAACCGTTCATTTAGTGACTATTTGAAATTACAACAGCACTCAAAAAAGTGACTTTATGACCATTTTTCACACTTAATGACCATTGCGGCATCCCCATGGTCATATGAGCAAAATTCAGATGCCTGTCAAATGCCTCATACTTACAACGGTCACAGTGTCCTGGAATCATGTGATCACCTTTTGCAGCTTTCTGAAAAGCAAAGGGAGGGGGGGGGAATTCACTTAACAACCCTGTGACTAACCCTGTGAATCACTTAACAAATGTGGCAAAAAAGGGTCGTAAAATGGACAAAATTCACTTAACAAATATCTCAGTTAGCAACAGAAATTTGGGGCTCAATTGTGAGAATAAGTCGAGAACTATCTGTATTGTGCTAAGGTTTTACAATACTTATGTGTTGTTATCTGATAAGATAATTGAAAAAGTTCAGTGACCTTTAATAATATGTCTTGTTTTTCAGGCTTTGATGAATTAGGTGGACTTCTAAAACCAACAGCGGCTTTTCAGAACCAGAACCTTCCATCTTGCAAAGCGCCACCCAATAAGTTAGTATTAGATGACTTGGATTCATCTCTAGCCAACCTTGTAGGCAGTAAGTATTTGTACAGGACTTATACAAAAATCAAAATTTAAAAGGAATGAACTTTTTTTCTTAACAATTTTCTTGTTTTGTTTATAGACTTGGGCATTGGAAATGGGACAGCGAAAAAGTGAGTTTTTTAATAGGTTATTTTCCCTTCTAAATATATATTCACAGCAGCTTTACATGACTTACCAGATTCATATTTTAATGGTATGGATAAGGATAGTGTTGCTGATTGGGCAAGTACTGTAAATAAGCTAGTTGTGACAGTCCAATATTTAGCATCTACCATCTACCCCCAATAATATCCATGCTGGGGATGGCTACTTGTTCTCTGCTCTCTACCAATCCTCCTCCTCCTCCTCCTCCTCCTCCTCCTCCTCCTCCTCCTCCTCCTCCTCCTCCTCCTCCTCCTCCTCCTCCTCCTTCTTCTTCTTCTTCTTCTACCGGCAGTCCTTAACTTAATTGAACCACAAATTTCTGTTCCTAACTGAAACAATTAAGTGATCTTTCCCCATTTTGTAACCTTTCTTGCCATAGTTGTTAAGGGAATCACTGCGGCTGTTAAGTTAGTAACAACATTGTTAAGTGAAGCTCTCTTTGCGTGCCAAAAGGTCGCAAAAGCTGATTCACACAATCCCAGGATGCTCCCAACTGTTGCAAATATGAACCAGTGGCCAAGCGCCTGAATTTTGATCACTTGACTATGGGGAGGGTGCAGGGGTGATAAGTGAAAAACGATCATAAGTCACTTTTTCCGGTGCCATTGTAACTTCGAACCGTCACTGAACAAATGGTTGTAAGTCAAGGACCACCTGTAGAGACGGAGGATGCAAAAACTCATGCTTTGGAGTGGTTTTTCTAACATGCAGACATGTGAGTTTTAATACCTGGAACATTTATTTATAGTGATGTAAACTGGACCCAGCCAGGAGAAAAGAAATTAACAGGCGGTTCCAACTGGCAGCCCAGAATCGCACCCACCACTGCTTGGAATGCTCCAACCATGGTAAGCAGTTGTCATAAGGCAGGAGTCCCCAACCCCTCGGCCGCAACCCACTATCAGGCCATGGCCTAGTCGAAACTCAGCCGTGCAACTGACAGGCCGGGGCACATGCATGTGCGTGCAGCTTGACTTGCGCGAATGTTGTGTGAGTGTGTGCCAGGCTGCCACTCATTCAGCCCAGTTCACTCCCCCCTGCTCTCCAGCTAGGCCACCAAGCACAAAGGTTAGGGACCACTGTCATGCGGGACTTCATAAATCCAGCAGCATAGATTGTATTGTGGGTATATACCAGTGTTTCTCAACCTTGTCAACTTGAAGATGTCTGGACTTCAACTCCCAGAATTCCCCAGCTGGCTGGGGAATTCTGGGAGTTGAAGTCCAGACATCTTCAAGTTGACAAGGTTGAGAAACACTGGTAGATAAGATATCATCAAGAATGTTGGTACATTCTCTAGAAAACCTGGATATCCAAATTACGAATGTTCTCTTTTGGATTAGATTCAAGACACCTCACAGTGGCTGACGAATACCCAATTTGAGGTTAACATCAGACGCAGAATTCAGTGTCTTACCTTTTGTTTAAAAATTGGGGGGGAGGGTATTTCTCTTGACTTTGTGGGGAGTTGGCAGGGAAGGTCATAAATCACAATCAGATGACCATGGGATGCTGTGACAGTCAGAAATCTAGGCCTGGATCACAATCACAATATCATGGGGTCAGGGGTGAAATCAACTTACCTTTGCTACTGGTTCGAAATGTGAGTGCGCTCGAACGCGCCACCTCCGCACATGCGCAGGACCTTCCACGCGTGCGCAGAACATCAAAAACGGGACGTGATGTCATCCGGGTGAGTGGGCAGAGCCTCCCGCCGACACCGCTGCCGGTTCACCCGAAACGGATAGAACCGGCTGAATTGCACCACTGCATGGGGTTGTTGGAATGGGTGGTTGTAAGTACCACCGGTTCAGCACTGTCCTAAGTTCAAATGCTCACTGAAAGAGTGGCCGTTAAGCAAGGACCAACTGTTTCTGAATATTCTTAAGGAACTTTTTGTTCTAAGACAGTGTTTCTCAAACTTGGCGACTTTAAGTCCTGTGGACTTCAACTCCTAGAATCCCCCAGCCAGCATAGCTGGCTGGGGAATTCTGGGAGTTGAAGTCCACAGGACTTAAAGTCGCCAAGTTTGAGAAACACTGTTCTAAGAATACAATATAGTATTTAATGAGTAAGAACAAGGAAAGAGGAGTCAGAAAAAAACACAAGGCATCAAGAGAATCAAGAAAGAACACACAATTGTCATACTTCTGTTTTAATGTGAAGCCTAAACTTAAAAACAACCTTCCAGGCATGTTTTGCTTTAAAAAAAAATGAGACTTTGGTTTGCGGAAATCTGTTTCCTTTTACCTCCCTAACTCTTGGTCAAGAAATATTTCTAAATCATTTCAGAGAGAGAGAGAGAAAATTAGCTGTGGAAGCAGTTGTGATACGCCCTTCCAACTTCTCTGGGTCAGGATCCAGTTCTTGTAGGACTTCATACAACAAAGAAATCCTTGTGACCATCACAACATCTAGCGCTGCCCTAATTTTTCATACCTGAGTGAAGACTTGAGGCTTCCAAATAAATTGTGCAATAACTTTACATTTAAAACCCAGTCTTTTTTTTTAAAAAAAAACATAACCCAATATTCTTACAAATCACAGATATGGGAATGACAATTTTGAAATTGGGGGCCTAGGAAGCGTGGGTGTAATCTGAGGAGATGTTGGCTTTGTGTTATACCGAATGCAAAGTTTTTGAGTTTTCGTGATCTATTGGAATCGGAAAAAGTAGTGTTTTGCTTTAATCTTCTGCTTTAACACTAAATGTTGTCTCATTTTCTCATCAGTGTTTTGTCATAAATTACTGGAGCCCAGTCTGTCAGAAATACAGTGTGACAAATGTCCCTACAGTAGATTATGTTATATGTTTTGTCACAGACTTAATGAAATCTTGTTAACTTTCTTTGTCGCTCAACGTCTTAACTGGTTTACAAGAATGTGTCCTCGGGGTCGTTAAGCACACTTGTAACCAAAATGCTTTTGTGTATATTCTGTTGTGTAAGCCATCATTTCTAATCCAGTGTTATTGCATTGTGTAATTGTTCTTCCGGGGGAAAAGCAGAATGGCATGCATTTTCCACAATACGTAAGTGAACAAAACTTGCAGCCTCTATTTATTTATTTTTTTGCAATCAGATTGGCATGCTGATATTAACCACTACAGCAGAATCTCATAATCCCGCTACTCCACACTTCTGTTAAGATCTTTTGGGCATGATGGAAATTTTGAGCAGCTTCTAATACGTCCAGATTTTAAGGACGCCCTTTTGAAGCCAAGAATGGCATGAAGAAATATTCACAATTATTTTCCTGCTTTCACTCTTGTCATTTGCTGCCCAATTAGCTGGTGTGTCTGCATTGCCTTTTCAAATGCATTTGAATTTGAATAAATGAAATGAAAAAAGGCGTCCATGCGTACAAATAATTGCATGAAATCTCACAAGCTTCTTTCCACTCCCACTTAACCATAGAGTTGATTTTAAAGAGGGAGAGACCAATACACTCTAAAATATCACTGAATGGAGTGATATTTCCCATGTTGGGTCAGTTGATTAAAAAAATGTTTGAACTGCAGTGCTATCTCATTTCACTAAAAAAAGAATATATATTTTTTAAATCTATAAATGGCCTAATTGTTCATAACTCGTGATAAGAGCTAAAGAATGAAGTCTCTAAATACTTTATATTCTTAAATACCTACGGGTAGTCCTCAACTTACAGTATGACCACAATTGCACCCAAAATTTCTATAGCTAAGCAAGACAATTGCTAAGTGAGGTTTGCCCCCATTTTGCGACCTTTCTTGCCACGGTTGTTAAGTGAATCACTGCAGTTGTTAAGTTAGTACCACGGTTGTTAAGCAAATCCGGCTTCCCCCATTGACTTTGCTTGTCAGAAGGTTGTGAAAGCGGATCCCATCACCCTGGGACACTGCAATCGTCATAAATATGAATCAGTGGCCAAGTGTCTGAATTTTTGATCACATGACCAAAATGCTACAAAGTGTGATAAGTTGCTTTGTTCAGGAACAAGGATATAAGCAATAAGGAAATAGTAAATCACTTCCTTATTATTGCCAAGAAAATTATAAGGTTGTCCATGAAATCCCCAGAGATTTGAGATTTGACAGAAGGGAGAATTTATAATGTTATTTACCAAATTTTGATGACATGACTATGGGAATGCAGCAACAGTTGTAAAAAAATGCTTAGTCACTTTTTTTGATGCCCTTTGGGCACTACACAAATGGTTGTAAGTTGAGGACTACCTATTTCTGAGGTAAGTTCAACTGATAGAAGTCTTTATCTTTAGATTATCTTCTCGTTTATTCAATCTGCTCTATAGGTGACATTTACGACTGAATTTCCATACATCAAAAATCATAGTAACTTTAATTCTTCAGCTCTTTTGGAATATCATCCTTCAGCCCATTTGGTTTTACTTTCCCTATTATTGGTCTTTCCCTATAATCTCTTCATGGAGAAGAAAACCTTAAACCACCTTAAACAGATTAAAAATGAGCAAACCTATAGCCATGTATATGCTTTTATATATACCATATTTTGCTATGTTAATCACTGCCATTTCATCAATCAGAGTAAACAATAGCCAATTGGATTCCATTGTCCTGTGTAACAGTGTAGTCCATAGGAAAAGCAGCGTGGGTTTTCCTTCATTCACTTTTATGTTGTTGGGAAATCTTTTTCAGACAGTTGAATTTCTTATAAAATTATGGGTATGACCTGCACCTCCTTTAAATTCAGAAAACTGCATAGCAGAATGACTCTAGTCTCTATACTACAGACGTGGTCTTCTGCTTTTAAGGAGTAATTGGCCTCTTTCTATGATTTTTGTATTAAAGTTCATTCAGGCTAATTAACCAGTGGAACAGCTTGCCTGCAGAAATTATGGGCACTCCATCACTCAAATTTTTAAAAAGAGACCTGACAGTCTGCGATGGTATAGATTCTCCTGCTTGAGCAGGGAGCTGGATTAGAAGACCTCCAAGGTCCCTTCCAGCTCATTCCTTCTATTCTATTCTAAAGCTCTCGTTTCCAATAATTGACCAAAAATTATATTATTATTATTGCTAAATTATTGCTGATCAGAAGGAGGAGGAAGTAGTACATGTTAAGTTACTCGTAAGCACAGTTGCTTGCAAAGAGAAATATATACAAGGTTTTGACTATTGGGAATTTTGTGGCATTTGGGATTTTGGTTTGAAAATACTTCTATTTTTGATGTATTATGGAACCTTGTTAAAATGAACCATGAAGGAGGAAGGGAATTCCCAATCTTCCTGAATGTCAGTTAAATGTGAAAATTTGTGGCTGCAGAGGATGATTTCAAAAAGCAGATATCATATAGAATGTACAGGTGTCACAAAATTAATATAAAATTAAGGATATCCATACCTAAGCTATGTAGGTTAAAATGCTGATAAACATAAAGGCATACGTCTTACAAAACACCTTGTCAATATTAACTGGCAATGACATGGAGAAAAAACGTAAGAATTTATATGTGCTAGCATATAGTTGTTGAACTTTATGCAAACACCTAGCACAATCATCTAATAATTGTCTAAAGTCCATCAAATTTGGAGTTCATTTTCATGCAGTTTTAGGGATTCATTGAGCGATTGTTAATGTTTTGGTAAACTTCCTACCTAAAATTTAATAATTTAAGGCAGTAAGTTGGAGTTGCCAGCTCTGTGAAGATCCCCATATTAACCTGGACCAGCTCTAACCTGTAGATATCTCAGGTATCTGCAACTCTGCTTTGGTGCTTAAAAAGAGCAGCAGTTCCCAAACTGCTTATTTTAATCAGTAATTGGTTATTCTAATAAATTATGTAGCTGTGGTTCAGCTGGCAATGGAGATCATACAAGAGTATTGTCAGTTAAATAGTTCAGTAATTGTGTTAATTCTTTTATCTTGTCCCAGTTAAGAGACTTTGGTGATCTCCCTTCAAAAATATCAGACCCAAAGTTAACAACAAAAACCAACATAAAATCAACTGTGTCTTTTATCGTTTCTTCTTTGGGGAATTGATTGATTTATCCACTCATTCATCAAATTTATACGGTTTATGTTGCTGCCGATCTCACGAACAAACGATTTTAGGTGTATATTCTTAAGATATACAGAACAATTATTATCATTAAAAAAAATGTAAAAACGGATTAAAAAAACCATGGGTTAACCAAGAGAACAAAGTAATGGTGTGCTTTTCCCATTAGGCACCCCCTGTCATGGCCTATCCTGCTACAACACCAACAGGAATGATGGGATATGGAATGGTCAGTAAAGTTTGTATTTTAAGTCCTTTGTGGAGCATTGATTTGTTAGGCATCCCCTTCCAATATATTTATTGTGCTTGTCTGTGTTTATGGGAGAAGGCTGTTCTTTGACAAGATGCCACATACCCAGTGGGCAAGATGAATCTGTTTCAATTCTAGTTTTTGTTTTTGTTTGTTTGTTTGTTTCCTGGTTTGTGATCTCAGTTTGCTAGGAAAATCTCTCATGGTAAACTACTCTGAGCACATTATGAGGGGGAAAGTGGGAGACCAATTGTAACCCCGAAGAATAATACACTCTTTTGCTTCCAGTCTTCTAATAACTTCCAGATGTGCTCCAGAATTTGTACAAATGTACAGTTAAATTTAGAGTTAACTTAAAACAGATGTTTGATGTAAGAAGCATTAACAATCAGGCTCAGTTATTACAACTGAAAAGAAAACGGTGGTTTTCTGAATAAGAATATCTTAAAATGATGCAAGAACAGACATGAAAGAATTTTGTATGTATTCTCTGGGCTGGAGCTTTGGGGGGGGGGGGCTTCTCCTTTTGGAAAAACAAAGCAGATTCTTGTTGGCCATTCCTAAAATCAGGTGTCTCTAAACTTAGCAACTTTAAAACTCATGGACTCCAACTCCCAGAATTATCTAGCCAGCATGGGAATTCTGGGAGTTGAAGTTCACGAGTCTTAAAGTAGCCAAGTTTGGAGACCTCTGCCTAAAAGCACAGAGAGGTTATATAGAGAAAAGTCCCTCCAGCAAAAATGACAGCAAAGTGTCTCCAGTGAGTTCTTTGTGGTAGTTCTGATGGCTAACCCATCCTGCTATTTCATAAATATTCTACTGTCTTGTTAACAGAAGATGATGGTTGAAAGCATACTCTTAATGGCGTGGGCATTTCACCATTTTAATTTACTTAATTTCATAACATTAATTCTGTGCTATTCTGGATTTTTAGCCGTCCCAAATGGGAGGAGTACCAGTAATGACACAGCCAACTTTAATATACAGCCAACCTGTCATGAGACCTCCAAATCCTTTTGGTCCTATATCAGGAGCACAGGTAGGTTTTAATTTCTACTCTGCAAGGAAGGCCCTCTGTTGAGAAGGACGAAATCAGTTAAAATATTTGTAATCGTTAGTGGCAAGCAGACGTATGTGATTCAGATGTTAAACTAGTTTTACATCCAAGACAGTTTTCATTCTGAGCCAGATGGAATTGCCCAAATGGGTCTCAAAAAAGCTTATTATACACCAGAAGACTCCAAAAGATCTGAGACGAGAGCTGTTCAAAAGAGGTCTTAATGAAGCAAGTTTTGAGGTGACAATCAAATTATTGGAGAGGTTACAGTCAAGGTTGTACAAAAAAGATAGAATAACTGTGCACAAATAGAGCCCAGGTAATTTATCAATGAATTCATAAATAAAAAAAATAGTATTTTTCTTCTATCAGAGAAGTTGAAGCTTAGGAGGCACCAGAAGAGTTACTAAAATGAATGAATAATACACGTTTCCAGGGGGTGCATTAGAAGGAAAGTTATGAAGAAATGTGTTTTACTATCCAGATGAAGTAGAAAGTTTGTACTTCTGAGGCTTAAAGTATTATGCTGGTTTGGATGCCTACAAACGTGCTCTCGTCGTACTGATGCCATTGCATACTTTGGGGTTTCTTTTTATTTATAATGAAGGAAATGTTTCCATTTTTGTTCTTCCCTTACATGAGAATGTTAAAATCGTCCCCTCGGGTGCATTCTGAAATCAAGATGGCACTGAATTCTGTGGTGTCTCTTATGTCCACAAACTTGCTTTCTTAAGCTTTCGGAAAACACGTGGAAGGTGCCGAAACACGAGAATTGATTTTGTAAGATGAGAGATCCCGATGCACATTGAAAAGGCTTGTGTCTATTTAGATCTTCAGAAGGAATTAGATACTGTAGAGCTTTATAGCAGGGGTGTGCCCATCCTTGGCAACCTTGAAACTTGTGGACTTCAACTCCCAGAATTCCCCAGGCAGCATGGCTGCCTGGGGAATTCTGAGAGTTGAAGTCCCCAGGTCTGAGGTGAAGTCCACACGTTGCCAAGGCTGGATACCCCTGCTTTAAAGTATCAAACCAAAACTGTCCTTAGGATATCCAAAAGACGCACAAAAAATTGAGGCCAGTAGTATTTTCACAGATAGGACAAATTTTGGGAAACTTCAACCATGAGCTATTCCTTCTCCTCTACTCCTAAATGGGACAGCAGCAGAAGACTTTGTAACCTGGATGCTTGGGATTGATCCTGGCCGTGTTCTTAAGAATGTTGTTATTAGCAGAACATCCTCAGTGGAAACACTTTCTGGGTTTGCCCTGGAATGAAACCATTTGTGGTTCCTCGCTGTTCTTGGCTTGGCTTTACCGATGTCAGATTTATGAGAGTTTTCTTGCCGAGGGAACAAAGGCTTGTTGTGAAGGCCTATTTGCTAGCCGGGTGTCCCCTCTGCGTGACCTGCCTTAGCATTTCGAAGGAGTTGTTAATTCCTTTTGGGTCACCTGTTGGCGTTGGCCAGTCCTTCGTTAGTCAAGCTGCACGAATGTGAACTAAATATATTAACCCGAGCAACTGGAGTGAATGAGCCTGGATTTTTCACCATTTGCCATGGAACTGAAAGGGGCCATTCCTGTCCCTTTCTCTTCCTTCATTAAACCTCTCCATGGTTTCCTCATTCTGTTCTCTTCCACCTGCTTCTCTCCCGCCACAAAAGCACAGTTCCTATTCTGTGTGTGGTCCTGAGCTACGGATAGGTTTTTGCATTTAAGGGTGTTTGTAAGAGGCTGTAAACGTGACCAGTTTTGGTAATTGCTACTGTCAGAGCTTCACCCGGAGCACAACAGAAAATATCTCAACCATCGCTCAACGGGCAAGAGCAGAAAAGTCAAAACTTGGACGTTTTACTCAAAGAAGCTCTTATAATACAGAAGCTCAGATACAGCACAATAATCGTATTTTTCGGAGTATAAGTCGCACCTTTTTCCCTCAAAAAAGAGGGTGAAAATCTGGTGCGTCTTATACACTGAATACAGCATTTTTTGGCCTCCCGAAGCTCTGCCCCCTTTGCAAAAATAGCCGTGCATAGCCTTTAGGAGGCTTCCAGAGTGCTCCTGGTGGCTGGGGAGGGCAGAAATGAGCAAAAAACGGCCTTTTTTCCCCTCAATTTTGCCCCCCCCCCAGCCCCCAGAAGCACTCTATAAGCTTCCTAATGCCCTTTTGTTGGACAAAAAACGGACGGGCCTGTTTTCACAAAAAACAAGCCATTTTTTGCTTGTTTTTGGGGGGCTGAAATGAGCGAAAAATGAACTTTTTTGCTCATCCCCCCCCCCCCCAGCCTCCAGGAGCACTCTATAAGCCTCCTAAAGGCTATGTCTGTCCTTTTCTTTTGACAAAAAACGGGCCTGTTTTTGCAAAAAAACGGGCCATTTTTGGGAGGTCTGTAGAGTGCAAAACCTTTTTTTTAAATCTGCCTCTTCAAAATCTTGGTGCGTCTTATACTCTGAAAAATATGGTAGGCAATCAGGTCCTCTGTTTAAAACATCCCCAAGGTTTAATGCCTAATGGCTCTTTTGACCCTGCCTTCTTGCCACTTGTTTTATTGTCTTGCATTGTGTTTGGATAAAGGTCTCGTCTTCCCTCAATCCTTTTGCTTCCAAGCCTTCCCCACGTCAGCTTTCGTAGCAAGAGCCATTTATGAATTACCGATGGATTCCTAACAGCAAAAGGTTCACCTTTTTCTGTTCAGGCTAAGTGTCCGTGGAGATTCTCAGTTTCTGGACTTCAGAATGTCCAGTTGCCTCTTGAAAAAAAGCATCTTTGGGATGTTCAGGCTATAAGGAAATGTATGTGATGGAGAGGAGAAGAGAAGAAAGGGAAGGAATGGAGCAGAGCAGAGCATGTAAGAAATAGACTGTACACTACACTATAGGACAGTGGTGATTAACCCTTTCAGCACCAAATGCTGAAACGAGCACGCACATGCTGGAGCACCAGAACTCGGAAGAGAGCAGCTGGCCGGTGCTCATGTGCATGGCGGCCAGCTGCATTTACAGGTTCTGTCATGCGCACCGGATAGCTGGTCCAGAGCGCATGCACCCTGGCCAGCTGCTCTCTTCCAGCTGCCGTCGCGCATGCACGCGCCAGAATCCAGAAGAGAGCAGCTGACCTGTGCCCATGCGCGTGACAGTACCCAGAAGAGCAGATGGCGATGGCTCTGTCACCTCTGGCACGCATACCATAGTTTCGCCATCACTGCTGTAGGAAATGCACAAGCAAGTTGTGTCAATTACTGAACCCTAAGCAAGTAATTTTGGATAACATAAGCTTGTTTATTCATTTGACAAACTTCTAAGGCTGCGTAAAGACCCTGGATGGTATAGAATATTAAAAATATTAAAATATCAAAACCATAATAACCAAGATAAAAGAACCATAACCCTCCAGACCAGGATGGGTTCTCAAGGGAATTCCCAGGACTTCAATTCCCAGAATTTCAAAGCCAGAAGGATCATTGATGAGAAATCTGGAAGCTGCAGTTCACACTCCTGGAAATTCCCAAGGTTGGTCCAGACAGTAATAAAACCCATTATCTTTAGCGCTGGCTTTTCGCCCAAATGGGTCTCCTCCATTCCCTTAGCCCAGGGCACAAGGTCAGAGCCAGGCTTTTCATGGCTAACTTAAACCAGGTTGAGGTACGTTGACGGGCTTTCATTTCCTTTGAGCCGTTTCCTCAACCGAGGGAAATGCCTGGATGAAAGAGACTCCATGCAAGCATTAATGCTATCAAAGGCAGAGGAACAGATGCGTTTCATTTTATTTAATTCCCCCGATGAAGTTGATATCCTGTGCTGGAAACCAGAACATGGAAGGAATTAAAATCCCATGGGAAAAGCTTGGATCAGAGTGATATTTTAGGCATTTGTGGGAATCTTGAGGGCTTTTAATAGAATCTTGTTCTACCTTCCCACATTCAGTGTGACTGAACTGTTGTGTATACGTATGACTGAAATATTTACTTTTTTTAAAAAATGCCAATTTGCGGCTGTTGTTTGGAAGACAGTTTCCATGGTAGGAAGAATTAGCTAAGCTTTTTAAGTACCCTGGACCCCACTTGTAGATTATATTCTAAACATAACTAGTCTATTTTTAGCGGGAAGCAAATTCTGTCGTGACAGTTGACATGGAGCAGGCAGGCACTTTCACATATTGATAATATTTATTTACTTACGGTTTTGAACATAATTTAAACACAAGGGGAATTGTCTTAAAAAGGGCCCAGAACAGTAACGGGAAGAAAAATTCCTTTCCCTTCACCTAATTTGTGCAGCTAATCTAATAACATGTTAAGGTGAGAAATACAGAGGTATCTTAGAATATGGCATAACATAGAATAAGAGGCTTGGGAAGGACCTTAGAAGGGTCTTCTAGTCCAACCCCAGTTGGACTAGTCTTCAGTTGTGTTGTTTGTAGTAGACTAACATTGAAAGTGTCTCTCAGAATATCTCTTGAGTAAGCCGTATGTAGGCTTAGGCACATAGAAGTGCCAAATCTGGAAACAAGGGCTTTAATTTTAATTTCCTCAAGGTTCAGAAATTGCAGTAAAACCGATAGGATTACTTATCTATTAGCCAGTATTGCCTGCTCTTGGGAAAAGAGTTGTGCCCTCTGGGCTGTATGTGTTCCTTAACATCCCTATTTGTGGCCTTTGAACTCTTATTGATAAAGTGATAAGAACTAATGAAAACGGTGGTGTAAACTCTAAAATATGCATCTATCAGTGGATGCAGGTAATCCTCCCCACCAGTTGCGTAGTGACCGTTTCAAGTTAAAAATGGACCCCCGGGGGAGGGCGGTGCTTACGATCCAAATTCAAAGTTCTGATGCTTCCAAACACACATCCGCCATGGTCACATGACCTTTAAGCATTGGGCAGCCAGCCTACGTACACGGACATTTTGCAACCTCCTGTAGTCACGTGACTGCGTTTTACGACACTTTTGTCGAAAACCCAGCATTTGCTTCCAGTTTTACGACCGTGGCATTGGCTTAACAACTACCACAAAAAAGGGTTGTAAAATCGGACACGTCGTCGTGGCGCAGTGGTCAGAATGCAGTACTGCAGGCAAACTCTGCCCACTGCCAGCAGTTCGATCTCGACTGGCTCAAGGTGGATTCAGCCTTCCATCCTTTTGAGATCGGTACAATGAGGACCCAGATTGTTGGGGAGCAATGCGCTGGCTCCGTAAGCCACTTTAGAGAAAGCTGTAAAGCACTGTGAAGCAGTATATAAGTCTTAAGTGCTATTGCTGGGTCATGTGGATAGTTATCAGGACTTACCACCATAATGGGCAGGCTTCATTACGGTCATAACTCAAGGACTCCCTGCAGTGCAGCTCTACCCTCCTTTTGCAGCCTTTTGATTCCTGAGTTGTATCTTTTGGCAATGAAAATGTTGTCCAGTGCAACTCATTCTGTCTGGCAGCAAAACTTTCAGACACATTTGTTCCTTTTAACATGATTTGCCAAATGCTAAGCCTGGAAGCCATCCAAATGAGGGGAAGGCACTCTGCCACTTTGCTGTAATTCTTGCTCCATTAAAAAAAAAAGTTCTTCCCTTCCAGAATTCTATAACTGGCCTCTTTTTAAAAAAAATTCTCCCTCCCCTGTACGAACACACACACGTAGACCCCAATCGTTTAGGCTACGGCGAAAGGTGGGAAGTGATTGTAAAGACCTTTTGGTTGACACGCTGACCCTGCCTGTAATTTAAATAGAGAGTTTTACCCACTGGACGTGAAGTATCCTCAATATAAAATCAAAAAAAAAGCAAGAGCTGGAGTAGTGAAAAGAAATGGTTGCAGATAACTCCCTAGAGGGGACAAAAGCAAAATAAGCAATGCTTTATTGTTAACTCCGTTGCCTAAGAGGAGTGGTGGCGCAGTGGTTAGAGTGCGGTACTGCAGGCTACTTCAGCTGACTGCTAGCTGCAGTTCGGCAGTTCAAGTCTCACCGGACTCAAGGTCGACTCAGCCTTCCATCCTTCCGAGGTGGGTCAAATGAGGACCCAGATTGTTGGGGGCAAGAGGCTGACTCTGTAAACTGCTCAGAGAGGGATGTAAAAGCACCGTGAAGCGGTATATAAGTCTAAGGGCTATTGCTATCTTTACTTTTTGACATCTGCCATACCATTGGAGCACAAATGGTATTTCTCATGCCATGATTCTTTTTTTTTTTCCCTTCCCCTTTTAACGAGTCCACTTCAGCTGTAACTACCTTTTCTCCTAGCTGCTTTCTCCATCATTACATTTCCTGCCTTTCTGGTTCTGTCATTGAGGCCTTCTTTTTCTCTCTCTCCCCCTCTCCCTTTCCGCCATCTTCTCCCCCAGCTGTCTGCCGCTTCCAGCCCATCCTCTCAGAGTCCACACAGACCTTCAGGAAACGACCCCTTTGCAGAGGTCTCCTTGCAGGATTTCTTGTAGGATCCTTTAGGTATTGCATGTTCACTTTGGGGGTGGGGGTTGGGGTGGGGAGGACGTTGGCCAGCTGGATGCTGCCTCCTAGGAACAACCCCTTCGTCCTCACAGAGAGACCCCCTCCTTGCCACAAGCGCATCAAAATGTTGTTCCGTTGGAGAGGTCTCTACAGAGTTGCATGTTTGGATGGTCTGATTGGATGAGCTCCAGCAAACTTTCCCAACGGTGCGAAATTTTATCACTGCCACCAAAACTCCGAAAACAATGTCATGTTGGTTGAAAATAATGAAATACGCAGGGTGTCCATGTTGGATGTGGAGGGACCTCTGAATCGGATCAGCAACTGGTATCTTGAGATGCCTCTCTTGCTATGTTCCCGGGTGTCATAAGTGAGCCCCAGGTCCCACAGATCCGAATCTCTCCAGTTGTCTACATTGAGCGCATACCAAACAGATCTACACGGAGATCGTAAATCACCGCTCCATTTTCGCTCCATAAGACACTCCTGAGCATAAGATGCACCTAGGTTTAGAGGAGGAAAACAAGGGGGGAAAATATATCTGCCTCTGCCTCCCAGCTTCCATACGGTATTCATCTGGCTAGCGTCCTTGCAGCAAACAGCAAACAATGGAGCCTTCACTTGCGAGCAGCTGATCAGCGGTTGGATCAGCTCCCGGAATGCCGCCGATCAGCTGTTCCAGGATTGCTGCCACTGTTCGCCACTGCTGCCTGCCACCCCTATTCGCTCCATAAGATGCACAGACATTTCCACACACTTTTGGGAGGGAAAAAAAGAGTGTCTTGTGGAGCGAAAAATATGGTAAATCTTTTTCTAGTCTTATTGTGATCCCAGAATAACTTTTTTTTTCTTTTCTTGTCCTTCCATCACATTTTTGGATTTGTTTTGCATTAGGTTTTTGGTCTAAAATCTCTCAAACTATGGCCTTTGAAAGAATAATTGCTATTTTTGGAGATCCAATTTGCGTTGTAATTTCCATAAAGCCATTTTACAGTTATTCTGTTGTCCTCTCTAGCGCTGTGATGAGTTGCCCTGTTTTGGCTGTGATTCCATTTCTCCATCTTTTTGGTCGCCACCTGTATTTTAAATTCCATATTGGGCTGAAGGGTGGCATAAATAAAACAGTAGCGATGACTATGCCACATCCTCCATCTCGGTTGAATGGAAACCAATTGTACATTTGTGTGACATAGGGCAGTTCTCTCCAATAATTTATCCTTCATTATAGGGTGACGTTGGAGTGGTGTGGTGGCCTTGAGGTGGTGCTCCAGCCTCACAATCAGGAGGCTGTGAGTTTGATCCTAGGTAGAGGCAGATATTTCTCTCTCTGGGCACACTGAGAATATATCTGCTGAACAAAACTCCGCATTGGCAACAGGAAGGGCATCTGGCCATTCAAACACTCTGCCAGCTCCATTCAGTTTTGCAGACTTCACTCTGCAAGGGATTAGGGGGTCGTTAATAGGAGATGATGATGATTGTAGAGTGATGTTGAGTACATCAGAGATACTCTGCAGGCTTCCTTTAGGTTTTAAACGTGGCTAGCAAAGGGCTGAGATCAGAAGAAATTAAGACAAGAGTTGTGTGTTGACAATGTTAAGGTGATCTGTGACCTTCTTTGGTGCGCTCTGAGCATTGCTTTCTTGCAGATGTTTCGTCACTCAACTAGGTAACATCAGTGCAGCGCTGCTGATGTTACCTAGCTGGGTAATGAAACGTCGGCAACAAGAAAACGACCACGCTCAGCGAGCACCAAGGAACCCCCACGGTTCACAAGCTCCGGATATCCTCTTCTACCGACAAGCTAATCTTGATTTCCTCTTTATTTTCTCAGATCCAGTTTATGTAATCATGCCAGGCGGAGTGGAGCGAGGAGGGAAAAAATCCCAGAAAGACACGTGTGCTGAAGTGACCAACCCTTTTTTTGCAGCTCAGTCCAAACGGAGGTTCTCTCCCAGCTCTCCAGTAGAACAGATTCAAATCATGCAAAAGCCCACGACAAAGCCCTCTCGGCCAACTTAAGGAAATCTCAGCACCTTCGGCGTGGTATAAAGCCAAGAATTGCCACAAATTTGGTGTGGGATCTTTTTTCTATTCCTCCCCCCCCCCTTCCTGCGGTAACTTAACATGTTAGTAACTCCCCCCCCCCCCTATTTTATAACATTGATTTGGTAACCTATGAAAGAAGCTACCTATTCTGCTAATTGGTGTTCTGGAAAGTGCTCTTGGGAATGAAGAGCTGGGCACCTTGTTTTTCCTTAACTTCAGTGGCTTTTCTCTCTAGAGGATCAAATCCTAACTCTTTTTATTCTACAGCTTCCTCTCTCCATTTCGTCACCAACATTAAGACTCCCCCTACCTAAAAAAGTTTTAACTTAAAAAGGAGAACAGGAAAAAAAAACCCAACCCAACCCACCGATTTATATATTCCGTTTGCCTAGACATTCCTTTATGTATTATTGTTTGTATTTATTTATGATTATCCGTTCAAAATAACAAAATGTATCACAAAGCCGCCGCCGCCTCCCCGGAGAAACGAACACCGATGTATACTATGGGACTCCCCTTAAAGAGTTCGTCTCCTTTTATTATTATTATTTTTAATCCACCGGAACAATTTCTAGACAATTCTCAATCCACAACTCCTGCCATGCGGAATATCGGGGGCATGTTCCAGCGGGTTGAAAAATGTCCCTTGTGGAATACCCTCCAGGAATTAAAGACCTAGGTCGACAAGACGGAGTTACCAGTTCTGCTAAAGATTTGGAGAAGAGGGAGGGGGGAACAGCTGACTGGGGGGAGCATGGTTGTTGTTTTTTCCGACCAGGAGTCCTCCTCCAGTGCTTTGAGAAAAAGCTTTTCCTTGCTTTGTGCTTGGCATGCCATTTATCTTACACTTGACATAACAGCCTTTTCCAAATGAATGTGAGGAATTGCTTTCACTTTCAAAGACTTTCCTTCTCTGTTTAAAAGAAAAAAAAAACACCAAACAAGCAAGCAACGAGGGGCGTTTCTGGTGTATTACGTGAAGGGGGAGGGAGGGGGAAAAAAAGTCGACTTCTTTTCTGCGTTTGAATCATGTACCAAGAAACAGAATGAAAATCTCAGATGGGAAGTTGGGCCTTTTTGCTGTAGGCAACCCAAACCATGAAGTTCTCCAGGGGAAGCGCCATTGCACCTTGCGTTCGGGATGAGTTCCTGGTGCCCTGGATCCTTGGCGCATAGGAATCCTTTTTGTGTTCTTTGGTGAATTTGAAAACAGCACTGTGGATCGGTGCTATATGTAAATATATCCTATTGGTTTTAGGTGGCATTTGGGGCCTTAACAGGAGGGGATAGTCTGGGGCATGAAAGCAATTCTGTACATGAATTAAGCATATTTGCTGCGTTGTCTCTGCAGATTCTATTTTTGTTTAAAATGTTATAAAAATGTATGTTAGCAAAAAAGGTGGATTTTCAAATAAAATGCAGCTTCCACAAACCTTTTTTTTTGTTTTGAGTTGTGGTATGAATCTGTGAGGGTGTGAAATGTTATTTCTGTAAGGGTTTCTGGGCCAAAATAGCAATGTTTAGTTATTTTTTTAAATTCAGTAAGCGAGATGAAAATTATCAACAGCTGCTGCAGGTAATAATATCCTATGGTTTTTGGACTGAGGGCTTCATGAATAGCCCTAAATCAGGGTCTGCAATCTTGAACACTCTTCCGTTTCCCACAGAAAATACCGGGAGCCACAAAACCTGGTGGGCGTGGTCAACTCAACGCCACTCACTCCCACCAAGTCACATGACACACACACCCCTTTCACGCCTACCCAGTCAGTCATTAGGGCAGAGAACCAGTTGTGAAAAACCACCAGGAACCACAAAACTCTTTTGACATCTCTCTTTCTCCCCCCACTCTCTGTGTGTCTCGCTCTTCCCTTCTCTCTATCTCTATCTCCCCTCTCTCTGTCTATGTCTCTCTCTTCCCCCCCCCTTCTGTATATATATCTGGCTGGCTGGCTGTGTTCCCCCCCATCCCATGTGTGTGTGTGTGTGTGTCTCAGTTGGGGGCTCTTTTCGTGTCCCCCTTAAGTTGTTCACCAAAGTGGTACCCATCTGTTTACATGTGGCCTGCTTTTGAACAGCTGGGTTGGCAAGCTGGAGTGAGTGACAGGAGCTCGCCCCAATGCATGGCAGCAACCAGGTCTCGAACGCAAGCCTGCTGATCGTCAACTCAACCAGATGTTCTCTTTAGAAATAGCTACTTTCTGCTTTGAACACTATTCCATTACCTTCAAATATAAGAGAGATTTTGCCTGATCTTTCTAAGCTGTCGTATACCACTTCCCCTTTTCAGAGAATTTTTATTTATGCAAGTATGTATGCCAAGCATAGCTAGGACTGGTTACTCATTTCTCGAAAACTACTGAAAAGTAAGAACATGGGACAACAACTGCAAGCAGAAATCCGACCCTTTTGTTTCTTCTAGAAAACGACAGGGTTTTCTTAATATTTGAAAGCTGAGGACTATAGCTTTTGAGGGAAGATGGAAAAAGCTTTCCTCTTTTTGCAGGACACCCAGAGATAAAGCTTCATTGGAAGTTTTTCATCTACTAGACTCTTGTGGCCCAGCAGTGGTCAGCAGAGCTGGCAGCAGATTTGGACTGTGAGGAGGTTGGGGAGGAATATGGGCCAGTCCTGGGGGCTGAGGAAAGCTCAGATGAGGGCTCTGCATCAGACACAGAGGGAACTAGACAGCAGTGAGGCAGAAGAACAGCTGGACCTGTTCCCACTGTGCATGCTATGAGCAACTAAGAAATCATGGTCAACAGGAGGAAAGCCAAATCTTGGAAATGATTGGCCCCTCCCACAGGAAACAGAAGAGGAACGGATGGGGTGTGGGCTTTTGCACAAAATAATTCGTTCATTTGGTTATGTCAAGAGTGGAAAGTTCTGTGTGTGACTTTAAGAGACTGCCAAATTTGCCTTGCCCTGCTTTTAGAAACCAGTTATCTGGAGCTCTCAAACGAGATAAGGTGCGTGTAGATAAATATTCCTCTAAAAGACTGTTTGCTAAGCCTTGCTGACTGTGAAGGAAAGGAATTCACAGTCGTGTAAATAAAAGAGGTTTTGCAGGGACCAAGACTTTGCTTCTCGCTTTCTAAGGAAGCCTGGGCCAGAACACAGACATAAACAATTCATACACTTCATTTCCGTAACAAGCAAGTTTATAATCTGATGGGAACAAATGACAGGAACTCAGCAATACAACATGTACTCTTTCCCAGTGAGTCCAACACAAATCTCTTTTAATTTGTAGATCAGTTGCAAAAAAAAAAAAAGCCTCAACAATCGACAGCCAATATTTTTAACAATTCTTCCTCTTTTTTCATATACACAACAGCCTCTAGCACCAAAAGGACATTTTAAGAGGCTCCAAAGTATCTGAAAGGACCTTTTCCCCTTTGTCTTCTTCAATTTTAAGGAAATACAGATTTGATCATACGGTAAGTGATGTGCTGTGAAGCTTTATTTGGGTCATACCTCTCTTCCAATTGACTTTTGCTGGGCATTTCTTTGAGGTCTTCGTGAATTGGCATCTTCTGGCCCACGGTGCACATGAATTTCACATCCAAAGGACCCAGCTCCTTATAATCCTTGATTCAGAGCAAAAGACGATGGTATTAGGTAAAGGTAAAGGTTCCCTTCGCACATATGTGCTAGTCGTTCCTGACTCTAGGGGGCGGTGCGCCTCTCCGTTTCAAAGCCGAAGAGCCAGCGCTGTCCGAAGACGTCTCCGTAGTCATGTGGCCGGCATGACTAAACACGGAAGGCGTACGGAACGGTGTTACCTTCCCACCAAAGCTGGTTCCTATTTTTCTACTTGCATTTTTACAAGCTTTCGAACTGCTAGGTTGGCAGGAGCTGGGGCAAGTAACGGGAGCTCACTCCATTACACGGCACTAGGGATTCGAACCACTGAACTGCCGACCTTTCTGATTGACAAGCTCATCGTCTTAGCCACTGAGCCACCATGTCCCTTTTAGGATGGTATTATTCGGTGGTAAATTTGATTGAATAACTCCAATTTTCCCCTAAACCAGGGGTGTCAAACTCAAGGCCCTGGGGCCGGATCCGGCCCACAGGGTGCTTAGATCTGGCCCGAAGGGTGCACCCTCAAAACAGCAAAGGAGCGGCTCGTGGTGCCTCTGCCAGTGCAAAGTGAGCTGAAGAGGGGAGTGGACAGCCCTCCCGAGCTCCTTTTTCATTAGCATTGGGTTGCAGGAGGCCGTCACAGCCAAAAACGGAGCTCGGGAACCCGTTTTCGCTGGCACAGTGCTCAGGCTACCACAGGCACCCCCAACACGAGTGATGCCATGCCCACCCTGGCCACGTCCACCCCGGCCCCCTGAGACGAAACATAATCCTGATGCGGCCCTCAATGAAATTGAGTTTGACACCCCTGTCCTAAACCCACTCCTTATACCTACATGCCAATGCCCCATGCATGTAAATAATACAGATAATAAAAGTATTTTATTTTTAAAAGGCAGTGGTTGTCATTAGTAACTTACACACTGGTTAGAAAGCTGAGTAAGAACTGGAGAAATACAGGTCGACTTATAACAGCTCATTTAGTGACCAAAGTTAGAAGAGCACTAAAATTTGGGACTTATAACCATTTTTCACGGTTACGATCTTTGCGGTATCCCCACGATCATGCGATCAAAATTCAGATGCTTGGCAGCTGGTTCATATTTATGACCGTTGCTTTTTCCCAAGATCCCCTTTTTGTGACGACCTCACAAGCAAAGTCCATGGGGAAGCCAGATTCACTTAACAACCAGGTTACTAACTTATCAGCTGCAGTGATTCAGTCAACAACTGCGGCAAGAAAGGTCGTAAAATGGGGCAAAACTCAGCAGCTGAGCAGTGAGTACGCATACGTGCACCGTGCATGTGTGCGCGCATGCTGTGCGCGTTCATGTGGCGGACGCTTGGCTTTGTTGCACCGTACCAGTTGCACCGGGATCCTGAACCCACCACTGCTCCCCAGGCTATGGAGGTTTTCCTGAAGCCTAGGGAGGGCGAAAACGGCTGGCCGGCACGCACATGCACACTGGAGCTGACAGCTTGCATGCCAGCTAATATGGCTCCATGTGTCACCTGTGGCACGCATGCCATGGGTTCCCCATCCTGGCTCTACACCATTTCAGACAAATTATTGTCCAAAATCTTACTAAAATCTTTCAACGTTGGGGAACGCGCAGCTTCCGGAGGCAAGTCTATCCAAAAAGGATAGACTGAACTTCCATAATTCTCAACCCATCGAGTTCTCCCACTCCTCCACCACCACCACCGAATCTTAGAGGGGGAAGATAAATCTTTTACCTTGAAGTCGTTTGTATCTTCGTACAGCAGAGGAGGTAGAAACTGATTGCTGGACACTCCCCGCAAATAAACCACTTCAAAGTCATCCAACGACTGCTCCTCCGATTCTCTTATCTCCTCACTCAATTCTTGGTTGGCAGGAAGGACTTGCTCGCTTGCGGATGGCGCACATTCCTCTTCTTTTAGGAAATAAATTATAAATTATTTTTCATTTTTATTCCCCCACGATCCATTTGACATTTCATTGCAGAAGACATAGAGCATAGAAGTAAAGTGTTGGAAGGGACCTTGGAGGTCTTCTAGTCCAGCCCATTGCACAAGCAGGAGACCATAAATCATTTCAGACAAATGGATGCCCAATCTCTCCTTAAAAACCTCCAGGGATGAAGTGACCACAACTGCTGGAGGCAAGTCATTCTACTAAATAATGACTCTTATCAGGAAATTTCTCCTTAGTTCCAGGTTGCTTCTCTCCTTGATTAGTTTCCATCCACTGCTTCTTGTCCTGCTTTTAAGTGCTTTGGAAAATAGCTTGACCCCTCCTCTGTGGCATCCCTCAAATATTGGAACACTGCTATCATGTCTCCTCTCCTCTTTCTTTTCCCTAGACTAGACATACCCAAATCCTGCAATCGTTCTTCTTATGTTTTAGCCTCCAGGCCCTTAATCGTCTTAGTTGCTCTTCTCTGCGCTCTTTCTAGAGTCTCCACATCTTTTTTACATCGTGGCGACCAGAACTGAATGCAGTATTCCAAGTGTGGCCTTACCAAGGCATTATAAAGTGGTATTAACACTTCACGTGATCTTGATTCTATCCCTCTGTTGATGCAGCCTAGGACTACATTGGCTTTTTTGGCTGCTGCCGCACACTGTCGGCTCATATTTAAGTGATTGTCCATTAGGACAGTGGTCCCCGGTCTTTGTGGCTTGGCTGCATGGCTGGGGGGGGGGGGCAGGAGAAGGGTATCTGAACACATGAGAGGTGACCGAGTGCATACATGCAGCTCCACTCACACGAAGAGAAGCACAACCTTCTCAGCTAAAGTCAATCAGGTACCATGAAAGGTTTTACAGCTCAGTCAGAATAACTCTGCGCCTTTCCCCACTGCTGAGCTTAAATAATTCTCCATTCTTGAGTTGGCAGAAAACTGCACCAGTGGCAAATGTACCGTACCTGTCCCTATTGCCAGTTCTTCCCCTGTCTCTCTTTAAAGTCATTGCAGTTACCTATTTTCTTCTCAAGTAATGGATGCCAAGGTCTAATAGATTTTGCACACCTGGAAGCTCTCCTTGGGCAATGTTGGAATAAGTGGAACTATCCTACTTTAATACTGGTACAGCTAACGATGGAGCTGCCTCATTCATCAGTTGGGAGAAGAGATGGAGGCAATGTCATTGCCTGAAGAAAAATGTTTTCAGACATGTTTGCGCTGCGCTTAAATACAAGTAAGAAAAGGTTGTAGTAAAAAATCCTGCATCTAGTGTTTGATTCCCCCTGGCCTTAGAAGCTTTCCACCCCCAAAGTTTCTCCTGGTACCCCCATCATAGGTTTGAATGGTGTCCTTTTGTCAATAGGAGCAAAACCAACTCATATGTGTTTGCTATGAATGCATTTTAATACTAATGGGTTTTTGTGCTCCTGCCGGCTTCTGTGTGCACATCGGTCTGCCTCTCGCGTGGCCCAGTTCCAAATAGGCCACGGCCCAGGGGTTAGGTACCCCTGCATTAGGACTCCAAGTTCCCGCTCACCGTTACTACTATTGAGCCAAGTCACAAGCCTGTGTCACAATTCTCAAAAAAAGTCTCCCCCTTCAGTTTTGAAAACTGGGGACGAGAGGTTTCTTTGCAAGTTTAGTCATCAGGGCAGGCGTTTAGATATTGCAAACATATAGATCAGGGCAGGGATGGGTTGCTGCTGATATTACCGCCAGCTCGGTGCATGCAAAAATTTTGCGCGTGAGTGCTTGTTTGAAAAGGTCTGTTCATGCGCAAAACCTTAAAAACTGGGGGGGGGGGGAAATACATTTCTGTGCATGCGCAGAACCGAAAAACAAGATGGCGGTGCCCTTGGGGAAGTTGCCAAAATGTCCTTTCTTTTGCCAGAAAAAAGTGAGAGTGCATGTAAGAAAACGCATCTCAATCAATAAATCTTTCGTTACCGTTAAAAATTGAAACATGGAAATAAAACAGCTCAAACCATGACAGCATACTGCATTACAATCAGTGATGAGATAATTGAGGGGCAGCCAAGGACTGTCTAATTTTGCAGACAGTGTAGAGACAGTAGGGAGAGATTCAAAGAAACAGTATTATTATACTGAGCCAATAGTAACAGCTGTACATTAAAAGAGACCAGAATTTTCCGGCTATTTTGTCAGCTGAAAAGTCAGAAAATAAGTTTGTGAATCCTTACATAGGGTACAATATAAGAGGACATGAGCTGTGGTTTCAATGGCCCCTTGCCTACACCTATGAGACAGACAAACAGCTGGAGCCTGTTCCCAGTGTGCGCATGCGCAGAGTTGCCAAACGAAGGGAACAGTTAAAGAACTTGGGAGGTGGATGATGAATGGCCCCTCCCAGAGGAAATAAAAGAGGAGCGAAAGGGGAGTGGAGTTTGCAGGAGACAATTAGTTTGCTTAATTGGTTCATGTCTCTCCGAGACTCCTTGCCAAGTTTTGCAGATATCGGCCTGGCAGCTCTCCAAGCCAGATAAGGTCTGTGACTGTAAATCCTCCCTTTGCTGGATGTGAATAAGCAAAATTCACAGTCAATTAATAAAAGGGATTTTTGTCGGGACCAGAAATTTGCTTCATGCTCTTGGGAAGCCCAGGTCAGAACAGTTTCAGACTTTTCAGCAACTCCCAAACATTTATTATATGAAAATAATTCAATAAATACTACTATTAACTAATAATACTAAGAATGATATTAATAAGAAGCACAAGTAATAGGTAGTCCTGTCAACCCTTGCAGGTCAATGTTAACCATTTAGGGACAGCCTCCCCCCCCCCTCCTAATTTCAGGCTAAGAATGTGAATTCTGTAACTATCTGGAAGCTACCGAATCAGTTAGGTCTAGAGAAGGGGTGTCAAACTCAAGGCCCGCGGGCCGGATCTGCCCCATGGGGTGCTTAAATCCGGCCCACAGGGCCGTCATGGAAACAACAAAGGACCAGCCCACAGTGCCTCTGCCAGTGAAAACGGCATGGCTCTCCCGAGTTCTGTTTTTGCTGGCAGAGGATTGCAGGAGGCCATTGCAGCCGAAAACGGAGCTCGGGAGCCCATTTTCATTGGCACAGCGCTTGGGCCACAGGTGTCCCCGACATAAGTGACATCAAGCTGGCCATGCCCCCCTGAGGTCAAACACAACCTTGATGTGGCCCTCAATGAAATGGAGTTTGACACCCTTGGTCTAGAAGTTAAGGCACCTGATTAGAAATCAGGAGATTGTGAATTCTAGTTCTACCTTATGCATGAAAGCCAGTTGGAGGAGTATGGGCCAATATCTTGGAGACTGTGAGTTCTAGTCCCACTTTAGGCATGGAATTCTGCTGGGTGAATTTAGGTCAATCACCAGGAGATTTTCCCATTTTAGGCATGAATGCCAGCTGGGTGACTTTGAGCCAGTCTCAGCCCAAATCACCTCACAAGGTTGTTATCGTGAGGAAAAGAGAAGAAGAAAGGAGGATTAGTATGTTTGCTGTCTTGAGTTACATATAAAAAAGGTGGCATATAAATAAATAAAATACGGTTGAAGACAGGATGGCAGCTTCATTCCTCAAATTCACCACTACTACTTCAAGTGCCCTTCTTTCATAATTCACAGCTGCAAGACTTAGGCACATCAATCTGATTCAGACAACAACAACAACAACGAAATAATGAGGTAACTACCTTCTTCTTGATCCGTGCTTTCTCCAGGAAACTTCAAGCCAGCTCCTTGAGTAAGAAACAGCTTCCTGGAAAATGCAAAACATAGCAAAATGTAGCATGAAAATAATAACCCACCAGAAAACAATGGCGAAAGTCAGTTTGTGGTGAAAGTATCTGGCTAGAAACTGGAAGACCAAGTTCCAGTTCCACTTTAGGCACCAAATCAGTTAGATGATCTTGGGCCAGTCCCTCTCTTTCATCCCTAGGATGCAAGCAACGGCAAACCACTTTCGAAATAAACCTTGCCAAGAAAACTGCAGAGACTAGTTCAGCGATGGCTAAACTTTTTGTCCTCGTCTGACGAAAGCCTGCGTGTGCGACTGTGGCGTGTGGCACATATCCCGTGCGCACGCTGCATGCATGACCTAGCTTTGGGTCTAGCAGGCTTCCCTGAAGCCTCCTGAAACCAAAAATGGGGCGCCCCCTTGTGCCCCACCCCTTCCCCCTGGGCATGCCTAGGCATCTCCCGCGTGCGCGGCAGAGACCCAAAAATTAGCTGGATGGTGGGAGGTGTGCGCGCATGCGCGGTGGAGCTGAGCTGGGCGACGGCTCGCGTGCCCGCATAAAGAGCTCCGCATGCATTTCCATAGGTTCGCCATCATGGGACTAGTTCAAGAAATCCCCAGGAGGTTAAAAGAAGAACAACAGAACAAAGCCCCTTGACTCCTAAGTACCAAAAAAGAATAAAAATAAAAATCTAGATCAAACTTCAACTCTGGGGAATTCTGGGTTTGAAAAACACTGGTCTACGGCAGGGGTCTCCAAATTTGGCAACTTTGAAGACTGGTGGACTTCAACTCCCAGAATTCCTTAGCCAGCCATGTGGATTGGGGAATTCTGGGAGTTGATGGAAGGAAGAAGCAGAAATTGCACCGTCCGTGCTCATAGATACATTATCTCACATTTTGTCAGTGTATAAGAAATTATGAACGGGAACAGCCATAACAACAAGTCAGCCAATGGGAACTGTTTGGTGAGTGAGAGACACAGGATTCATTGTGAGCCATGCGAGACCGCTCGCAGCCTGGGGTGGCTTATCTTAACTGGTCTGTGTATTTAAGAGTTTGTTTGTCTTTGCTTGAGGGTCCTTGCTTCTACTTCTTGTCCTTGCACTTGCTACTTCTTCTTCTGTCTACCACATTGCAAGAGCTGGATGGGTATTGTATACATGCACCATGTTTTATATTATTGTATATAAAGAAGTTTCTTCTATAAATGAATCCTGTTATATAAGAGTTTGTTTGTCCTTGCATAATTGTTCTAGCTTCTGGCTTCTTCTCCAGAGGTGGTATTCAGCAGGTTCTGACCAGTTCTGGAGAACCGGTAAATTCCACCTCTGGCTGGCCCCGCCCCCATCTATTTTCTGCCTCCTGAGTCCCAGCTGATTGGGAGGGAATGGGGATTTTGCAGTAACCTTCTCCTGGAGTGGGGAGGGAATGGAGATTTTACAGTATCCTTCCCCTGCCATGCCCACCAAGCCAAGTCACGCCAACCAAGCCACAGAACTGGTAGTAAAATAAAATTGAATCCCACCACTTGTCTTGTTCTTGTACTTGCTACCACGTTGCAAGAGCTGCATGGGTATTGTATACATACATCATGTTTTACATTATTGTATATACAGATGTTTCTTCTATAAATGAATCCCCTGCTGAATTGTTTCCTTGTGCGCCGGCTGGATAGCTACAAACTAACACATTTTCTATATTCAGATCACACATTTTTTAAAACCTGCTTACACAATTAGTCACATTTCTTCATTCCCACCCCATGCTGAACAACTAAATGGACTGGGTTTGTCCAGCATGCTGTGCTTAAAAGGGAAAAAAAAATGAATCAAAAATGTATAAAAAAATCACCACGACGCATTGCATTCAACGGCTGTCAACAACCCGGTTAAGCGAGCTAAAGTTATATCGTAACATGGAGCCTTTTTTACCTGGGTACTTTAAGAAATTGTAGTCTCCTCTCAAAGAGTTTATTGATGAGGTAGATATTTTCCTTCTCAATTTCATGGACAGCTTGTTCTAAACCGTCCACTTCCTTTCGGTAAGCTTCAACCTGCCACAAAATAGGAAACCTGATTCTGAAGTTCTAAGAAGTTACACGCATAACTTAACAAAGCCGTTCCCTCGTTTTTCTCTCTCCAAAATGATTCCCAATGCGGAATGCTTTGTTCAAGAATGGAGTTGAAGGGGGCTTGCTGAATGTAGAAAAAGCAGGAAGAAAGCAAGAAAAACGAGGGAAGGTTGTCTGAACTCTTGGCTGAATGCTCCAATACTAAAGGAGGAGGAAAAGAAGGATGTGGGATGTCTCCAAGGAATGAATATTTGTCAAAAGAAGCCAAAAGAGCTGAATAAAACAACAAACATCTGCTCACCTTGTTATAGGGAAGTGAAAGTTAGATGCAGTGGGTGAATATATTACTTAAAAAAACTACAAAAACAATACAGTTTTTGCCAATACAGGTAATATGGTCCTAACCAGGAGTGGAATGCTACCGGTTTGGGCCAGTTCACCAGAACTGGTAGTAAAAAATGCTACTGTTCACCCAAACTGGTAGTAAAAAAAATGCTTTAAAAAGTCATAAAAAGTTCCGATGATCAGCTGTGTAACAATCAGCTGTGCCTGATTGTTTGTGAGGTTCCTGCTTGTTGCAGGGGCCATTTTGTGTGAAGCCCAGTTGCTTTTACATTGCGTGTGAGTCAGTTGTGCAGTTTTTGTGTTATTCTTGTATAAAGTGCGATAGTTGGTTTTTGAGCTCTCTGCGAAGTTCCTGCTTGGTGCAGGGGCCATTTTGTGTGAAGTCTGGCTACTTTTACACAGTGTGTGTGTGTCAGTTGTGCAGACACATCCACCCGGTCATATGACCACCAAGCATGCTCACCAGTGGTGGGTTTTGGGTGGTACAGCCCAGTACGGGCGTACCGGTGGTAGCCGGGAGCAGCGGCCATCGTACCGGAACGGTAGCTCGTTGGGCCCACCTGCCTGCCTGCGTTCCTTACTGCTTTTTGAGGGAAACGGGCCAATTGTGCACGCATGCACAGCCTACACTGCCTGTGTAACCTCCGCAAAGCAGTTGGGGCGTCGCAGGGCAGTGGCAAGTGCATGCGTACGCAGTGCGCGTGCCTGAGGACACCCAGCCCCGTTGCAGCATACCGGTTGCGACAGCATCCAGAACCCACCACTGATGCCCACCTGGTCACGTGACCACCAAGCCACGCCCACCTGGTCACGTGATCACCAAGCCACGCCCACCTGGTCACGTGACCACCAAGCCATGCCCACCTGGTCACGTGACCACCAAGCCAGGCCCACAGAACCAGTCAGGAAAATATTTGCATTTTAGCACTGGTCCTAACTCATATTTTTCAGTGCCGTTTTAACTTTGAGTGGTCAGTAAATGACCGGTTGTAAGTCGAGGGCTACCCGTAGTGAGAAATGTAATGAACGAAAGAGACCGTGTTAAGAGGCCGATGGATTTAGCAGAAATCAGACCAGCTTTCAAGGAGAGGAAGATCGAGACAGACAGAGGAGACGGCGTTGGAGTCGGCTTGATTTTAGTTTGCTAACTGAGTTTTTCTCTTTCTCTTTGTCTGCCTCCTGCCTCAATTACTTTTGGCTCTCCTTTTTCTTCTGCACTCTGCATTAACATTGCTTCCCCCATGATGGGAAGGTTATGTACAGTAAGTAGCTCTGCCAAAACTCTTTTAGCTGGAAAGGCTGGGATCTCGGCCAGGCCTGCCATCAGTAGGAGGGATGCGAGTGCCTCAGGTGATGGATGCTGGAGAAAAAAGGGAGGCAGTAGGCCTCCCTCCTCCTATTTGCTTTTACTCTTAGGAGCCAAAAACACAGCACTGATTATGTTTACACGTTGCTGGACTGAATATTCAACAATCCAGATGGTGCCGTTGGAATGGCCCCCTAGTAGAGCCTTCAGGCAGGCCCAGAATCCAGGGGTGAAATCAACTTACTTTCGCTACCGGTTCGCAAATGTGCGCGCATGCGCCACCTCCTCGCATGTGCAGGACCTTATGTGCATGCACAGAGCGTCAAAAACAGGAGGTGATGATGTCTGGGTGGGCGGGCGGAGCCTGCTACCATGTGCGCCTGCAAAATTAAGTTTGCGCAGAGCGTCAAAAACAGGAGGTGATGATGTCTGGGTGGGTGGGTGGGCGGAGCCTGCTACCATGTGCGCCTGCAAAGGTAAGTTTGTGCAGAGCATCGAAAACAGGAGGTGATGACGTCTGAGTGGGTGGGCGGAGCCTGCTACCATGTGCGCCTGCAAAGGTAAGCTTGCGCAGAGCGTCAAAAACAGGAGGTGATAACGTCTGGGTGGGTGGGCGGAGCTTGTTACCATGTGCGCCTGCAAAGGTAAGTTTGCGCAGAGCGTCAAAAACAGGAGGTGATGTTGTCTGGGTGGGTGGGCGGAGCCTGCTACCATGTTCGCCTGCAAAGGTAAGTTTGCGCAGAGCGTCAAAAACAGGAGGTGATGTCGTCTGGGTGGGTGGGCGGTGCCTGCTACCATGCCCGGGGGGGGGGGGAATTCGCTGTGCCACGCCAGTTAGATTAGCTAGAAAGCAGGAAATCTGATGATTCTAGCTAATATAAATCATGCGTCAGAGCTGATCGTTGGAAATACAGTTTTGCCCGAACCAGTAGCATTTTCTTGCTACAGGTTCGGGCGAGCTGGTCCGAACTGGTAGCATTTAACCTCTGCCAGAATCTACACAACGGTTCCAAAGGAAAGACTCCCATGGGTTAATTTCTTGGTGACCCCATAAACACATCCATATGCACCATAGTCCTCAACTTATGACCACGGCTGAGCCCAAAATTCATGCTGCTAAGTGAGAAATGTGTTGAGTGAGTTTTGCTTGACTTTTCGTGCCACATTTGTTAAGTGAATCACCGCAGTTGTTAAATGAGTCAACCGGCTGCGAAGTTAATCTGATTTGCCCATTGGCTTTGCTTGTCAGAAGGTCACAAAAAGGGGGATCGCCTGAGCCAGGGACACTGCCGCCGTCATAAATGTGACTCAGCTGTCAAGCATCTGAATGTAAATCAGGTGACCATGGGGATACTCAGCAGTCCTTAATCTGAAAAATGGTCGTAAGTCACTTTTTTTCCAGTGCTGTTGCAACTTTGAATGGTTACTAAGTGAACTGCTATAAGTCGAGGACTATCTGTAAGCTTCTTGAGGAAGCCAATGAGAGCCCTGAGATCCTCTGATGGACTTCCACGCAAGTACAGTTACCGTATTTTTCAGAGTATAAGACGTACCTTCCCCCCCCCCCTAAAAGAGTGTGGAAATGTTGGTGCGTCTTATAGACCGAATACAGCCATTTTTGGCCTCCCGATGCCCCGCCCCTGCTTTCCATTTTTGCGAAAAATGGGCCACTTTTCACAAAAATGGAGGCGTTTATGCCTTCCCCCAACCCCCATGAGCCCTCCGCAGGCTTCAGCAGGGCTGGGGAAAGATAAAAATGCCTTCGTTTTTCAAGAAATGACCCGCTTTTTGCAAAAACGGAGGCATTTTTGTCCTCCCTCCACCCTGCTGAAGCCTGCAGAGGAGGGGCCGGGGAGGACAAAAACTTTTTTTTCTTACTTATCTCCTCGAAATCTTGGTGCGTCTTATAGTCGGA
The DNA here is from genome assembly GCF_964273705.1 of Natrix helvetica. NCBI lineage: Eukaryota > Metazoa > Chordata > Lepidosauria > Squamata > Natricidae > Natrix > Natrix helvetica. Next base: position 8,203,311 of record NC_138550.1, on the reverse strand, counting down.
AAAATACGGTAGTCCTTGACTTATGATCACAATGGGACCCAAAGAAGACACTTTTAAAGCGAGTTGTGTCCCATTTTATGATATATATATATATATTTTGCCGCAGCAAATCATGCAATTGTTAAGTGCACGTGGCTTCCGCCATTGACTTTTCTTGTTCAAAGTTGGCTGGGAAGGTGACAAATTGTGATCACACAACCCTGGGACAAGAACAACCATCACAAACGTATGCCACTTGTCAAGCATCCGATTCTTGGTTACGTGACCATCGGGATGGTCGTTAAATGTGAGAACCGGTCATAAGTCTCATTTTTCGGTGCCGTTGTAACTTCGAACAGTCACTAAACAAATGGTGGTAAGTTGAGGAGTATCTGTACTAATAGGTTTTTCTCCTGCTTAGTTGGTTTTTCAAAACCAACGAAAACCAGACAAATTAATTTTATCTCATTTTTTAAAATGTATTGTCCTATAAATTGGGTTTGTTTTTTGGATATGTATTTAATTTCTTTTTAACTTTCGGGATGTGTGGTTTTTTTAATGTTGTAAGCTGCCCTGAGTCCTTTGGGAGAAGGGCAGCATATAAATCCAATAAAAGAAACAAACAAACAAACAAATGCGCACTCAAATAACACTTTGAAGCTCTGTCGTTCAGGTAGCAATAGCAATGAATACCGCTTCACAGTGCTTTACAACCCTCTCTAAGTGGCTTATAAGGTAAAGGTAAAGGTTCCCCTCGCACATATGTGCTAGTCATTCCCGACCCTAGGGGGCGTTGCTCATCTCCATTTCAAAGCCGAAGAGCCAGCACTGTCCGAAGACGTCTCCGTGGTCATGTAGCCGGCATGACTAAATGCCAAAGGCGCACGGAGCGCTGTTACCTTCTCACCAAAGGTGGATCCTATTTTTCTACTTGCATTTTTACATGTTTTCAAACTGCTAGGCTGGCAGAAACTGGGACAAGTAACGGGAGCTCACTCTGTTACGCAGAGCTAGGGATTCAAACCACCGAAATGCAGCCTATTTCCCCTAACGATCTGGGTCCTCATTTTAACGACCTCGGAAGGCTGAGTCAACCTTGAGCCGGTGAGGATCGAACTCCTGACAGTGGGCAGACTCAGCCTGCAATGCTGGATTTGAACTTCTGGCAGTCAGCAGAGTTAGCCTGCAATACTGCATTCTAACCACCATGGCTCCAACTGTGTGATAGTACATTTGCTACCCTTCATTTCGGTCTTGCAAAACGTAATAGTGAAAATATGGGCCCTGATGCTCAGTGGATCCCTTATCCTCTTCCTGTAACCATTCGACCTCCTGGCGACCAGTGGATCTGTTTTCCATTCGTTTTCTGTCCTGCGAAATCAACTTACTTCTTCTTTTAGCCATTCGTATTCTTTAATCTCCCTGCGGCTGATCTTGTCAATGTGCTTAACAGCATTCTGGGAAAATAATCAAAATACCCCAGAATTAAAATTGTAATCTTGACACTGAAGGATGCAAGAAAACAAAGATTTAGACACAGGATGCCAAGACATATATCAGAAAAATGTCCGTTTTATGTTTTTCTACACCCATTAATTTTCCAGAAGATCCTCTTAGCAGATAAATGACATGTTTTACAGGTAGTCCTCAATTTATGACCATCATGGTCATAAAAGCATGATGGTCATAAATTGGGTTACCCAATTTAAATTTTAAAACCTTTTTTTCCAGCTGTTGTTAAGTAAACACTGTGGTTGTAAGGTGACTGCTACAGTCATTAAATAAATGCCACAAGCATTAACTGAATTAATGGTTCCCTAGGAACTGGTTTTGATGTAAATCCAAAAGAAAATGCCAGTTTCTGGTGAAACTGTCATAAAATGTGGTTGCTGAGCATCAGAAATATGATCACACAAGCATGCAAAGATCAGCTGTTGAAACTTTGGCAGTAGGCCCATCATAATTTGAACAGTCGTAAGTCCAGAACTATTTCTATGAAAGCATCATAGCGTTCTAGAATAAAGTATCAATGTTATCCATAGTACATTAAATAACATAGCAATAGGAATAGCATGTAGACTTATATACCGCTTTGCAGTGCTTTATGGCCCTCTCTAAGCGGTTTAGAGAGTCAGCCTATTGCCCCCAACAATCTGGGTCCTCATTTTACTGACCACGGAAGGATGGAAGGCTGAGTTAACCTTGAGCCTGATGAGACTCGAACTGCCAAATTGTAGGCAGGCAGCAGGCAGCAAAAGTAGCCTGCAGTACTGCACTCAAACCACTGCGCCACCTTGGCACATCAGCTGCTGAAAAGCTCAAAGGAATTTGGTAGTACCTTTTCCATACCTTTTCTATTCCTATGAATAGAATTTTATTAAATGGTACTACTGGATTCTTTCTGATTTTTGCCACCATAGTTAAACACGCTTGTCCCACCCCAGATTTACTGAAGTTAAACGTAACATGTAAACTAAAGAATTGCAAAGAAGAGTTGTCTTGCTAAGTGGCTGAAATGTGATTGTGTGACTGCAGGGGTAGTAAGGTAATTGTAACTTTGAGGACTGGCCATAAATTATTGTGGTCCACCAGCAGCCTGAAATGAGGAGGTTGGGGAGGAACATGGGCCAGTCTGAAGTCTGGGGAACCCTCGGATGAAGGCTCTGCGTCGGAGGCAGAGAGAGGACCAGGGCCATCTGGGAGATATGTGCTGCGTCCAGAGCCTCTGGAGCCTGACATCAACGAGGCAGAGGAACAGTGTACGCATGTGCAGAGCTGCCAGAAGGCAAGTTAAGACAAAACAGTTAAGACAAAAGGGGTGACTCGGGAGTAAGGCTTGGAGATGGTTGGCCCATAAGATATAAAAGAGGAGCAAATAAATGTGAGCCTTTGCAGGAAGCAACTTTGTTCGTTCTTGTTGGTTTAAACTCTGAAGCTCTGTTTAACCCTGTGCTCCGTTTGGTCTGGCAAAACTAATTGGCAATTAGGTCTCTGGCGGCGTTTCAAGGGAGATAAAGGTGGGTGCTTATCAGCCTTACCCTGAAATTGTTTTATTTTTAATTTTCAAAACAAGCACAGCACATAAAATCTTCCTTCTTTACATACTGTAGAAAGTGTATCAGTTGGTTACAAAAGGCTTTCGAGCATCTCTTCTGCAGTCATCAAGCATAATTCATATTAACTAAAGTATTTTAACTCAGATATTTATACATGTTACCATCATCATACCTCCATTTTCATTTGACTATAATTGTTAAACGTCCTTCATCATAAAATATACCAAGATTTAATACATAACACATACTGGCATTTCATTTACTATTTCTAAAATCTTCCAATAACACTGAATCCTCATGTCCTATTCTAGCTAAACATCCATAATATTTAGTAACAAAATTTTCTAATCCTCCTTTCCAAATCACTGTTTACAATTTACATCCAGTTTCCTTATGTTGTAGCCATACCTGTATATACGTTGTTATCATTATCCCTCCTTTATTTTATATCCTGTATCATAACATTTCCCCCCTAATAATCAAGACTTAACTGAATCTAATTTAGTTCTTTTTTATTAACCTTTATATATAATCCAAAAGGATTTCTAATCTTCCTTTCATGGGTACCATTCAATATTCATATCCAATTATTACTTATCATAACACTACACATTGTATACATTATTATCATTATCAATTATTTATTTAACTATATTGTCACTAAATTTCACTAAGTTTATCTAGTTTTAAATTATACTCTTCCATCTATCAACCTGTATCTTTCCAGTAGCAAAACAGTCTCATATCTTCTGCCATTTGTGGTGTCAGTCCTCTAATCATCTCCTTAATCAAATTTGTATGGACTCCTCTTAGCAACTCCTTGCTTGTAAAATCTCACATGTAATTTCAATGCCCTTCTTCTGTTTCCTTAATCAGCTTATCTTTGATTGTCGGTAGTGTTATCAATGATGTTACTAATAAAATTTCTCTCTTTAAATCCATAAATTCTTTTGTTTCTTCTTCTGTGTCTTGCCATCTGGGGTAGATTTCCCTTCCATTTAATTCCTCTTTCAGTATTCCACTCTTTCCATTTTCAGAGACAAACCAATCACCATAAATATCAGCAAGTTTAATTTCTTTATCATCGCTTTCCTCTTCGATTTTTAGGATTCTAACCACCACTTTTTCCACTTTATAAACTTCTCCAACTTCTTCATCATATTTTACTGTTAGATGCTCTAAGTCTTCCAACTTCTTCTCTATCCTCTCAAATGTGTTTGATAATTTCTGTATTTCTAAGAACATCTTTTGCAGACTTAAAGTTTCTTTCTGCTGTTGAAATTGTGCCATTATCTCCAGCTAACAAACAGTGCTTTTAACAAGATTAAGCATAGATTCACAATAAAGTTTTATTTTCACTTTTCTCTGGTTGAAGATATACTTCAAAGGGACATCTGTATGGTTTTCTTCTTATCACTCTCTATAAACAAGCAGTGAGACCTTGGAGTGCCAAGCCAGGATAATCAGTGAGAAAAATAAGAGTGTTTCGTTTCCAATACACAAACCTCCAGCCTCCGAGTAGCATTGTTATTGTTGCAATTTTCTTTGTTTCTTTTTGTATCTCTTTGTATTTCAAGTTTAAAAAAAGTCCGATTCTTGAATGAGTTAGAAGAACACCCACAGTAATGAAAGAGGAGAATTTTAGTCCATAGGTTACAAAGAATAAGAAAAGAATAGAAGAAGAAAACTTAATCCATTCATTTTAAAAGGCTTGCATAAATTCCATCCATGAAGATAGCATTTAAAAAGTAAGATAACCCACTGTCCAAAACCATTCCAAACTAAATTCCACTGCTTATTTCTTCTGTTCTCCAATTTAAATTAATTTTAAGTTTTTTTATAGGCAGTCTCTTTTAAAATGGTAAAAATTCCTCACCAGCTGGAAACACTTTCTCTTTCCGTATCCTTCTGTTTTGAAACCGCCCCGACTTCATCAGCTTAATGGCTGGATTTTTTGTCACCGGCTTGAAGAACGTCTCTTGGATCGATCAGGGACTTTGCGGTGTCCCTGAGATCAGCAAGACGTATTCTTCCTGTTCACCATCTCTGTGGGACGGCTTAGGTCCGACTGGACCACCCAGCGGCAAAAGTATCAGCTGCAGTCTCGGAGCATCGGGACCGCACGTCCATATCATTGCGATGTTGGTTCCTCCTCCCCCAAGACTGTGGCAGACTTTTGTCGGACTCTTAACAGACTGGTTCTGAATCATTACAGGCTGCAAATGCACATAATTCACAGCCATTTAAATAAAATAGGTTTCTGTGACTAAGCGTGTGATTTTTACTGTCTCAGGAAGCCTAAGTCAGAACATAAATATCTTTTTTTCAGTCCATTGTAACCTTGAATGGTTGTCAAGTGATCAATCATAAGTTGAAGCTACTGTATGCTTTTCAACTTAATTTCTCCCAGCCGGGTCAAGATTTCAAGTCCCAGAATTCATCAGTTTGACAGGAGTATTGTGGGAAATTTCTAATGTATCCGGCAACAGCTAACTCTGAAAAACCAGACAAGGAGATGCAGCTGAGCATCTGAATTAGCAAAATCAAACATACCTCAGTGGCCCATTCTTTCTTTAACTCCATCTGTCTCGAAGTGGTTTTGTCAATTCTTTCCTTTGCTTCTTCCAAAGAAATTCTAAAAAATTCTAAAAAGGAGAAGAGGGTGTTGAGGAGACAGAACATACAGAAAAGAGATCTATGGGGTTTTTTTTAAAGATGCCATCCAGAATGTAACTTACAGGTCATCCTCAACTTACGACCACAATTGAGTCCAAAATTTATGTTGCTGAGTGAAAAATGTGTTCAGCGAGTTTTGTCCCCTTTTTCCTGCCACATTTGCTAAGTGAATCGCTGCAGTTGTTAAATTAGTAACACGGTTGTTAAGTGAATCCGGTTTTCCCATTGAGTTTGGTTGTCAGAAGGTGGCCAAAGGGGATCAAATGACCCCAGGACATTGCAACCGTCATAAATGTGATTCAGCTGTCAAGAATCCAAATGTAAATCATGTGATCCCGGGGATGCCGCAAAGGTCATAAGTGTGAAAAATGGTCATAAGTCACTTTTTCAGTGCCGTTCCAAATTCGAACAGTCATTAAGTTGTAAGTTGAGGACTACGTATATTCCAGAATTAACGACAGCAATTCTGGTTTCCCTCAAGTTTGGGTTACCAAATAATTCAGCGTTACTTGAGCAATAATTGTATTGTCTTTCTATAAAAACGAAGTGCCAATTTTTGCTCTTTTTGGCCAATACACAAAGCTTTCTTCAACTTAAGTCTAGTGCTTCCAGATGTTTTCTTTCCGTTCTTCCCAGAGTTTCCCACCAGCGTGGCCGAGAGGCATACAGGCTCCTGAAACATCTGGAAGACACTATGTTTATTCAGCCCTGCGGTTCTATCTGTCCCCGAGTTTCTCCAAACTTAAAATCTGGAAATAATTAAGAAGGGGAACTTTTTGATTCCACACTTGACATTGCACTGAATCGGCCAACTGGCAATACAGAAACAAGGAGAATGAAGTTCTGATAGGATATTAAATTTAATAGCTGGAACAGTAACGGGTACAATGGGCCAGAACACACACTTGTAGCTGATTGGTTGGAGAGAGCTGCTTCCTGACGCAATCTATGCTGTGATTGGTTGCTTTGGGTGCAAAGGGGGAGTATTGTTGCCTGCTGTCCTCCGGCCCCTCCAGCAGCCAAATCAGAGGAGGAGGAGTGGGAGTCAGCATCAAGGCAACCTGAGAGGTCCGAGGGGGAAGAGGGAATGGAGTTGGCAGAGAGAGAGAGACAGAGGCGGAGTCTGGACCGTCCATCAGCCCTCAGATAGAGAGTCAACAGCCCCCAGGTCTGGAGGTGGCTGATGAGGAAGAGGAGGAACAGCTGGGTCCAGTGCCTGACACGCGGATGCCCAGAAGGCAGAGGAGAGGAGAGCAGTGGAAATCTATGGGCCGATAATCAGGATAGAAGAAACCAAGTTCTCCGTAGGCCTCTAACAGACCCTTACCTTTCATTTCTTCAAGGTCTTCCTTCAACTTTTTAATATCCTGTTCCAAGAACTGAATCTGATTTCCGTGATCGGTGCATCCCACATTTTTGTAGGCGGTCCAGTAGTCAATTTCAGTTTGTTTTTGGACAAGTTTCCGTTCAACATAATGTATCTGGTAACGCATATCTAGGGCAAGGCAACAAGGCATCGTTTTCAGTACAGTTATAGTAAAAATAACAGTGGTTGCTTCCCAAAAAAGGACAGATAATGTTCTGCCCTAGGCTTCCCGAGACAGTAAAAAGCACACGCTTAGTCCCCAAACCCCTCTTTTTATTTCAAGGGCTGTGAATGATGTTCATTTAAGACTTGTGGATTTCAACTCCCAGAATTAGTCATGCCAGTTGGGGATTTCTGGGAGTTGAAGCCCATGGACAATGCAGATCCAGCCCTCAATGAAATCCAGTTTGACATCCCTGCCGTAGCTCTATGATGGGGGTCTCTAAACCAGTGGTGGGTTCCGACTGGTACGCCCTGGTACGGGTGTACCAGTTCCTGCTGGGAACAGCAGGCACCGTTCCGGTATGGTGCTTCGCCCGGCTGTGTTCCTTACCTGTATTTGATCCAACTGGGCCATTTGCACACACGCACGCAGCATACAGTGCCTGCGTGATGCTCCGCCGAGCAGCTGGAGCATCGCGGGCAGTGGGTACACATGCGTGCGCAGCGCATGTGGTGGACGCTCAGTCCTGTCGCAGCGTACCGGTTGTGACAGGATCCAGAACCCACCACTGCTCTAAAACCTGACCACTTAGTAGTCCACAAGTCTTGAAGTGGCCACGATTGGAGACACCTGCTCTGTGAGATAAATTGAGAAGAATAACTAGCACAAGGTCATCCAGTGATTTTGTGTGGCTGAAGCAGTGATGGGTTGCAAGTGGTTCGCCCTGGTACCAGAGGCCCACCTGCCTGCCCGAGCTCCTTACCTGTACTTGAGCTCTTTGGCGCTTCCGCGCACATGCACGGAGCACAAGACACCTGCGTGACGCTCCCCCAAGCAACTGGAGTGTTGCGGAGGCTCGTGGAGGTGTTGCAAGAGGTAAGGCCGCATGAGCGCATGTGTGCGCATGCTGCGCAAGTACATGTGGATGCAACGGGATCCGGAAGCCACCACTGGGCTGAAGGTAGACTAAAATGTGAAGATTCTCCTCTTAACCGTTTCATCCTACCAACTTTCCTAGTTCTTAAATTCATGCTTGCCTCTCATTCAGGTACTCAAGATGGAATAGGTACAGATAATCTTTGACTTACGACCACAATTCAGCTCAACATTTCTGTTACTAAGCAAGACAGTTAAGCACATTTTGCTTCAATTTATGACCTTCCTCGCCACAATTATTGAGTGAATCACCACAGTTGTTAAGTTAGTAGCATGGCCGTTAAGTGAATCTGACTTCCCCATTGATTTTGCTTGTCGGAAGGTCGCAAAAGGGGATTGCGTGACCCCAGGACATTGCGACCACCAGAAATACTAGCCAGTTGCCCAGCACCTGAATTTTGATCAGCAAGTGACCATGGGAATGCTGCAACCATCGTAAGTGTGAAAAATGATCATAACTCCCTTTTTTCAGTGTCGTCGTAACTTTCATCAGTCAATAAACGAATGGTTGTAAGTCAAGGACCACCTTTACATCTGTTCCATTTTTTCCCACCAGCATCAAATCAGTCACTGAGGAACATCCTGTGAACAAAAATTCCTTAAAGCCCTCCAGAAATGATAGCAATAGCTCTTAAGACTTATATACCGCTTCACAGTGCTTTCCAGTCCTCTCTAAGCTGTTTACAGAGTCGGCCTGTTGCCCCCAACAACCTGGGTCGTCCTTTTACCCACCTCGGAAGGATGGAAGGCTGAGTCAAACCTTGAGCCTGGTGAGATCCAAACTGCCAAATTGCAGGCAGCCGGCAGTCAGCAGAAGTAGCCTGCAGTACCGCACTCTAACCACTGCGCCACCGCAGCTCATCCTTGTTCTTAGTCCCTCGAGAAGCACAGCTCACCTCTGATAAGTTTCTCCTGGTCCTTGATGTACTGCCATTTGGACATCATGGCTTTCTCAACATCATCCCGAGTGACAATTTCTATGTTCTCGAGCTCCTTCTCCTGGTCTTTTAGGGCCGCCAGGAGGGCTCGGATGTGTTCAAGCTGTTCATATTTGAGTTGCTGATTCTGGTGGCAGGATAGAGAAGAAGGCGTACTTTTAATGTCTACAGAGATTCTCGGTCGTCCAGGTCAGTGGTGGGATACAAATTTTTTTACTACCGGTTCTGTGGGTGGGGCAGGGCTTGGTGGGCCACGCCACGGGGAAGGATACTGTAAAATCCCCATTCCCTCCAGAGGTGGCATTCAGCAGGTTCTGACCAGTTGTGGAGAACCAGAAGCGGAAATTTTGAGTAGTTCGGAGAACCGGTAAATACCACCTCTGATTGGCCCCTCCCCCTTCTATTCTCTTCCTCCTGAGTCCCAGCCGATTGGGAGGAAATGAGGATTTTGCAGTAATCTTCCCCTGGAGTGTGGGGGTGGGGGGATGGAGATTTTACAGTATCCTTCCCCTGCCATGCCCACCAAGCCATGCCTACCAAGCCATGCCATGCCTGCCAAGCCACACCCACAGAACTGGTAGTAAAAAAAATTGAATCCCGCCACTGATTCCCTCATCACTCCAGGGCAAGGATCCTGTAAAATCCCCATTCCCTCCCAGTAACTGTGCAGGACAACGGAGGAAGACCCAGACGATCAGCTGGGATGCCGATCAGCTGGGATTCGGGAGAAAGCAAATAGATGGGGGCGGAGCCAGACAGAGGTGGTATTTACCGGTTCTCCGAACTACTCAATATTCCCGCTGAAGAAGCTTCTTGGATGAGAAGCGAAGCGTCTTCAAAGAAAAAACAGAAAGTCCAGTCGCTTCTTGAAAAAAAGCACCTTTGGGAAGTACTTTTTGATGGTTTGAAAAAGCGAAGGCTTGTGCAACTTACTGAGGGACGAGCATGCAAAAACCATCCGACTTCAAAAGCTATTTTAGAGCAACATTCCCTGTCCTCTGGTGATTCTGGTGGAAACAATGGATCCCCTTTGTGCTTTATTTATTTATTTATTTAGCATACATTATTTATACGGCCATCCTTTCTCACAAATGGGGCATCCAGCACCATCGTTAAACATTCCACAACTATCTAAAATCAATTAAAAATAAATAAAGAGAGAAAGTAAAAAGAGAAAACCCAAGAACGTGGGACAATGGAGTCCTGTAAGAGCAAACTCCACTCCCTTCTAGCACTGATGATGTTACCTGGTTCGGTAATGAAACATCTACAAGAAAACCACCAACTTCAGAGACCATCAAGGACCCCAACACAAAAGCTGCGCAACTGACTCACACACGATGCAAAGGCAGCTGGACTTCACATAAAATGGCCCCTGCAACAATCAGGAACCTCACAGGGAGCTCAAAAACAAACTATCACTCTTTACACAAAAAAATTAACACAAAAGCTGCACAACTGACCCCCACACAATACAAAAGCAGCTGGACTTCACACAAAATGCCCCCGGCAACAAGCAGAAACCTCACAGACAATCAGGCAGAGCTGATTGTAGCACAAGTGATCGTGGGAACGTTTTTAAAAACTTTTTAAAAGATTTTTTTTTTTTGCTACCGTTTCAGGTGAATAGGTAGTAAAAAAATGCTTTAAAAAAGTAAAAAAAGAGGTTGTGTGGCACAGCTGATTGTTGCACAGCTGATTGTTGAAACTTTGAAAAAAAATTAAACCATTTTTTTACTACTGATTTGGGGGAATAGGTAGTAGAAAAACGCTAAAAATAGTTTTTAAAAAACACAGCTGATTGTCTCACAGCTGATCGTCAGAACTTTTTTTTTTTTACTTTTTTAAGCATTTTTTTTTACTACCGGTTCGGGCGAATGATAGCATTTTTAAACCTGGATCCCCTGCTACTTCTCAGAAGCAATTATTAGACATTTAAAAGCAGGTACGTGAGGAATGTATCCTCAATTCTTCTCCATTACAAACAGGTGCTCCATAACAAAGACGGCGTCCCTCCTGAACCTCGAGGAAGTTCATTCGCTTGCTTACTCTTTCTTTGCTTCTCTCATTCTCCGCCTCCAGTTGCCTGATTTCACCCAGTAGCTGATCAATGACATCTTCCTTAATCTGAATTCTGAAGGTAATTAAAGACAAAAATAAGCTGTCACGCTTTCAGAAAACACAAGCTCTTTTTGCAAGGAAAGATAGAACACGAGTGGAAGAAACGGGTTGAACATTTGGATTCTTTGCTTCAGGTTTTATTAACAGGAATACAGTCAGAGGTGGTATTCAGCCGGTTCGGACCGGTTCACCAGAACCGGTAACGGAACCCACCCACCGCGGCTCTATGCTGTCCCATTTGGACACGTTTTTGAGGCCGGGTAAGTGGTGGGTTATGACTGGTACGCCCTGGCACGGGCGTACCGGTGCCTGTGGGGAGCACCAGGTACCATTCCAGTACAGTGCTCAGGAGGGCCCACCCGCCCGCCCGCTCTCCTTACCTGTATTTGACCCAACTGGGCCATTTGCACACAAGCACGGAGCGTACGCCGCCTGTGTGACGCTCCGCCGAGCAGCTAGAGCGTCATGGGCGGTAAGTATGCAAGCGTGCGCTGCACATGTGCACATGGTGGATTCCCGGCCCTGTTGCAGCGTACCAGTTGCAACGGGATCCAGAACCCACCAATGGGTCGGGCTAATATGCGGAAGGAGCACATCTACGGAAAGCGCACATACAGAAGGCCTGGCAAAAGCGCGGAAGGAGTAAAGCAAAGTGAGCCGGTGCACATGCGGTGAACTGGTGGTAAAAACCCACTGCTGAATACAGTGAAAGCTTGAGTCAATGAATGTTGATGCAACATCCCAATTTTTGTGGTTATTTTACTGTAATATTTATCATTTCCATAATGCAAATGAAGGTAAGTGACAAAGATGAGGTCGTTTGCATTGAAACAGATGACATCTAGAGGTGGGTTGCTCCCAGTTCGGCCAAACTGGTAGTGGTGATTTGGTCTGGGTCGCAGAATCGGAGGCGACCCAGGCTGGCCATCCCCCACACCCCCCCGAACTGGTTAGGTGTTCTCTTCTGCCATTGCTGGCATGTTTCTGCGCATGCACAGAACAATTTACAATTAACTGCACATGCGCAAAGCACGCACGCAGCAAACCAGTACCAACCGGTACAGGAACCCACCCCTGATGACATCCTCTCTGGCTGAACTGGGCAACTGAGAGTAAGGGCTACTCTCTCTTCCCAACTGGTCTACTACCCAATTTTTTCGGCAACTGATTAATCTCCCTGAGCTGGAAGCACACATTTAGTGGTGATTTAATCAAGCATTTAACAGTTGTTTTTACAATTTTCCCCATTATTGTATCCCAAGGAAGCTGACGGCTACCATTTCCTATCCCATTTCTTGGTAGTTTTATGTAGAATGGGGGAGGTGGGATAAGATAAATCAGCAATGCGCCTGCAAAGTAGACATAATCATGGAAAGAACCGTTTTCTGCCCCTTTTTCACTTCTCAGTGTGGGATCCCCTAACTTGACAACTTTAAGACTTGTGGCTTTAACTTTAACTCCAAGAATGGCTGGCTGAGGAATTCTGGAAATTGAAGTCCACAAGTGGCAACTGTGATGTAATTCCTAGCAGGACCTTATTTTGTGTGTACCATCTAGGACTTGGAGCGATCATGAAGTTTGAGTTTGACCATGGACTTTGAGTTTCATCAGGGAGGGGACAGCATTAATTAATCCAGTGGCCAGCAATGGCAATTGAGATGTCATTCCTAGCAGGGCCTTGTTTTGTGTGTACCATCTGGGATTTGGAGGGATCATGGAGGGGTGAGCATTAAGCGGTGTGGTGGTCTAGAGGTAGAGCTCTTGCCTCACAATCAAGGGGCTGTGAGTTTGATTCTAGGTAGAGGCAGATATTTCTCTCTCTGGGCATGAGGAAAATATATCTGCTGAACAAAACCCCGCATTGGCGACAGGAAGGGCACCTGGCCAGTAAACACTCTGCTAGCTCCATTCAGTTGCCCAGACTCCACCCCGCAAGGAATTATGAGGTCATTAAAAGATGATGATGATGATGATGATGATGGAGGGGTAGTTAACATAATGGTCAGATGGGGAATTATTTTAATCCAGTCCATACTGGGGCTAAATCTAACCAGGTTCAATGGTTGTTCTGTTGGATCTTTGACTCTGCTTATTTGTTTACAGGTCAATACTCCATGCCTGTTGAATCTCTTGGCTAGCGGGACAAAAATACCATAGAAAAACAATTTCAAAACTTTTTCAGGCTGCGAAAACAATTAGAAAAAATATAATCACAGAATCCTCGACCAAGAGGTAAAATTCTAGGAAAAAATGGGCTGTGTTTTGAGTGAACTTTTTCTCTCTCTGGGTCTCTTATGAAATTCCATCAAGTTCATGTGAAACCTGTAAGTTCCCTGCTGTAGAAAAAATTTCCCAGAACATGGGTTGATTTATTTGTAACCAAACAATAAAGTCATTATGAAAAAATGCCAGTGATTATTGTATATCAAGTGCAAGCTCTACTTTTAACTGTCAGTGTTTAAATTTTGAGCATTTTTTCCCCTCCTGCCTGCCCTACGTAAAGCCTACCAGCAATTTTGGGTAGGAGAAACAATTTCCATCACTGTATATGAATCACATTTTATAATTCCCCTTTTCCCTTTAACGCTCCCCTCTTAAGTGTTGCATACACATTGGCTCTCTAAATTAAAATATTTACTCTAACTTCAAAGCCCTTTATTATCTTCATGTATATTCCGCCGATTTGTAATTTGGCTTGCCTGAGATTAGATTTCCGCTCTGTTCCATGGGTTGGAAAAGCAGTCTTAAAACTAAACTTTGCATAATAAAGATGGTTATGAATTGTCTTTCTTAGTTTTGACCTGAAGCTTACATGATGCTATTCCAGGGATCAGCAACCTGTGGCTCTTTCACCCTTCAGCTGCGGCTCCCTGTTGCCGATTGGTAAAAGGAAAAAGGACGCCGCACTAGGAGGTGACTCTATGGTGGGGGAATTGGACTTACGGTCAGCAGACGAAAAAGGACACAGTGCTAGAAGGAGACTCTATGGTGGGGGAAGTGGACTTTCGGTCGGCAGACGAAAAAGGACGCAGCACTAGGAGGAGACTCTATGGTGGGGAAAGTGGACTTAAATCCTGTGATTTAATATTTTTTCCCCGAGTAAAAAAATGTATTTTTGAAAAATTATGTAAAAGTAAATAATTGGCATTTACTTCTAGTTTCTGGCAAAAAAAACCCTGCCCATTGGATAGAATTGGTTCACTTAACAACCATCATGTTCATTTAAGGACTGTTGCATTTGTTGAATAACTATGGCATTTGTTTAATGACCACTGGCAAAAAAAAAGGTAAAAACACGACTTAACTGCAATTCCAGCCTCAATTCCAGTTATAAGTCAAGGACTTCCTTTACAGGTGTACTCCTGCCATTCTGTAAGCTCAAGTAGATAGAGAATATTTGTAGTATTGCTACACCCCCCCTGCTCCCCCAAATAGGTAATCAGTTCACTAAACAGAGCTAAAGTGAAATTTTGAATTTTTTTACAGCTTATACATACTGAAATGCCAGTAGGGCTTCTGGAAAATAAGTCCTAGGCTCTTTGGATATTTGTGAAGTCCCTTTCTTCTTCTTCTCTTTCTTCTTTTCCTTTGCCATGGCTTATGTCTTTATAAGGTCAAACAAATCTAGAGGTCAAGTAAGATAATAAATTAAGACAGCACATAAGTAGTAGGGCTGATGATTCCAACACAATCCTACCCAGGTTTCTTAGAAATGTGTTCCAATAGGTTCCTTAATATTGATGTCATGAGGGTGTGGTGTAGAAGGCAGCCTAAATAACAATTTATTTATCTAGCTTTCCTCATTATCTTTATTGCAGTTGTAGGAGAAAAAGTTATTTATCAATTTAAAGCTAAGTTTTGGAAACGTTTATGGAGATTCTTGGGACGCGGTGACTCGATGGCTAAGAAACTGAGCTTGTCGATCAGAAAGTTCGGCAGTTCGAATCCCTACAGCCACGTAATGGAGTGAGCTCCCGTTACTTGTCCCAGCTTCTGCCAACCTAGCAGTTCGAAAGCATGTAGAAATGTAAGTAGAAAAATAGGAACCACCTTTGGTGGGAAGGTAACAGGGTTCTGTGCGCCTTTGGCATTTAGTCATGACGGCCACATGACCACGGAGACGTCTTCAGACAGCGCTGGCTCTTCGGCTTTGAAACGGAGATGAGCAGCGCCCCCTAAAGTCGGGAACGATTAGCGCATTACAGTATGTGCAAGAGGGAACCTTTACCTATGGAGATTCTCAGTCATCCAGTTCACGGTTATCCCAAAGGTGCTTTTTCAATCGGCAACCGGACTTTCTTCATTTTTCTTTGAAGACTTTTCACTTCTCATCCAAGAAGTGTCTTCAGTTCTTTTCCAGAACTGGAGACGTTTCTTGGGTGAGAAGCGAAACATATTCAAGGAAAAAACCCCAAGAAAATCCAGTTGCCTTTTGAAAAAGCACCTTTTGGATAAGTTTTGGAAAGCAAATCTACAGCAGGTGCAAATTTTAATTATCACAGCTTTCGTTGAATAAATATTTGCAAGCTATTTCAATCAGAGGAGCAAAAGATATATTTATTAATTTAGGACTGATATGCTAATATAAATAAGGAATGACAAAAGACGATCGTTTACACTGTTAATAATGGAAAAGGTTTTTGTACACCTTCAAAACACCCAAATTTCCCCACATACTCACACACTAATGAATTCCTTCTACCCTAACTGAAATGAAAGAAGATAAAACTTTTACTCTGTCAGGCTTTTGAAGATTTAAAATGGGTGAAGTCTGGAACAAACAAAGAAAGAAAGCAAATTCGTATTTCTGGCTTGTTGTACTGTATATGTGTAAGAAGGGGCATTTTCCAAAAATTCTTTGATTTCTTTCTGATTTCTTCATTAGGTAAAGGTAAAGGTTCCCCTCGCGCATATGTTCTAGTCATTCCCGACTCTAGGGGGCAGTGCTCATCTCCGTTTCAAAGCCAAAGAGCCAGAGCTGTCCAAAGATGTCTCGGTGGTCATGTGGCCGGCATGACTAAACACAAAAGGCACATGGAACGCTGTTTCCTTCCCATCAAAGGTAGTCCCTATTTTTCTACTTGCATTTTTATGTGCTTTCGAACTGCTAGGTTGGAAGAAGCTGGGACAAGTAACAGGAGCTCACTCCATTACGCAGCACTAGGGATTCTAACCGCCGAACTGCCAACCTTTCTGATCGACAAGCTCAGCGTCTTAGCCACTGAGCCATCCCGTCCCTGATTTCTTCATTACTGGAGACTTTTAAAAAGAGACCGGGCTGTCATTTGTCCAGAATGGTACATAGGGTCTCCTGCTTGAGCAGGGGGTTGGACTAGAAGACCTCCATGGTCTCTTCCAACTCTTTTTTCCCCCCTGTTCTGTTCTTCTTCTCAACGCTCAACAATTCCATTTAATGTTTTCAGAAGGCTCTGGCTTTTTTAAGTAGAAAACCCATATTTTGGCTGCTGATCCCAATTCTTTATTTGTGCTAAAAAGCAAACCAAAACCCAAACACAAATCTTGTTTCTGGAATTGAGATAGGCTCCCCTTTAAAAATATTTTTTTCCAATCAGAAATGATTGTGTCCTGTGTCAAAAACAATCACGATTCTTCCAGATGACAATCAAAAGCAAGGGAATGGAATGTGCTACAAATATCTTCGCTCACCCCCAAATACCACAGTTATGGAGTTTGTTCTCCAAGTGTGATTGTCCCCTGAAGAATTCCAAAACATGGAACATATGGCAACACTTTAATAAAATAACATATTACAAATGTTAGTTCACAAAGAGTACAGCGTTTTATTAGAACACACTGTAACGTATTTAATGCATTTATTTCATGTAGACACGTAAAATATTATATATATATATATAAGCTGTTTTATGAGAAACATCCAGATTTGGTCAGTCTTACCCAAGCCCCTCTAAAATTAAAGGAATTTGAGCTAGCCACTTTAATTTATTGTCTCATTGCATTCAGAGTAATATTTCACAAATAACTTAGCTTGCATGCTGCTATTCCAAGGAGCTATCAAAAGACATCTTAAATACAGCAGAGAATGAAAAGAATTGAATTAAGAACAAGACATTCTTCCTTTAAACAGGAATTGGGTTGCTTTTAGGTTTTGCACAAAGGAAGGAAAGAAGGAAGGAGGGAGTGAGGGAAGCAAGGAAGGGAGGAGGGAGGGAGAGGGAAAGGAAGGAGGGAAGGAGAAAATGAAGGGAGGCAAATAGAAGGAAGACATAAGAATGGAAAGAAGGAGAAAGGCAGAAGAAAGTGGGATGAAGGAAACCAGATCAGAAGGAAAGAAGGAAGGAAGGAAAGAAAGACAGAGGGAAAAGACAAAAGAAAAGAGAGGAAGAGGATGGACGGATGATGGAAAGAAGAGGAAAGGAAGGGGAAGGAAGGAAATTAAAGAAGGAAGGAAAGGATAATGGATGGAAGAAAGAGGAAGGAAGGAAGGAAGGAAAGGGGGAAAGGACAAACGAAAGGAAAGGAAGAGGATGGATGGATCATGGAAGGAAGGAAGGAAGGAAGGAAGGAAAGAAAGAAGAAAGAAAGAAAGAAAGAAAGAAAGAAAGAAAGAAAGAAAGAAAGACTACTTTTGCCATCCTTCCTCCCAGCCCCTTCCCCACTTCAGACGCCTCCAATCCCGTTGCCAATGGTGGAGCCCACCTCCTGCTCAGCAGCGCCGCCCTCCCGCCCTGCAGGGGAACTGCCTTACCCAATTTCTCTCTTCTTAGAGGAAGATGGGAGGGGGGATTTCTGCTTCGAGCTGCTGCGTTTTGATTGGCTGCCACTGCAAACTTTGCTAGTTGCCGGGGTAACCGCGCTAAGAGAGTCCAAGGAGCAGAGCGCCGGCTTCCTCCAGCGATTCCTTCTCCTTTTTAACGGGATAATGGCTCCCCCTTGTGTCACAGAGTCAAAACTGCAATAAATTAGGCGCCGATGAAGAAAGTGGCGAGCTGGTAAAACTCTTAATTTGGTCTTCAAAAGTCAGTCATGCCTTTTGTTTTCTCTCTATATTACAGTGACCATATAATATTTTCTTGGGGCGGAGGGGAATAAAGAACACACCTGAAAAGGAGGCAAATCTGAAAGAAGTTCCCGAGGATAAAAAAATGTTTATATACAGTGTTTCTGTAAGTTAACTCACAAAGGAAAATTCAAGAGCAAAAGGAAGAAAGAATTACATAACCCTAAAGAACTGCTTTCTGAAATAAAGAGCTATCCTTTATAATAAAAGATATATGGCTGCTGTTCTCTACGTATGTATTTCAATGTGTCCGTGTGATTACTTTTTCTCTTTTATACTGCTTTTCTTGGCTCATTCTTTTTATTATGTTTCAGCACATTTTCCTTTCTTTTGTAGTCAAATCAGTTCTTTTTAAAACAAAAAACAAAAACAGCCCTTGGGGAAAAAAACCTGGAAGGACAGGAGATACCAGGATTCGGGATGACTCTCTAAACCGCCTGAACAATTTTTATGTTTTTAATCCTCTCCCTTTGGCTCATTTCCTACCGTACTTTAATTTCTGCTTCAACAATTTAGGGTCGTTTTTTAAAGAGATTCTAATTCTACCCTTTGGAGATAATGTTTTTGTTGGGTTTCAGCTCCTTTTATAGGGAGCCGTCAGCTGGCCAGCCAATCAGAATGAGTGGTCTTTCCCGCTCAAACAGTGGACCTGAGTGAAGACTTCAATTGCTTTAATATGAATGAATGAATGAATGAATGAATGAATGAATGAAATTTAATTTGTTAGCCGCACCCTCTCCAAAAGGACTCGGGGCGGCGTACAATAAAACACATACAATATACATATATATACAATACATATACAAATACAAATAAACACATACACGTACATGTACATGGAGGAGGTAACACTCATAAAATATATATAAAATAGAATTAAAATAAAATAATAATTATTTAAAACACCCTCAGTTAAAATTACAAAATTTAAAAAACCCGTCAGGAGCAATAGGATAAAACTATGGTTGAGCCAGGCCAGCTAATTGGAAGAGGTGGGTCTTGAGCTTTACACGGAAGGAGCGGAGATCAGAGGTAATCCTGATATCAGGGGGGAGGTCATTCCACAGGGCTGGGCCCGCCACAGAGAAGGCTCTACTCCTAGGCGCCGCCCCTCGGCACTGTTTGGTGGACGGCACCTGGAGAAGTCCCTCTCTGTGCGAGCGAATTGGTCGTAGGGATGTATGGGGCAGGATGCGATCCCGCAGATAACTAGGTCCTGTGCCATGGAGCGCTTTAAAGATCGTTATCAGAACCTTGAAACGCACCCGATAGACCACAGGAAGCCAGTGCAGCTCGCGCAGGAGAGGTGTTACATGGGAGTACCTAGTACTCCCCATAATCACCCGCGCGGCCGCATTCTGGATCAACTGCAGTCTCCGAGTGCATCTCAAGGGAAGCCCCATGTAGAGAGCATTGCAGTAGTCCAGGCGAGACGTCACCAGCGCATGAGTGACTGTGCGTAAGGCATCCCGGTCCAATAGGGGGCGCAATTGGCGCACCAGGCGAACCTGGTGGAACGCCCCCCTTGCCAAGGCTGTCACATGGTCATCCATGGACAGCCGGGCATCCAGGAGGACGCCCAAATTGCGCGCCCGCTCCACGGGGGCCAGCTGTACGCCCCCAATGGCCTGAGATGGAAACAACTGGTTGAACTGGGGGGCCGGAACCCACAGCCACTCCGTCTTGGAGGGGTTGAGTTTGAGTCGGTTGCCATCCATCCAGACCCGTACGGCTTCCAAGCACCGGGACATCACTTCGACGGCCTCGTTGGGGTGGTTCGGGGTGGAAATGTACAGCTGAGTATCATCAGCGTACAGATGATATCCCACCCCGAAACCACGAATGATCTCGCCCAGTGGCTTCATGTATGTGTTGAACAGGAGTGGCGAGAGGACCGACCCCTGTGGCACCCCACAAGTGAGGGGGCTTAGGGTCGACCTCTGCTCCCCTGCCAACACACGTTGCGTCCGGCCGGAGAGGTAGGAGCTGAACCACCGCAAAACGGTGCCCCAAACCCCCAACCCCTCCAGCCGGTGCAACAGGATACCATGGTTGATGGTATCAAAAGCCGCCGAGAGGTCTAATAGGACCAGGATAGAGGAACAACCCCTATCTCTGGCCCTCCAGAGATCATCAACCAACGCGACCAAGGCCATCTCCGTGCTGTGCCCAGGGCGGAAGCCGGACTGGCGCGGGTCTAGATAATCATTTTCCTCCAGGTGTCCTGGAAACTGATAGGCCACCACACTCTCTACAACCTTCGCTAAAAAGGGAAGGTTGGAGACAGGACGATAATTGGCTAGCTCCATTGGGTCCAGGGAAGGCTTCTTGAGTAAGGGTCTCACCACCGCCTCTTTCAAGGCGGCCGGAAGAGACCCCTCGCCCAACGAAGCGTTCACTAGGCCCAGGAGCCAGTCACGTGTAACCTCCCAGGATGCCAGTACAAGCCAGGAGGGGCATGGGTCCAGCAAACATGTGGTAGGTCGCAGCCGTCCACGCAATCTGTCCAAATCCTCGATGGCAACCAAGTCAAACTCCTCCCAAAGTGGTCTCTCAATATGCAACAATTTTGGTGACAAATTTTACTTTGTGAAGAAAGGAAGAAAGGAAGGAATGGAAGGGAGGAGGAGGAGGAGGGAGAAGGAGAAGAGGGAAGAAATATTCATCTGGTTCAGTTCCAAGACGGGAGGAAGACACTGGAAACATGGAGATTGATGGAAACATGGAAATCATTGGAAAGAGGATTTAATGATGAAGCAGAATCTCACGGGTTTGTGGTTCTGGGCAGCTGACAAAATGGAGTTGAGATTGGAGGGGTATTTATACCTTCTCTTGGGCTTTGCACTTGAGCTTCCTGTTCCTGTGCAAGAACAGGTATTCTATTGACTGTTGTCAGACTCCCACGAGGCCATGTAGGGGTTATGTAGGGGTCATAGATGGCTCTATAGGCAAAGTAGAAATCCTAGGGGTTTGAGCTACGTTTGGTTGATGTTTGGGCTGCTTTGAGAGTGATGCATTGAAGGTTTGTGTTCTGAAATGGTGTTGGGTAATTCCTATTGTGGCCTAATGTCTTTGGTCCTGTTTTGGCTCTTGAGTGAGGGTATTTGCTTATGAATAGAGCTGTCTAGATACTTGTCCTCTTTCAATAAGCTCTTTATCACTTAAGTGCTGACATTTGCTGTGGGCTTTTAAGGAAAGGGTGAGTTGCTTTCTGCCTCTAAAAACATGTTTCTCCATTTCTTCCTTTGGGAAATATAATAACCTGCCCTTTTAAAATATTCCTCAAAATATTTCGGGGGGAGGGCGCTTCGGAAGGAAGGAAGGAAAGATACATTTCCCCAGAAATAAATTGTGAAGGCAATTATACTGTATACTCTGGCCAGATTATTTATCTATTGGGTTTATATGACTGCCTATCTCCTACAACAGGGGTCGGCAACCTTAAACACTCAAAGAGCCATTTGGACCCATTTCCCACAGAAAAGAAAACACCAGGAGCCACAAAATCCTTCACATTCCGGATTATTTCCTAAGGTGCCACAAAACTAGCATATGTAGTTGAATTACTGCAATTTTCAGATTATAAGACGCACCCTTTTCCCTCAAAAAAGAGGGTGAAAAACTGGGTGCAACTTATACACTGAATAGAGCATTTTTGGCCTCCCGAAATCCCGCCCCCTTTGCAAAAATGGTCGTGCATAGCCTTTCGGAGGCTTCCTGGGTGCTCCTGGGGGCTGGGGAGGGCAAAAATGAGCGGAAAACAGGCCATTTTTTGCTCATTTTTGCCCACCCAGCCCCCAGGAGCACTCTATAAGCCTCCTAAAGGCTATGCATGCTCTTTTTTGGACAAAAAACGGGTCCGCTTTTTGCAAAACAATGGGCCGTTTTGCGAGGTCTGCAGAGTGCAAAACATTTTTTTAAAATTTGCCTCTTCAAAATCTTGGTGCGTCTTATACTCTGAAAAATACGGTAAATGTTTTCTTCTGAAAGTTTTCTTTTCTTTTCTTGGATTTATCCATGGTTGGCCTACAGGGGGTCGAAAAGCTCAATAAATTGCATACCTGCAGGTGTCGCTCATTGGCGGTTATGATGCATATTTTGAGTGACAGAGAGCCGCAGCAGAGGGATGAAAGAGCCACATGTGGCTCCAGAGCTGCAGGTTGCTGACCCCTGTCCTACAACAACTATAGGCAGCTCACATCAAACGTGGTTTAAAACATTGTGGTGTCAGACCAGAGGTGGGTTCCTGCCAGTTCTAACCTCTTCTACAGAAGAGGTTCCACAAATCTACAGTGCCGTTTAGAACCGGTTCCAGCTCCCTCCCCCCGCCTGTCCTCACGTCATCAAGATGAAGAGCGAGAGGAGGAATTCTGGGAGTTGAAGTCCACAAGTCTTAAAGCTGTCAAGTTTGAACACCCCTGAGCTTTTTTTTCTAAAGGGTTAGGGGTGCAAGGGTCTTGTAACTTGACAGCTTTAAGATTTGCATGTTTCAAATGCCAGAGTTTCTGAGCCAACATGACTGGAGGAGGAATTCTGGGAGTTGAAGTCCACAAGTCTTAAAGCTGTCAAGTTTGAACACCCCTGGGTTTTTTTTCTAAAGGGTCAGGGGTGCAAGGGTCTTGTAACTTGACAGGTTTAAGACTTGCGTGCTTCAAATGCCAGAGTTCCTGAGCCAACATTTTGGTTGCTAAGCAAGAGCGTTGTTAAGTGAGTTTCACCACATTTTACAAGTTGGCCACTCCCACCCAGTCACATGGCCGGCAAGCCATTCCCACAAAGCAGGCCACACCTACAGAAGAGGTTCTAAAAAAATTTGAAATCCACCACTGTGTCAGACCAAACATCCTCTCAGCTCAACCCGCCCCCATCCTGGACCAATGCTTGGTGAAAAAGCTGCCTGGGGGATTTGGGGAATTGAAGTCTACAGATCTTAAAATGGCTAAGGTTTGAGAAACACTGATGTATCATCTATCTCCAAATCAGGGGGGCTGAAGTTTTCCTCTTATTTAATAATTCTCCATCCACTCATGAATAATTATTTTGTCCAAGCACTCCCTTTTTGCTAGATTCATCCCCTATCAAAGCAAAAGAGATTCAAGGGCCAAATTTCATAAGCCAAGCAAAACATCACCGTCCAGTGATTTGGCATAAACCTCTCCCAAACAAGTCCAATTTTCTTATCAAGTAAAAAAACATGTTTAAATATTTATTTAGCAGGAGGAGGAGGAGGCTGTTCTTGTCAGCTGGCTCATGACCTCAATTCCTTTTGGGTGGATTTCTTTTCCACGAAGTTAGCTGACTTAGCACATGCTTTGGCCAGGCTAAAATGGGAATTGGTGGCTTGTGGTCAGCTCTGTAACAAAATAAAAGACAGGAAGTTGTTTGTGTTACTAAAACTGGAAGCGTAATCTACACCCACAGCTTTTGATTGATCAAATCCTTTCATTCAATTAAATGAGTTTTCTAGGGCTTAAAGACAGAAACTGGCCGTTAAGGAAAGCTTATTTGCTGTGACAAAGGATCACATTAGTCATTATACTGTTGGAAGAAATGCCCTTCTGGGTTCAGTTTCCAAGTGGGGAAAAAGACACTGGAAACAAGGAGGCTGCTTGGAAAGATGGTTTAATGGTAGACAGGATCACATGGCTTGAACTCCTGAACAGAAAAGGGGGATCACATGCTTCCAGATGTTGGGTGAAGAAGAAAAGAGAAAAAGAAAGGGCTTGCTGAGAGTTCCTGGGTTTTTTATACTCACTGTTCAGCCCCACCTTTCTGTTTCCTGTTCCTGTGTAAGAAATGTATTCTGATTGGTTGTCAGACTCCCATGGGGCCATGCAGGGGCAACTCTCTAGGCTGTCTTGAGTCCAGGTTTGGTTGAGCATTGCTTCTTCCCAGGTGCCCTGTGGTGAGTTTCTGTGGAAGGCTAATCCTACCTTTGTTATGTAGAGTAGGCTAGCTCAGGCTTTATTTTAATGGCCCATTGACAAAGGTGGGGGCTATTAAGAGTGAGTCCGTTTCCTGCCTAAAAACATGTTTCTCCATTTCTGAACCAGGAAAATATAATAGTCTGCCTTTTCAATATTTCCTAGGATATTTCATTCTTCTAGGAGAGGGGTGGGTGCTAACCTCCTACAATACCAAGATACATTTTTAAAATTTAAAATAGTTACACAAAACTCTAAATCCCACAACCCAATCATACATGTCCATATGTTATCATTTTAATCCCTTTCCCCACTTTTTGCTCAGGTCTGTTACCAGGATGTCAAGGGCTGCCAACATTTTGGGTTCACGGAAAAGAGAATTTGTAATTCTAATTGTAATGATGGCTTATCAATAGGATTGTTTACTGTAACTTATTAACTTTGATTAATTTTGATTAGTATTAACAATATGTATTAAGGTTATGAGGGAAAGGCACTGTTATGATGAGATTACTATTAGAGAATACTATTATCATTACTGTGATTATTATTACTCTAAAGAACTGTAACCAGACAACACACTGTCTATATAGATTTTGAATATGTTGTTCTTTTTTATCTATATTAATAAAAAGGGAAAAAAACATTATATTAGAAAAAAATTAAAACGTTTTGATTTTTTTTAAAAATTAAGATGGTGGCACACATGTTAATATGGCTTATAAACTTAGTTTACCCCACCAAAACAGCCAAGAAATAACAGTTGGAGAAAGATGAAATGTGAGGCATTTATGAGATACTTATGCTATTATCTGAATATTCTTAATCCAAGCTTGTTTCCGCTTTTCAGCCCTGGAAGAGGACCATTGCACCAACAGTAAGTTAAATACCAAGAAGAAAAGAATCTAATGTTATAAAATATATATGAATAATACCCTACACGGTTTAGAGAGAACTCTTTCCACGGCTATCTGAAATTCTGGAAAAAATATGACTTCTCCACTATTTTACCTCTTTCTTATTTATATCCATAAATTAGTTGAAGGATTTGGTTCCAAATAGGTCTACACTAGTTGGATATTTTCATTTCCTCTTATTCTTTCTCTTCATCTGCATCCTCTTCCTTCATCCTCTTTTTCCTCCTCTTCATCCTTGTGCATCTTTTTACTCTTGTTGATTTCTTAACTTTGAATATTTTTAAACTTGGTTAATTTATTAACTCGGTTTTTAACTGTACTTTTAGCCCCCCCTTTAATCGTATTTTGTGATGTTCTTCGTAAATCCACCCAGGGTTAACCTAAGTGACATAAGCAATGTAGAAATCTTATACACAAACAAGTGAATTTGACTCTATCCATTTTCTCATATGGAATTAAGTTTCATCCATGTTCCCAGTGTCTTTTTCCCCACTTGGAGCTGAACCCAGAAGGACACTATGAAGGATATACCAAGGTTAAACAAGAGGACGTATAGTTATTTATCCCAAAGCAGAACCCAAACCCTATCAAAGAGAAGGGTTATGAGAGACATGATAACTCTTCCAGTATTTGAGGGGCTGTGAGAAGAAAGAATTGACTTATTCTCCAGACCACCAGAGGGCAGGACAAGAAGCTTGTAGAAGAGAGATCCAACCTAGAAATAAGGATAAACTTTCTGACAGTGAGGACAATTAATCAATGGATCAGCTTGCCTCTCAAGAGTTGGTGGGTACTCCATCGCTGGAGGTTTTCAAGAAAAGAGTGGACAACCACTCATCCGGAATAGTTTTAGGCAGGAGGTTGGACTAGAAGACCTCCAAGGTCCCTCCCAGCCTTATGATTCTATTCCATTCTATCAAATCCGAAAGGGACTAAATTCATGGAAGCTACGGAATCACGCTTTTTTGTTGGGTAAAATACCTTCAAGATTCTCGGTGGCTCCGTCAGAGTCATTTATTAAACTATCTGCTCTTTTCAAGCTCTGTTTTGCAGCTTGAGTGCTGCTACCACATTCTCTGCAAGGAGGTCACCTCCTTCAACGTCAATATTTACCAAAGGTTAATCGGTGTTGCTTTTTTCTTTTTCTTTTTTCTTAGATAGTGCAGATAGACCGTAGTTGCTTTCTGCTGCAATTTGTTCACTTCCCAATCAAATTGGTTATGTGATGACAATATACAGTAAGGGCCAAAATTGTGGGAACCTTCTACGAAAAGTGTATTTTTGAGGTTTGATGGCTAATAACACCACTTTTTTTAAAAGTAGTACCATAAAATTATATATCAAAGGAAAGATAATTTAATCAAGTATGTAATGCAACAAGGTTTGTTCAATTATCTGTATTCCATGAAAAGCAATAAAAACCAGTTAATAAAAGCAATCATTCAATCTTGGTTTCACATTATAACAGCTGCAGAACTAAATGACTTTGGTTCACTCCATGGGAAGACGTTGTATGGCCGTAGTTCATGCTAAAGGTAACCCAACTGACATGATGATAATTTTTGTATATCTCGTTTTTTCCCCAAGTGTTTCACTTTTCTTCTTTATAACTGCTATTCTAATAGCAAATCCTTCATAAAAGGTATTGCATTACATTCTTGATTAAATTATCTGTCCATTGATAATATAACTTTACTGTACTACTCCAAAACAAAGTGGTGTTATTAGCCATGAAAACTCAAAAACACTGTACACTTTTCCACTTCTTTCTTTCTTTCTTTCTTTCTTTCTTTCTTTCTTTCTTTCTTTCTTTCTTTCTTTCTTTCTTTCTTTCTTTCTTTCTTCTTTCTTTCTTTTTCCTTCCTTCCTTTCTCTTTCTTTTCTTTTTCTTTTTTTCTTTCTTTCTTCCTTCCTTCCTTTCTTCCTTCCTTCCTTTCTCTTTCTTTTCTTTTTCTTTTTTCCTTTCCTTTTTTCTTTTTTTCTTTTTTCCTTCCTTCCTTCCTTCCTTCCTTCCTTTCTTTCTTTCTTTCTTTTTCCTTCCTTCCTTTCTCTTTCTTTTCTTTTTCTTTTTTTCTTTCTTCCTTCCTTCCTTTCTTCCTTCCTTCCTTTCTCTTTCTTTTCTTTTTCTTTTTTCCTTTCCTTTTTTCTTTTTTTCTTTTTTCCTTCCTTCCTTCCTTTCTTTCTTTCTTTCTTTCTTTCTTTCTTTTTCCTTCCTTCCTTTCTCTTTCTTTTCTTTTTCTTTATTTCTTTCTTCCTTCCTTCCTTTCTTCCTTCCTTCCTTTCTCTTTCTTTTCTTTTTCTTTTTTCCTTTCCTTTTTTCTTTTTTTCTTTTTTCCTTCCTTCCTTCCTTCCTTTCTTTCTTTCTTTCTTTCTTTCTTTCTTTCTTTCTTTCTTTCTTTCTTTCTTTCTTTCTCTCCCCCTCTCTCCCCCCTTTCACTTTGTTTATCATTGTGGAATTTTGACCTGAGGTCTGTGGGTTTCAGAAGTTTTCTTAAATAACTATGTTTAGGAAAACTACACGAGCTCTATACTCAGGAGGCTCTATAGTCTACATAAATGTAATGAAGTTAGTTCAGAACATGAATTAACCCATGTTCTGACTTCATGCCATCCACAGAACTATAAACAACCAAATTGGCTGTGTTTCTATTGTATGCGCAACTATTAAAAAACAACCACCACCAAGGTTAATCCTAAAAAAGCATTGCATATTGTGTGAAAGCAGCCATAAAGACTTTCACTGACCGGAGTTTACGATTAATGTTTGAACATAGACCAGGGATGTCCAAACTTGGCAACTTTAAGACTTGTGGAGAGCTGGCTGGGGAATTCTGGGAGTTGAAGTCCACAAGTGTTAAAGTTGCCAAGTTTGGACACCCCTGACATAGACAGTACATCCTCTAAAAACTCTTTATGAGCATTTGTAATGTACAGGATTTCTTAGCCGATAGACCAAATATGGCAAAAATTGGTCATGGCTACAAACATGAGAATTAAAAAAACTTAGTGGCTGATGTGTCATTGCCACACAGGTTGATTTTAAATGGATTTACATGGATTAGAAGTGCAAAACACTTGAATCAGAACAAGGTAGCTCAAGACAGTTTACTATAACATATGTTAATAATCATAAAGTGCCGACTTCCGTGAATAACGACAACTAAAACCTGCAGACAATAATCTACTTGCCCAATAAACTTTGCCAGTTTATTCCAACCAATTTTACAAGTTTGAGCCAATGGAGAAACACAGCTGATTTCTCACCCCCCCCCTATGCCCCCCCGTCCCCCCCCACCTCCCAGCTATTGTGCAATCTCAGCTTTCTCTGTGTTGCGGCCAATTTTGTATTGCAAGTAGCTCTCAACTAATGACCCAAGCACCGAAATTGATCCTGAAACGTCAGTCATAAGTCACGGTCATAAGTTTAAGTGTGTCCCCATGTACCCGTGCCTGATTTTATGATCTTTTTTGTGGTGTTTGTTAAGTAAAAGTGGCGGTCATTAAACAAATCCATTTTATCCAATGGATGTTTTTTGCTACGGGTAGTCCGCAACTTACGACAGTTCGTTTAATGACCATTTGAAGTTACAACGGCACTGAAAAAAGTGACTTATGACTGTTTTTCACAGTTATGACCTTTGCAGCATTCCCAAGATCGTGTGATCAAAATTCAGATAGCAAGAGCACTTAGACTTACCATATTTTTCGGATTATAAGACGCACCTTTTTCCCTCAAAAGAGAGGGTGAAAATCTGGGTGTGTCTTATACACTGAATACAGCATTTTTGGCCTCCCAAAACCCCACTCCCTTTGCAAAAATGGCCGTGCATAGCCTGGGGGCTGGGGAGGGCAAAAATGAGCGAAAAACGGCTGGGTTTTGCTCATTTTTGCCCCCCTAGCCCCCAGGAGCATTCCTTAAGCCTCTTAAAGGCTTTTGCATGCCCTTTTTTGACAAAAAACAGGCCTGTTTTCATGAAAAACTGGCCATTTTTGGGAGGTCTGCAGAGTGCAAAACTTTTTTTTTTATTTGCCTCTCCAAAATCTTGGTGTGATTTATACTCCGGTGCATCTTATACTCCGAAAAATACAGTATATACCTTCCTGTCCTCTACTATCCTCTGGAGTCCATTTAAGCTCACGCCGACTGCTTCGGTGACACCATCCAGCCACCTCATTCTTTGTCTTCCCCTTCTTCTTTTGCCCTCCATCGTTCCCAGCATCAGGCCAGGGAGTCCTTCCTTCTGATTTGGTGGCCAAAGTACTTGAGTTTCATCTTCAGGATCTGACCTTCTAAAACACAGCCAGGGCTTCTTTTAATAGTGCAATTTATGATTGTAACCAGTAACACTTCATTCCCTCAGACATGTAAACCAGACTTTCGCTGGGAGAAACATTTCAAACATTTTCCAACAATGAAGAGGAAAAGTTGACTTTTTTTTTTGCTGTCACTCAGCCAGTTCTTATCTCTGGGCTGAAAATGTTTTAACTCGAAATCCCTTCTCCACCCCTGGTTTTTCTGTTCCCGATACCGGCGTAACCACATTCCATTTTCAAACTGGAGAAATAAATGTAATGAGTCTCTCCTAAAACAAACACACACATCAATTTAACTTCCTGATTCTGGGGCAAAGGGCCAGATACATGTCTTATAAACACACATTTCCTTGTAGCAGAATGATCTTTCTGCCTGAGAGGCATCCAAGATAAGAAATGAAAAGTCTCGCTGGAGCGGGGTATCATGTGTTAAATATGAAATGTCAGAGTCAGGGGAAGGAAGCCCAACCTCACCAAGACATAACTCACTTGGAGGGAAGAATTCAGTTTTCCAAATAGAAGGCAAAATGTATTAGAAATACTAGCTGGATATCCGTGCTTCCTGACGAAATCATGTGATCGGGCTATGCAGGAGAAATTGGCTCAGTGGTGATTGGTAATTGAAATACATAAGGGAATATCACTCCCGCCGCCTTGAGTCCGGAAGCAGTTCCATAGGTGGAAGGCATAGGCATTTTGGTGAGGTACCAACATTTAATACTGTAAGGAGCCCCAGACCACTCCTGAATGAAGGAGTGGAACGTCTGCCAGTTTGAACTGAGGTAACGGAATGTGAGGCAACTGGCAGTTGGAACAGAGTTCTTTTTGGGTGGGGAGGGGGAGTAGAACTCCTTAGCGTCAGAGCGTGTTAATTATTGTATAAGAAATACTAATGATCTGATGGTCATTTCAAAAAATCCTTTCTTAGCGAGCCCCTAGAAGCCAGGAGGAACATACGTGTCAAATTTCAAGTTTGTAGGCTTTACGGTTCTGGAAATTTCATGATGAGTGAGTGGAATCTGGAAGCCTTCTTTTAAATCGGCTGTTCTGCAATGATTGTTTTAGGGATTATTCTTGACTTCAAATGGAAATTTGCCCTCCCAGTTCATGACATGAGCAGTACCGATAGTTCTCGACTTATGACCACAATTGAAGCCAAAATTTCCATTGCTCAGCAAAGACAGTTGTTAACTGAGCATTGTCCTGTTTTACCACCTTTCTTGCCGCAATCACCAAGCAAATCACTGCATTTGTTAAGGGAATCAGGCAGTCATTTTGTGAATCTAACTTCCCCCATTGACTTTGTTGTCAAAAAAGATCGTAACGTGGGACAACAACTTTCTCGCTTAGCAACAGACATTTGGGGCCCAATTGTGGTCATAGGTCAAGGCCTACTACCTGTGGTTCATTTTTGCCTTGGGACAAAGAGGGTGCGCGAGGCATGAGAATATCTTATTTCTAGTTCATGCCCTTGACTTTGCATTC
The DNA here is from genome assembly GCF_964273705.1 of Natrix helvetica. Classification (NCBI taxonomy): domain Eukaryota; kingdom Metazoa; phylum Chordata; class Lepidosauria; order Squamata; family Natricidae; genus Natrix; species Natrix helvetica. The sequence continues at coordinate 8,172,397 of NC_138550.1, read as the reverse complement.
GATTGGGGAAAGATTTCCAAATACCTGTTACACTGATCATAAATCAGCATAGCAGCTCATCCTTCCTGCTTGTCACATGAGGCGTGTAAGGTTTAGGTGCATGAGTCAGCAACCACAATTACAAAATAATGTATAGTGTAGGATATTTGGTGCTTTCTGAGCTTGGTGGTTTTCTTGTAGATGTTTCATACCCAGCTAGGTAGTAGCTAGCATCATCAGTGCTACTGTAGAAGGGAGTGAGGTTTGCTCTCTGTTAATATACAGGGCTGTAAATCGAGAGTAAACCCCACCTCTTCCAGCACTGATGATGTTACCTAGTGGGGTAATGAAACGTCTGCACGAAAACAACCAAGCTCAGAGAGCACTAAGGACTCCACAGTTCAACTCTGAAGTGCAAATGTTTTCATTCTATCTGCATGGTGTACATATGTTTTACTGATTATGTAGCATGAAGTCAGTCCCAAACCTTAGTAATGTCATAGATATAGATCTTCTCCAGGGCAATGCGTCCTCAACCTGCTCCTTCAGAGCTTCGAATGGACCAGTTATGCTCATTGTTGCGGTAATTCATTTTTTTCCATCTAGCTGTGGTTATCATTTTCTTTTCTTTTTCTTTCTTTCTTTCCTTTCTTTCTCTCTCTCTCTTTCCTCCCTCCCTCTTTCTTTTTTCTCTTTTCTTCTTCCCTCCTTCTCTTTCTTTCTCTTTCTTTTCTTCTTCCTACCTCCTTTCTTTTTCTTTCCTTCCTTCTTAACTCCTCCTCTTTATTTCCTCCCTCCCTCCCTTTCTTTCTTTCCTTCCTTTTCTTTCCTCCCTCCCTACTTCCTTTTTTCCTTTCCTTCCTTCATCCCTCCATTCCCCCTTTCTTTCTTTCTCTTTCTCTTTTCTTTCCTTTCTCCTTCCCTCTTTTCTTTATTTCGTTCCTCCCTCCCTCCCGCCTCTTCCTCTTTATTTCCTCCCTCCATCCTGCTTTCTTTCTTTTTCTTTCCTCCCTCCCTCCTTCTCTTTCTTCCTTTCCTTCCTTCCCTCCTCCTTCCCTCCTTTTCTTTTCTTCTTTCTCTTTTCTTCCTTCCCTTTTTCTTTCTTTCTTTCTTTCCTTCCTCCCTCCTCTTCTTTCTCCCTCCCTTTCTCTTTTCTTTCTTCCTCTCTTTCTCTCGCTCTTCCTTCCTTCCTTTCTCACTGTTATAACTTTCTCAATAAACCTGGGTCTTTGCATAACGTGTCCAAAATATAATCATTTCCACCCGATCATTGTTCCGTTGCTTTGTTTCCTTGGTTAACCACCGTGTTCTCCGGACTCAAAGTTCAAAAGCTCTTCCAAACACTCTTTTCTCTTAACAAACTTCTCCCTTAGCAACCTCACTTTTAGGGGATCCGGGGGGGGGAACACAGGTGGAGGAGGACCACCGGCGCCCTACCTTCATTCTAGGACGGGCACCATCCCAAATAAAATGCGAGCGATGCCCATCCGTCTCCAGAGCTGCTTAAGGGAGCGAGGATAATAATAATAATACAATAGTAGAGTTGGAAGGGACCTTGGAGGTCTTCTAGTCCAACCCCCTGCCTAGGCAGGAAATGAGCATCCCGCAGCGCAAACGAGAGGAAAGAGGCGGAGGTGGGAGGGAGTCTCCGCTCGGAGTTCCCGCAGGGGCGCGGCGGGGGTCCTCCCAGTCCCTTTTCGCTGCCCTCCCATTGGCGGGGAGCCGAGGGGCGGGGCTGGCGAGCCGGGAGCACCGGCCGAGCCGAGCCTTTTTGCCGCCGAGACCCAACTTGGCTGAAGTTGCCCAAGTCCAGGGCCGGCTCGCTCCGCGCACTCCGACCAGCCCCAGCCGAGCGCCGGGAAAACCGTCGGCGGCGCTTCCCAGGTGTGTTTCCGCGGGCGTGGCCAGGCGATGGAGGGAGGGGGCGGTGGGGGAGCCCCTGGCCCCGGAGCAGAAGCCGCCTTTCCCACCTGCAAAGCCGAGGGACTCCCTCTTGGCCTCTTCGAGGGGGAGAGCGGATCTCCGCGTCCTCGGCGGCTTTTCCGGCAACATGGGTGTGTGTGTGTGAGAGAGAGAGACAGAGAGAGGAAGGAAGGAAGGAAAGAAGGAGAGAAAGGGAAAAAAGAAAGAGAGAGGGACAGAAAGGAAGGAAGGCAAAAGGGACAGAGAGGAAGGAAGGAGAGATAGGGAAAAAAAGAGAGAGACAGAGACAGAAAGGAAGGAAGGAAAGAAGGAAGGAAGGCAAGAGAGACAGAGAGGAAGGAAGGAAGGAGAGAGGGAAAAAGAAAGAGAGACACAGAGAGAGAGAGACAGGAAAGAAGGAAGGAAGGCAAGAGAGACAGAGAGGAAGGAAGGAAGGAGAGATAGGGAAAAAAGAAATAGAGAGAGAAAGAAAGGTGAGAGACAGAAGAAGGAAGGAGAGAAGAGGAAAAAGAAAGAGAGAAAGAGACAGAGACAAAAAGGAAGGAAGGAAGAAAAAGAAAGGCAAAAGAGACAGAGAGGAAGGAAGGAGAGAAAGGGGAAAAGAGAGAGAGAGACAGAGAAAGAAAGAAAGAAAGAAGAATGAATGAAAGAAAGAAAGAAGAAGAACTTGCTCTGTCAAGCTGCCTTTCCCAAGCTGGCGCTCGCCGGCTTCACCAAACAAGACAGTTCCTTTCCTCCCTGGCTGTTGAGCTGGCTCAGAGTGATGGGAGTTGGAGTATGAGATGGAATTGCTCCGGGTTTAAGGATACGCAGAGCGATTCTGCCGCAGCCCCGGTTAAATGGGACGGTAAACCATGTTTTGCCGGGAAAGTCTTATTGAATTGGGGCCGGATTCACACAACGCAGGGAATCCAGAAAAGAACCAGACTGGATGCTGGGACTTGTAGGCAGAATCCGGCTCTTAAACTGAATGCAGTGCACAATTTCCTACAGGTATACAGGCTTTCATTTTTACAGCCCGCTTAGAGAGGGCTGTAAAAGCCCTATGAAGTGGTATATAAGTCTAAGTGCTGTTGCCAAATAGGCGTAGCTTTTGCACCCATGCTGGTTTTTAAAAGCTGCTTTGCCGGTTCTTCGAAAAGGTTTTTGGATAGGCTGGGCTTTCTGAAGGGTTGCTGGCAGGGCCGCCGAGAGGTTTATTAAGTGCTGGAACAAGACTTCCCCTCACCTGCACAGGGACACCGGTTTCTGTTTTTTTCCTTGCATTTTTGCACTCCAGATTTTTGAGATGACGTTTCGTCACCGGTCGTCAACTGAAATGAAATATAAAATATATTCACCAACGAAGTGAAACTAAACTTGCAAACTTAAATTAATAAGGGATGAAATTAAAATCCAATACATGGCATAAATAACCGTTCACTGAGTTTCAGATTCATAATTTTATGTCAAACAAGGCTGCAAGGCGGTTTTGCTATTCGCACAAAGTAGAGAGTGTGAATATTGTTTTTCTTTTTACAAATTTGGTTTTGTAAATTATTATTATTTAATTTCCCCTTTGAGCTCCATTGGCCCTGGAACAATGTACCAGCTGCACCCTCCTCTCCTCAGGTCTGGTTGCTGGTAATTTATCAACAATATGTTGGATTTATATTTCACTTTTCCTATGGAACATGAAGGGGGATGGCATTCCTTAACACTCCCCCCTCTTTTTATTTCCCTTTTTAATCTCAGTCAAATCCTAAAAGAATGATGGAGCCAAATGACTTGATCCTCTAAACACCTTCTCCGCTACAGGTAGTCCTCGGACCTGTGTCCACCATTGAGCTCAGCATTTCTGTTCACTAAATGAGACGTGTTAAGTGTTTTTTGCCCCATTTTGTGATCTTTCTCACCACCGTTGTTAAGTGAATCACGGGGGGTTGTTAAGTTAGGATGCATGGTTGTTGAGTGAATTCGTCTGCCCCGTTGACTTAGCTTGCCAGGAGGTGATCTCATGACCCTAGGATCCAGCAACCGTCGTAAATATGAGTCAGTTGCCAAGTGTCTGAATTTTGATCGTGTGACCACAGAATCAGAATCGGAATACAGCTGGAAGGGACCTTGGAGGTCTTCTAGTCCAGCCCCCTGCTCAAGCAGGAGCTCTATACCATTTCAAGCAAGTGACTGTCCAGTCTCTTTTTAAAAACCTACAGTATTGGAGTGCCCACGATTTCTGGTGGCAAGCTGTTCCACTGGTTGATTGTCCTCACTGTTAGGAAGTTTCTCCTTAATTCCAGGTTGCTTCTCTCCTTGTTTAGTTTCCATCCATTCTTTCTTATCCTGCTTTCTGGTGCTTTGGAAAATACGTTGATCCCCTCTTCTTTATGGCAGCCCCACAATTATTGGAAGACTGCTATCATGTCCCCCCTCGTCCTTCTTTTCTCCAGACTGGCCATACCCAAATCCTGCAGCCGTTCTTCATAAGTTTTAGTCTCCAGGCCTTTGATCATCTTAGTTGCTCTTCTTTGCATTTTTTCCCAAAGTCTCAACATCTTTTTTTTTTAATGTGGTGGCCAAAACTGGATGCAGTATTCCAGGTGTGGCCGTACTATGGATGTATAAAGCTATAATGCGGCAATGGTCATAAGTGTGAAAAATGGCCATGTCACTTTTTTTCCAATACTATTTTCAAGTGGTCACCTTTGGAGTGGTTGTAAGTCCAGAACTACCTGTACAACACCCTGCACCAACTGGAATAATATTATTACCATATTTTTTGGAGTATAAGACGCACCGGAGTATAAGACGCACCAAGATTTTGAAAGAAATTTTTTTTAAAAAAGGTTTTTGCAATCTGCAGACCTCCCAAAAACGACCCTTTTTCACGAAAACGGGCCTGCTTTTTGTAAAAAAAAAAGGCCATACATAACCTTTAGGAGGCTTATAGAGTGCTTCTGGGGGCTGAGGAGGCAAAAAACAGCCCCTTTTTCACTCATTTTTGCCCTCCCCAGCCCCCAGGAGCACTCTATAAGCCTCCTAAAGGCTATGCACAGCCATTTTTGCAAAGGAGCTGGGTTTTGGGACGCCAAAAATGCTGTATTCAGTGTATAAGACACACCCAGATTTTCAGCCTCTTTTCTGAGGGAAAAAGGCGCATCTTATACTCTGAAAAATACGGTAATCTATTAATTATTGGTGTGTAGTTGTTGTTTTTTAATCATGACATGTCCTGGGTTTCCCCAAACAAATAAGATAACTTTGAAAGCAAGCTGGGAAATTGAACAAGCCACTCAAAAGGCAGAGCTTTGGTTCTGTTGGTTAAGAAAAAACTGCATAAGGGTATCTCCAGGATGAGAATTTGAAGAAAGTACATTTTGTCTCCTTTCCTGCCTGAGCAGGGGGTTGGACTAGAAGACCTCTAAGGTCCTTTCCGATTCTGTTATTCTGAATCATGCGAGGATAGTTGACAAACTCAGTTTTCATCCACTATCTAAATAAATAAATGCAGGTAGTCCTCGACTTACAACAGTTCATTTAGTGACCGAAGTTACAACGGCACTGAAAAATGTGACTTAGGACCATTTTTCACAGTTACGACCCCATAATCAAACAACCAGGTTGCTGACTTACCAACTGCAGTGATTCACTTAACAGCCGTGGCAAGAAAGATCGTAAAATGGGGGCACTTAACAACAGAAATGTTGGGCTCAATTGTAGTCGTAACTTGAGGACTACCTCTATAGGCAACTCTCAAATTACGATCACAATTGAGCTCAACATTTCTGTTGCTAAGCGAGACAGTTTTTAAGTGAGTTTTATCCCGTTTTTATGACCTTTCTTGCTGCATCTGTGAAATGAATCCCTGCAGCTCATTGTTGTAAAGTAAATCCCCATTTATTTTATTTAGCGTTTGGCTTCCTCATTGAGTTTGCTTGTCAGAAAGTCACAACAGCTGATTCCATGACCCAGGACACTGCAACTGTCATAAATATGAGTGAGTTGCCAAATGTCTGAATTTTGATCATGAAACTATGGGGTCGTAAGTATGAAAAATGGTCACGTTACTTTTTTCATTGCTGTTGTAGCTTTGGTTACTAGAGGAATTGTTGCAAGTGGAGGACTATCTATACTAATAGATTTAATTGGGGTTTTTTATTATCATTTTCACGTAATAAGATAGGGAACAATACAGGGAAAATCTGTATAAAATGTTTTATAGCAGGTATTTACCACCGGCAAGATTAGCAAAGATGTTTAAAAACATGTTCGCCAGATGTTGGAAATATAATCAGACACCAGGTACATATTACCACCTGTGATGGACATGTGCAAAAGCAAAGAAATAATGGATAAAAATACAAACTTGGTTAGAAAAGATGTGAAAGTTACATATAGAATTATCAGTGAGAAATATTTCTGTTCGGTATAGTACCAGAAAAGTATGATAAAGGGATTATATATCTAATATTACATGTCAACAGCAGCAAGAATTGTATTTGCACAGTACTGGAAAAATGAGGAAACACCTTACAGAAGAAGGTGTAATTAAAAAACCACTACGATTCTGCAGAAATGGACAGATTGACGTTAAAGATAAAAGAAAAAGAAGATAGAGTATTTTCGAACATGGGACTTGTTTTACAAATGGTTGGAGAATAGAAGTAGAAATTAGGAGCTGGGAAAGTATTATCATCGGGGTGGGATTGAAAAATTTTAGCAACCGGTTCTCTGTACCGTTGCTTGGTGGGCGTGGCCATGGTGGGCGTGGTCTACTTGGCCTCCTGCACCATGGTGGTGGTGGGGCGTTTTTGCCCTACCCAGGCTCTGGAGGCATTTTTTGAGCCTCCAGGAGGGTGAAAAAGACCTCCCCTGGGCTCCAGAGGCCCTCCAGAGACCGGAAACGGTCCATTTCTGGACTTCCGGAACTTCCGGGAGGCCGGTTTTTCGTGATCCCAGAGCCTTCGCGCAGGCCCTGCACTTACCTGGCATCCAAAACAGGCCGCATGGAGACTCCTGGGAGGGGCGGAGCAGGGTGGGCGGGGCCAGCAAGTCCTTTCAATTACTGGTTCAGCGAACCAGTTGTAAAATTAGCATCTGGTTCACCCCGAACCAATCCGAACTGGCTGAATCCCACCCCTGATTGTTATGTAAGCAAATGGAGCCAGACAATACGCTGTTCACAAAGCAATTATGTATTCTTAACTGCAAATGTATAAATAAACTGTTAAAAAGAAAAGATAGGGAACAAAACAGCCACAAGAACATCTACGTACTAAACAGCATTCCCCCACCCCTTCAGATTGGACACTGGAAATCAAAGTTTGGGCATATCTAAACTTTGAAAAAGTTACTAGACGTTTGGTGTTTGTGTTTGAAATGCAAAGCTCATATTGGATGGGATTGTGGGTAAAATGAGGAGCCAATTTGTTGGGGGCAAGAGGCTGACTCTATAAACTGCTTAGAGAGGGCCTGTACAGCACTGCATACCATTTGACTCACCTTGCAGGAATGGAGGCAATTTTGAACGAAGTCCGTGAGGCGTGTGTGTTCCTGCTGTTGCTTCTGGGAATGTTGTTTGAGTTAGAAAATTTATGACGGGTCTTATCAAACATAGGACATGTGCTGCAGAAAATGTCCGAGAACAGCTGCTTGGACATCAAATAGCAATAGCACTTAGACTTAAATACCGCTTCACAGTGCTTTTACAGCCCTCTCTAGGCGGTTTACAGAGTCAGCATATCGCCCCCCCAACAATCTGGGTCCTCCTTTTACCCACCTCGGAAGGATGGAAGGCTGAGTCAACCTTGAGCCTGGTGGGATTCGAACTGCCAAATTGCATCAGGCAGCCGATGATCAGCAGAAGTAGCCTGCAGTGCTGCACTTTAGCCACTGCACCACCACGGCTCTTATAGATCTCTTTCCTTTCTTTCTCTTCTTTCAAATTTGTTTAATTTGGGGGGTGGGGAGGAGACCAGGAAACTGGCTTGTTGCAAAGAAGAGTTTTAGGTTTCTTGCATTCTTCCTGACCTGAGTGGGGTTCAACTTCGCCTCCTTAGATGGGGATCCCCACACTTGGCAACTTGTGGACTTCAACTCCCAGAGTTCTTCAGCTACTTATGATTTGAAGTCCCCAAGTCTTAAAGTTGCCAAAGTTTGGGGACCGCCTGCCCTTATAAATCAGTCTTGCCACCTGAAGGTTCTCTTTGATGCTGGACAGCTCCGTTACATCCTTGATGGAGGAGATGTTGGCTTTTACATGTGGTCCTTGAGTTATGACCATAATGGAGAGGTTAAATCATGGTCATGGTGTCCGTAAAATGGATTATCACATCATCCAACCGGATTTTATTATCATTTTTTATGACGGTCATTCAGCGAATGCCATAGTACTGTGATGGCAAACCTATAACACCTATAGCATGCTTGCCACAGGTGGCTCTCTGCAGGCACATCAGCCGTCGGCCCAGGCCCACTCCACCACACATGTGCATGGTCCTCCCGATGGCCAGCTGGTCTTCGGGTCTCTGGCATTCATATGTTTGAGTTTGAGTTTTATTGGATTTATATGCCAAATATAAATATGTGGGGGGCGGGGTGCATGTAGGGGGTGCTCACATTGCATTTTGGGGCCTAGCGCAACATCTTTGCGCCCTGTTTTGGGCCTGGAAAGCCTCCTGCCCCAACCTGGAAGAAAAAAATGGGTGAGGTGGGTGGGGCGCATGCGCGGGAGAGTGTAGGGGGATCACACACGCATGTGCGAGCGGGGCACACGTGGGGGGTTGCACGCACATTGCATTATGAATGCAGGCACACGGGCACGCTGTTGCGCATGGGTGAGCAATGCTTTCAGCACACAAAGGTTCGCCATCACGGCCATAGAAGAGAAGTAAATCCATTGTTTGCTATATGGAGCTTTTTTTGCCAGAAAGTGGTTCTATAAGGGAAGGTTTCTGAAAAAAAACATCGTAAATCACACTCAGGTAACCATGACGGGGTCTTGGATAGAGTCAAGAACTACCTCTAACCAACCGTAAGCAATTTCATAGGTTATGAATTCCTTTTAAGGGTTGAACGTCTGCCAGTCACTCCTGGCATAAAAAGGAGAAACAAAACTTGGCGAAACTTGTCTAGCTGTAAGTAAACAGCGAGCAAAATACTACTGGTGAAAGGAGGAAGCTGTTGCAAGTTTATAATTCCCAATACAATTAAAACAGGTCAGCAAATTAGGAAGGAGGTGATTTGGTTATTTTGGAGTTTTGTCTAGAGCGGTTGTTGAATGAGGATTCATTTTGTGGTCCTTAGGTAAGGTAAAGGTTCCCCTCACACTTATGTGCTAGTTGTTCTAGACTCTAGGGAGAGGTGCTCCTCTCCGTTTCAAAGCTGAAGAGCCAGCGCTGTCCAACGATGTCTCCGTGGTCATGTGGCCGGCATGACTAAATGCCGAAGGTGCACGGAACGCTGTTACTTTCCCACCAAAGGTGGCTCCTATTTTTCTACTTGCAGTTTTATGTGCTTTCGAACTGCTAGGTTGGCAGAAGCTGGGACAAGTAACGGGAGCTCACTCTGCTGCGCGGCACTAGGGATTCGAACCGCCGAACTACCGACCTTTCTGGTCAACAAGCTCAGCGTCTTAGCCCCTGAGCCACCGTGTCCCTTAAGGAGATATCAAGGGAAGTCTTCTCCTACTCTGGCTTGTCCCGAGGCAGGTTACAAATGTATTAATTGAATTAATCCAGATGGTTTTGCAAGAGTTAATGGCACGCCTCTTCCCTCCTGGTTTTTTCTTTTTCTATTTAACAACTTCTGCTGTGGGTCGAATAGGAACCATTGTTTTGGGAGTCCCTTCTGCATTTTGACAAGGACTTTTAGGGAGTTTTCTTTCCTTAGCAATAATTTCTGGTAGACTTCGCCCAGCTTTCATCAGTCATGGTCGCCTCACCTACCATGTGTCAGGTTTGCCTTAGGTGCATGTGGTTTTTTTTTATTTTTGAGTGTTGAAAGAGGAGGCAAAGTATGTTAAGAAATGAAAATAGGTTAGGGTTAGGGGAGGGGAAAGGAGAGGAGAGGAGAGGAAGGAAGGAAGGAAGGAAGGAAGGAAGGAAGGAAGGAAGGAAGGAAAAGCAAAGGGAAGGAAGGAAGTAGGGAGGGAGAGAGAGAAAAAATAAGGAAGGGAGGATGGATGATTGGAAGAACAGAAGGAAGGTAAGGAGGGTGCATGGGATAGGAGGAGAAAAGCAAAGGGATGGGGAAAACGAAGGACAAGAATGTAGAAAGTGAGGGAAGGAGATGGAGAGAAGATGGATGAATGGATGGGAAAAGGCAAAGTGAGGGAGTGAAGGCAGGAGAAAGAGAAAGGTGGAAGGAAGGAAGGGGAAGCAAAGGGAAGGAGGTAGGGAGGGAGAGAGAGAAAAAAATTAAAAGGAAGAGATGGATGGTTGGAAGGAAAGAAGGAAGGAAGGGTGCATGGGACAGGAGAAAGGGAAAGGGAAAGACAGAAGTGAGGGAGGGAGATGAAGAGAAGATAGATGAATGGATGGGAAAAGATAAAATGAGGGAGGGAGTGAAGGCAGGGGAAAGAGAAAGGCGGAAGGAAGGAAGGAAGGAAGGAAGGAAGGAAGGAAGGAAGGAAGGAAGGAAGGAAGGAAGGAAGGAAGGAAGGATGGATTTATGTTCAGATCTGAAGAAAGCAGATAGTCAACTATCTACTTCCTTATTTGCTGGTTCTTCCAACAACCCAGTTCTTGCTTTTGTGTGTTGTGTACCGATTGCCTAATGTTTGCAAGATTATTTCCTGAGCAAAGAGATTTGGCTAGTGATGGAGTACATGACTAACTCAAAAAGATCAGCATCTCTCAGGTGAAACATCAGCAAACTTTTAGCCTACAGACGGTGACATTCCCAGGAAAGTCAACACCGATTTTGCCCTTCAGAAATGCTAAACTGCTTACCTTAATTTCTCATGCTCTAGTTCAGGGGTGTCCAAACTTGGTAACTTTAAGACTTGTGGACTTCAACTCCCAGAAGTCCCCAGCCAGCAGAGCAGAATTAAAGTTAATTAGAGTTAAAGGAAAAACACAGCAATGCCAAAAAACCTCTTGTGTGATTTAGATTTGATTGTGGCATAGCAAAACTTTATAAAATGAAGTAAACGGTGAAATGAAATCAAGAATAACGGGTGTCCATTATTCTTCAGCCTCCTTTCAAGTTCCAGGCCCTTGTGAGAGAAATAGATCTGACTTCTGTTTCAACAGAATAGTCAATTTCTTGGTTTGTTTACTACTCTAAATTCTTTTTTTTTTCTGAAAGGCAGGAGAAATATGGGGTTCCAAGTTCCATATTGCTGCTTCTTAGAGGGAGGTGATGCACAGGTAGTCCTCTACCAACAACCATAATTGGGACTGGAAATTCTGGAGCTAAACAAGGCAATTGTTAAGGGAGTCACTCCCGATTCTATGACCTTTTTGCTGTGATCGTTAAGCGAATCACCTCAGTCGTTAAGTGAATCAAGTGGTTATCGAATGCCTTTATGTGTCAACTGGGAAGATCACTGTTCAGTTCCAAGGTGGGAGGAAGACACTGGAAACACGGAGGCTGATTGGAAAGATGGCTTATTGATGGACAGGACCACATGGAGTTGAGAGTGAGGGGATATTTATATCTTCTCTCGGGCTTTGCACCTGAGCTTCCTGTTCCCGTGCAAGAACATGTATTCTATTAGCTGTTGTCAGATTCCCAGGGGGCCATGTTTGTCTGAACTCCCAGGCTTGGTTGACGTTTGCTGGGTGATGCAATGGCTTTAGGAGATTGTGCCATGTGGTGAGCTCTGCTACTAGATGGGTTAATCCTATTGTGTCCTGGAGGGTCTTGTCTTAATTCCATCACCCTAGATTTGGAGATCTTTTGTTTTGTAGGTAAGATGGCCCAGTCTTTTTTAATGAGCACCAAATATCTGGTGGGAGCAGGCAGCTGCTTTCCGTCTTTAAAACATATTTCTTCTTTTATTATCCAGGGAAATATAATATTCTGCCTTTTTAAGATATTTCCCAAAATATTTCATTCTTCCAGAAGTGCTAACTTTCTACGTCACAAATGGCAATCATTGTGACTCTCAGACATCACAAGCATTGTCAACATAGTACATACAGTTTGCCAAACACCTGAATTATTATCACTTATGACTTATGCCACAGTCAGAAGTATGAGGACCAGTCAGAAGTCACTTTTTTCAACTACCCTAATGATAGTTTTAAGACTCATAATTGGACTACATGCTTCCTCTCTGGGCTACTTCAAAGGGCTGCCTTTGACTGTGTTAAACTAAGATTTAGAAATGAAGGCTTGAGCTTTGTTTTGCAAATATGTAGAGTGAAAGGATGAAGATGAAACAAGGTAATCCAGGTGACAGTTTAGTTAGTGCAACGTATATAACCCAGACTGTATGTTAGGATAAGGTCAAGTCAAAGGCAGCACCGTGACATCAACAGGTCCTCACATTGCTGTTAGTCTGTCAGGGTACACCCCAGGACTGTATGCGCACGTGCACGCGCGCACATGCGCAACACACACACACACACACACACACACACACACTTTCTCTCTCTCTCTCTCCCTCTCTCTCTCTCTCTATAGAGTACATCTTTCAGTTCACTTGTGTTGTTTTTCTGCACTAATTGCAGGTTTTCCAGTATTACTAATAAAACTAGTTTATCAGGAGCTGTGGGCTTGAATCTCAGCCTGCAAGCTTTCTAATTCAAGTATTAGTCTTCTTCGTCTTCCTTTTCCTCCTCTTCTTCTTCTTCCTCTTCTTCTTCTTCCTCCTCCTCTTCTTCCTTCTCCTCCTTCTTCCTCCTCTTCCTCCTTCTTCTTCCTCCTCCTCCTCCTCCTCTTCCTCTTCTCCTCCTCCTCCTCTTCCTCCTCCTCCCCCTCTTCTCTTCCTCCTCCTCCTCCTCTTCTTCATCTTCCTCCTCCTCCCCTTCCACTTCTCCTCCTCCTCCTCCCTCTTCCCTCCTCCTGGAATTTGCAAGCCTTGTGGCCTTGGATTTACAATAATTTTGCTGGAAATTTGCGTATGCTTCTTGTTCCTGCCAAATGATTTATGTGTGTAGACATTGGGTTTGCTTAACAACCGCACTTTTGCTCAATGATTGGCAATTTGCTTAATGGCCGTAGTAATTTGTTTAATGACTACTGCAAAAAAAAAAAGTCACAAAATCGAGTTGGTCACGTTTTGATCTGCTTAAAGAAAGACCTGCACGACTTATAAAACTATAATTTTGGGCTCAATTGCAGTCATCTGATGACGGTGCTGAACAAGCGGTATCTATAACTGGTCCTCAAAGTTCCAGCTGCCCTGATCCCATGTTGCATAAATGGGATCTAAGCCCTTGGCAGTTGGCCCAGATTTCCAACGGTTGCAGAGCACCCTGTAGTTATGTGATTGCGACTGATGATCTTCCCTGCCGGTTTCCACAAGCAGTCAGTGGGGAAGACAGCAGGAAGTCAACAGCCCTAATCAAGTGATATCCTTGAATTAACTGACTGTAGTGATGTGCGTAACAACAGCAACTCTGGATTGCTGGAACTGCCGTTGCTATGCAGCGACATGCTTTATGACAACACTGGTTAACAATGAAAGTTCCGGTCCCCTGTATATGAATGATGAGGAAAGATCTTCTGCGGTCTCTAGTAGGACTTTCATTCAAGTCGAACTCAATACTCTTTACTTCTTTTCACGTTTTGTGTCCAGTGAGTAGATCTTTTCTCTAAAGCTGAGGGGGCAATATATTCGAAGCACGGAATCGGGCATTTATTTCTAGCATAGAATCAAGATCATGTGAAGTATTAGTACCATTTTATAAGGCCTTGATCGGACTACACTTGGAATACCGCATCAAGTTTTGGTTGCCACGCTATAAAAAGGTGTTGAGATCAGGGGTGTCAAACTGGCAGCATCAAGTGAAGCCACGCCCACGGCAGCTCCGTGAATGGGAAAAATGTCACAAAACGTCACATGACGGCAACATGACATGGCGAGTTTGACACCTGTGATGTAGATAAAGAGTGTAAAGAAGTGCAACAAAGATGATTAGGGGACGGGAGGCTAAAAGATATGAAGAACCGTTGCAGGAATGGGCATATCTAGTTTAATTTAGAATAGAAGGGACCTTGGAGGTCTTCTACTCCAGCCTCCTGCTCAAGCAGAAGAACCTATGCCATCTCAGATGAGTGACTGTCCAGTCTCTTCTTAAAAACCTCCAGTTGAGGGAGTGCCCATGATTTCTGAAGGCAACTTCTGTTCCACTGATTAATTGTCCTCCCTGTTAGGAAGTTCCTCCTTCATTCCAGGTTGCTTCTCTCTTTGATTGGTTTCCAACCATTGTTTCTTGTCCTGCCCTCTGGTGCTTTAGAGAATAATTTGATCCCTCTCTTCTTTGTGGCAGCCCCTCAAACACTGGAATCCTGCTGTCTAAATACTGCTAATGAAAAGAAGGAGTAGAAGTTATATACAGGATAGCCATGTTCCAATATCTCAGGGGCTGCCACAGAGGCGAGAGGGGTCAACTTATTCTCCAAAGCACCCGAGGGCAGGACAAGAAGCAATGGGTGGAAGCTAATCAAGGAGAGAAGCAACCTTAGAACTAAGGAGAAATTTCCTGACAGTGAGAACAAAATCAGTGGAACAACTTGCCTCCAGAAGTTGTGAATGCCCCAACACTGGAGGTTTTTAAGAAGAGATGGGAGAACAACTTGTCGCAAATAGTATAGGATCTCCTGCATGAGCAGAGGTTGATTCATGGACATTAACTTTCTGATCTTCCTACTAATGGCTTTGAGTTCTGTTTGAGTTTATTTAACTATTGCAGCTGTGTATTTAATGACTGGAATTGCCCAGGTGTTTTTTGTCTTGAGGGTATTTCCTCCAGTGGATTTGGATTTTAACATCTTCTTCACTCTCCTGATATATTCCCTTCTAACCTTTTCTCGATTTCAGTCTGTTTGATATTGTCAACTAGAACAATGCCCAGGTTTCTTTGGTGATCATCGTCACCCAGACTCTTGACCTTATTTCCATAGGGGCATCTTGATTCCATCAGTTTTCACTATTCCCCCCCCCCCCTGGTTTATGGTATAAAGCAGGGGTGTCAAACTCAAGGGCCACAGCCTTGATCCGGCCTGCGATGTGGTTGGATTTGGCCCATGGAGCTGTCCTGGAAAATGTAAGGGACTGACACATGTTTTTTTGGCCAGGTCTACCCAGTGCAAGAGGAAACATGCCAGCAGATTGGGGAGTGGCGTCAAGCTGGCCGCGCCCACCCAGTTGGCCATGCGCCCCACCCACCCCAGGTCAAGCACAGTCCTGCTACGGCCCTCAATGAAATTGAGTTGGATACCCCTGGTGTAAAGAAACAGGTTGTGAGGTGACTCCTCGTCCGTTTGCACCAGCTACAATCTGGCAAAGATTTGGCTCTATTCAGATATGATCTGTCCAGATGCAATATTTGGCCGTGTCAACCTGGCTGTGATAACAAACTGAATAATAGAAATAACTAATCGCAGTTTATTTTTTATTAAAAAGCAAGAACTAGCATGCATGAGGAAATACTAGCCTAGGGCAATTATTATGGCGGTACTGAGCTTAGCATGCAAATACTACGGGTTGTGGCTTGCAAACGTTTCTTCCTGAAGTGATGGGGTGTGAACTGTCTCATGCTTAGTAGGAAGCCGAATTTCCACTTTGTATAATTGCCAGGTAATCAAATTAGCACATTCAAGTCATTTGCTTTTTTTCCCCTTTCCCTAGCCAGCTAAATAAAAATTTGCTCGAGGGATTGAAATATGGAAGGCTCTTGAATTCCTCCGAAAGGAATTACTCCTGCTTATTTTAATGACTTCTTGATTATTGTCAGACCTGAATCTGGGAGAGAAATGAACTTTCTTATCAAAGGAGTGTATATTTACTATACAGGTAGCTCTTGACTTAACGACCACAAATGAGCCCAACATTTCTGTTAAGTGAGACATTTGTTAAGTGAGTTTTGGCCCATCTTATGACCTTTCTTGCCACAGTTGTTAAGTGAATCACTGCACTTGATAAGTTACTAACCCAGTTGTTAAGTGAAGCTGGCTACCCCAGAAGTGGTACTCTGCTAAAACGTATGAAGAACGGTTGCAGGAACTGGTTATGTCTAGTTTAATGAAAAGAAGGACTAGAAGAGACATGATAGCAGTGTTCCAGTATCTCAGGGGCTGCCACAAAGAAGAGGGAGTCAAGCTATTCTGCAAGGCACCTGAGGGTAGAACAAGAAGCAATGGGTGGAAACTAATCAAGGAGAGAGGCAACATAGAACTAAGGATAAATTTCCTGACAGAACAATTAATCAGTGGAACAACTTGCCTCCAGAAGTTGTGAATGCCCCAACACTGGATGTTTTTAAGAAGATGTTGGATAACCAATTGTCTGACGTGGTGTAGGGTTTCCTGCCTGCCCGGGGGGTTGGACTAGAAGACCTTCAAGGTCCCTTCCAACTCTATTATTCAATTCTATTTATTAAGCACATGTGTGACAAATAGGTTGGACTAACATCTCATTAACGATCAGCTTGAGTTAACAGTTTAGCGAGTGCTTCCCGTGATAAGGTTTATCAAATGAAACTTTTCTTTGGCTGTTGGTATTGTTATCTTTATTGTTCAGCCCTTCTTTGCTTTTAGATAGGGGACTAGAAGGAAACGGGGGGAAGAGAATCGAACGTTTAATGCTGGTTTATTTAGAATCGTGCTAGGATTGCTTCTTGATCAACAACACCGCAGTGAAAGATAGAAAATACATCCCATTAGAAACATTGTGAGTAATTTATCTCTCTTTATACTCTGAATTTCCTGCCCGTTTATCTCTGTAGTTCAGATGCCCTGCTTGGGGCATGGGAAAAGGTTGGCAGTGGCATCAGGCATGTATCTAAAATAATGACCAGTAGACTTTCCAAAGCATCTGGCAAGAGATTGTAAGTTGGAAACCCACTACAACTGGAGAAATTACCTTTCCTTGTCCATCAGTGAAACCAAAGCATGACACCACTGACATCCAGTGGCAACCATAAGAGAATTTTTCAGGAGTACATTTGAATGGGAAACCAGGAGGTGTTACATTGGGGTGCTAAATGAGGAGTTGTAACTCAAGAACTACCTGTATGTTTTTTGAACTATGAGGTTTGCCTGCCGTCCAGTCCAAGAGTCTATAAACCGGATTGGAGTCTGTTGCAAGCTCTTAAGAAACTCTTCCTAAGGTTCAGCATGAACCATGAAATAGAATTGAGTAGCATAGCATAGCGTAGCGTAGCATAGTGTGGTGCAGAGTAGAGTAGAGTAGAGTAGGATGGAATGGAAAGTGGAGTGGAATGGAATGGGATAGGGTAGGGTAGGTGTTCTGGCCCCCCTCCGTCTGGTAATGAACGCCAACACAGGCTTAGCTGTTTGCCACTCTTTATTTACAGTAATTATAAACCTGTTGGCTGAAAGCCCAAACACGACTCACAGGCAAGACGTTGGCAGCAACCCAGACTCCAACAGATACAGACAAGAGCTTCTCCAGATTGTCATGAACGGTTGTGTCCTGCAAACAGACTCCTCCCAAAGTCTCTTCTTATATACTCTCTTGGGAGGGGCCAAGCCCACAACCACCTGGGCTTGATTATCTCTTAGGAGCTTGTCTCCGGAGCAGCTGTTGCCGTTGTTTCTCTGCCCTTCTCTGCCGGGCGTCAGGGACAAACTCCCTTTGATCTTCCCCACTGCTCCATGCCTCAGGCGCCTCCTGGTAGCCAACCAGCCTGTCTGGTCCCTGCTCTGAGTCTGAACCCTGCCCAGGGTCCTCCATCTCTTCCATAGCCGACTCATAGGGTTCATCGCTATTTGAGTCCCTCAGCAGCTCCAACGGATCCTGCTGGCCACAACAGGTAGGGTAGAGTAGAGTAGAGTAGGATGAAATGGAGAGTGGAGTGGAGTGGGGTAGGGGACGGTAGGGTAGGGGACGGGATGGGACGGGACAACAGAACAGAATAGAACAGAACATTCTTTATTGGCCAAGTGTGATTGGACACACAAGGAATTTGTCTCTAGTTCATAAGCTCTCAGTGTACATACAAGTAAAATAAGTGATAAGTTGTGGTCATAATCATAAAATCACCATAAATCATCAGATACAACAATCAATGATAGTCATAGGATACTAAATATAACTAATCAACACAAATCATCAGATATAAACAACAAAGTAGTAGTCATAAGATGCTAATGGAATAGATAATAGGAAAGATGAGAAGGATAATAGTAATACAGCCCTAGGGCATAAGACCGTGCTGTAGGAGTTAGTTGTTTAGCAGAGTGATGGTACGGGAGAAAAACTCTGTTTGTATCTAGTTGTTTTGGCATGCAATGCCCTATAGCGGTGTTCTAGGGGGAGAAGTTGGAACAATTTATGTCCAGGATGTGAAGGGTCTGTAGATATTTTCACAGCCCTCTTTTTGACTCGTGCAGTATACAGATCCTCAATGGAAGGCAGGTTGGTAGCCATTGTTTTTTTTGCAGTTCTAATTATCCTTTGAAGTCTGTGTCTGTCCTGTTTGGTTGTTGTGCCAAATGAGAGCGTTAAAGAGGTACAAACGGGTGAAATTCAGCAGGTTCTGACAGGTTCTGGAGAACTGGTAGCGAAAATTTTGAGTAGTTCGGAGAACCGGCAAATGCCACTTCTGACTGGCCCCGGAGTGGGGTGGGAATGGAGATTTTGCAGTATCCTTCCCCTGCCACACCCCGAAGCCATGCCCACAGAACCGGTAGTAAAAAACCTTGAATTTCACCACTGGGTATAAATGACAGACTCAATAATTCCTCTGTAAAACTGTTCCAGCAACTTGACTTACAACCTGTAATTTGTCATTTTGTGATGGTCATAAAAAGACCGACCCAATTTTATTGGCCTTTTTTGCAGAGGTTGTTAAATGAATCCCCACAGTCATTAAGTGAATGAGATGGCTGTTAATTAAACCAATAGTTCACTGTTGGTGCGATTTTGCTAAAAAAACATGCGAATGCTGATTTTCAACAAAATCGGTGTAAAATGTGACCATGTGACTGCGAGATGCTACAAACAGCTATAAATAAATTAAAAATGTGTGCTAAGATTCCTACATGGATTGGTGGCTTATAAATGTGACATATAAATAAACAAACATGGCTTTAGTATGCATGAAAGTTTTAATCTGAGATTGCCATTGTGGTGGGATACGACCGGTACGCCCCGGTACAGGCATACCGATGCCTGCTTGGAGCACCAGGTACTGTTCCGGTACGGTGCTCCGGAGGGTCCGCCCGCCCACCCTCCTTACCTGTATTTGAGCCAATCGGGGCCGTCGTGCATGCACACAGAACGTACGGCGCCTGCGCGATGCTCCACCGAGCAGCGTTGCGGAGTGTTGCGGAGCGTTGCGGAGCGTTGCGGGCGGTAAGTATGCATGTGCGCGTGCATGTGGTGGACGGCCCCGTTGCACCGTACCGGTTGCACCCGGATCCAGAATCCACCACTGGATTGCCAATATCTAAAAGATAATTAAGGTTTATTTTTTTAAAAAAGGTTATATACGAGCCATTTTCCGTATACCATAATTTAGAAGACTGTAAATCAAAAAGTTCCAAATTTTGAACTGCAATATCAAAGAATAGTGGGGGAAAAATATTGTAGACCAATATTGTGTTGTGGCCCAGCAGCGGCCGACTGAGCTGTTGGTGGACTCTGACAGCTCAGACCATTGTGGGACTGCTCTGGAGGATGAGGAAGACTCTGGAGGGTGTTTGGAGTCAGAACAGGAACTAGAGAGGCCTGTTGGCCACCAGGTGGCATCTGAGTCAGGGAGCAATGAGGAGGAACAGAGGGAGGTTGTCCCTGATGTGCGTATGCGTAGAATTGATAGGAGAAAGGAACAGCTGTGGAGAAGACGTCATAGAAGGAAGTAGGGACAGCCAGCTAAGGTTGTAGCTCCTCCCGAAGAGTTTATAGGTGGAGCGACAGGAGGGGAATCTTTGCAGGAAACAACAGTCCATTTTACTAGCTATTGAGAAAGCATTCCGTAAGTCTAATCTTGGTTTCTTGAAGATAGCGTTCTAGGCTCCTAGCCAAGGGGTGGTTTTATCTCTGTAATTAGTCGTGGCAGACAGCCAAGCCTGTGTCCGCATATTTGTTACAATCACGGGACAGAACATATTGTAAGCCAAATTCAACATGTTCACCGACTGTAATTTAGTTTTCTCTGTGTTTGTCAGATTTATATTCAAAGCCCTAATTATACGGCAGTAAAGTACACGGATGTGTTCTAGACCACAATATCTTTTTGAGGATGAATAAGGTGCCTGTGTTGGCCTGGTTACTCAACTGTCAAGTATTTAAAAAAAAATTAAAAACCCCTAAAACTGAGAAGGTTGGTAAAAGTTTCCCTTTTTTATGATCCTAAAATAAATCCGTAAAAATTAACCGAAAACGTCTCCGTGGTCATGTGGCCGGCATGACTAAATGCCGAACAGAACGCTGTTCCCTTCCCACCAAAGAAGGGAATTTTTCTACTTACATTTTTACATACTTTCGAACTGCTAGGTTGGTAGAAGCTGGGACAAGTAACGGGAGCTCACTCGGTTATGTGGCAGTAGGGAATCGAACCGCTGAACTGCCGACCTTTCTGATCGACAAACTCAGCATCTTAGCCATTGAGCCACCCATATGCCTAGAAACCCACCGTTTTGTTCACAATAACCTCTCCCCAATCTGGCTCTTTAATGTTTTCGAAAGTTGAATTATCCAATTTGTCTTCATAGCTGGGAGCTATAAAAATTGTACGTGTACTTTTTGACTTAATGACAGTTCATTTAGTGACTGTTTGAAGTTACAACACCATTGAAAAAGTGACTCATGTCCCCTTTTCTTACTTATGATCGTTGCAGCATCCCCGTGGTTACGTGATCAAAATTTAGACGCTTGGCAACTGACTTATAGTTATGACGGTCGCAGTGTCCTGGAGTCATGTCATCTCCTTTTCCGACTTTCTGACGAGCAAAGTCAATGGGGAAGCCAGATTCGCTTAACAACTGTGTTACTAACTTTAACACCTGCCGCGATTCACTTAACAATGCAGAAAGGTCATAAAGTGATGTCAAAGCTCACTTAACAACTATCTTGTTTAGCATTGGGCTCAGTTGGGATCATATGTCAAGGACTATCTGCAGTTCAATATTTCCAAAATAATGGAAATGGAAAATAAGTCAGGATATTAAACACTGCCAGAAAGCATATGAATATATGTTAATAACCCAGAGCGGATCCTCTTAACACAGGGGTGTCAAACTACCTATGTCACGTTGTTGTCATGTGACATATCACAACTTTCTGGTGGTGGGCATCAGTGGTGGCATTCACAAATTTTTACTACCGGTTCTGTGGGTGTGGCTTTGTGGGCGGGGCAGGGAGAGGTTACTGCAAAATCCTCATTCCCTCCTGATCCGCTGGGACTCGGGAGGCAGAGAATAGATGGGGGCGCGGCCAGCCACAGGTGGTATTTGCCAGTTCTCCGAACTACTTAAAATTTCTGTTACTGGTTCTCCAGAACTGGTCAGAACCTGCTGAATACCACCTCTGGTGGTCGTGGCCAGCACATGACTCATCCGGGCCATAGGCCGCGAGTTTGACACCCCTGCTCTAACATATTAGTACTTTATAAAGAAATGAGGGTTTCTTATACAGTTATTCAGCCATCCGTCTGTCTTTAAGGGTGTCAGCTAACCAGAATCTCCTGGTTTCCTGCCTCTACTTATGTCTTATCTGCTTTGACTTGTTCAACAGCCAACCCATTTCCTGCCATTCTTTCCAATACAAAATACTATTTACAGAGAGGAGAAATATTCAGCACCAATTAGAGGGCTGTGGAAGTTAATGTATTTAAAATTCCAGCACAGACGGGGGTAACTTGAACACTAATTGGGCACACCCAAACCAATTTGGAGCTGAATTCTGCTGTAACAAAATAATGAGTTGGCTAGAGTGACCTTTCGTGTTAATTTAATAGTAACAGAATAACAGAACAGACCTCAAGCAGGAAACCCTGTACCAGTGAGGGCTAATCTTTTCGTTGCGACATGCTGAAAGCGCGCACCCATAATGTAATGTGCAAGCGCCCATGTGTTCCCCTCACCCCCTGTGCTCCCCCGCCCCCTGCATGCATGTACATCCCCGTGCATGCACGTGTGACCCCTTGCATGCATGTGCGATCCCCCTGCGCACCCCCCACGCATACATGTGTGACCCCCATGCATGCACCCTGTCCCCTGCACATGCGTGGCAGAGACCTTAAAACCAGCTGGCCAGCAGGAGGAGGCGCGCATGCACGGTGGAGCTGAGCTGGGGCGACGGCTCATGTGCCCACAGAGAGGGATCTGCGTCCCACCTGTGGCACACGTGCCATAGGTTCGCCATCATGCCCATATACCTGGGATGGCGGACCTATGGCACACATGCCACAAGTGGCACTTTGAGCCACCTGTGGCACGCGTGGCTGGCAAGCTGAGTTCAGCCTTTTTTAAAGCCATTTTTCACCCCAGGCTCCAGAGGCTTTATCATTTTTTGTCCTCCGGAGCCTTCAGGGAAGCCTCCTGAAGGTACCTGAAGGCTCCGGAGGACTAAAAATGGCCCTACGAGCAAGTTGTAGGGCTGTTTTTAGTCCTCCGGAGACTTCAGGGAAGCCTCCTGAGGGCTCCTGAATGCTCCGGAGGGCTAAAATCGGCCCTACAAGCAACCCGGAAGTGACTTCCAGTTTGCTCATAGAGTCGTTTTTTGCCCTCCAGAGGCTTCAAAGAAGCCCCTGAAGCCTCCGGAGGGGGTGGGGGAGGCTGTTTTCACCCTCCCCAGACTCCTATAAAGCCTCTGGAGCCTGGGGAAGGCAAAAAAATCATGCAAAAAATTGGGGGGAGCGCTCGTCACGAGCTTCCGTTACTTGTCCCAGCTTCTGCCAACCTAGCAGTTCGAAAGCACTGTAAAAATGCAAGTGGAAAAATAGGAAACACATTTGGTGGGAAGGTAACAGTGTTCGTGCGCCTTCGGCATTTAGTCATGCCGGCCACATGACCACGGAGACGTCTTCGGACAGCGCTGTTTCTTCAGCTTTGAAACTGAGATGAGCACCGCCCCCTAGAGTCAAGAACGACTAGCACATATGTGTGAAGGGAATCCTTACCTTTACCTTTTAGGCATGAATGCTGATTTGATGGCACATAACCTAACTACTAAACATAATCAAAGCTACTAAAAACTAGAAGGAAATAGAGAATCAACCAACCAACCAATCAAAAAATCCTTATTAACCATAAGAAAAGTGAAATTTGGAACACAGTCACCTTTTCCTCACTGTGTGTTTTTCTTGACTGTGAAAACAATTTATCAGTGAAATGGCCCTTCCCTTACATGGCTGTGCTAAAAGTGTACATACTCATAGCTGAACTATCTATGCTCTTAGCTTTGCGGAAGTCCATAAGGATGTGGTCTATGACAGGGGGAGCTCAGGACACAAGTTCTGTGTTGTGTTATTTATAAACGATACCATGCTTCTGATAGTCTTTCATTTCACGCAGAATAAATGGAATGCCAGTCTACACTCTGCGTCTTCATGGATGCAATCAAAAGATGTGTTTTTCCACAATCAGGAGTTTGTGAGTTCAGTCCTAGGTAGAGGCAGATGTAGGGTTTCCTGCTTGGACAGGGGGTTGGACTAGATGACCTGCAAGGTCCCTTCCAACTCTGTTAATCTGTTTAAGAGATTGTAGCATAAACAGTAAAGGATCCTGTGGCAATTCAAAGACTTATGGGGTTATTCTGGAGGAGGTTTTTATGGATGACAATCTACTTTTTCAGAACTTAAATGTCATGAAGTAACCTGTGGTATCATAAGAACTGACTGTCATTGTAACTTTGTTCGTGTTTGAGGTGACATTACTTTCTTCTTAATTGGTCATATTGAAAATATACATACTAGCTGAGATTTGAAAGAGTGGGTGCTTCAGTGTTTTTCTTCTTTATAATAATTTTACATTCACTGATTGCTGAAGGATATATCTTCTAATATGTTGTCATAAATTGTGAGATTTTGCTCTGAAATCAGTGGTGGTATTCAATTTTTTAAACTACCGGTTCTGCGGGCGTGGCTTATTTTGTGGGTGTGGCTTGATAGTCACGTGACTGGGTGGGCGTAGCTGGGTGGTCATGTGATTGAGTGGGTGTGCCTAACTTGGCGCCACTCACGTCAAGGGATTCCTTGCCTGGCCTCCCGCCTTAAACAGATACAATTTCCCTGTCTATTCATTTACTACTACTGAAAATCCAAAATACACAATTTAATCCTATGTATATGTGCCATATTTGTGCATATACAATCCTACAAAAGCATAAACACTTCATGGATAAAAAAAAACAGTATGAAGGCAAACATTTACAATTCATCCTTCTTTAAGATTGTATACCATCAGGGAATCTACAGCACTTCCTCCATTTCATTTCTTCGTACTGATATTTTAATATGCATTGATCCATAAAGCTGTAAAGTTTCAAATAAAGCCAATAAAGTTTTATAGATAATGTATATGTTTAATTAAAGTAGATCAATGTAACAGTTTTATAGATCTTATGGCATGTTCATAATTTTTATGCTATCTAGAATTTATCTATATAATCCAATAGAGGATAATATTTGTAACTCAGGGTTGAAATGAGGCATCCTTGGTGCTCTCTGATCTTGGTGCTTTCTTGCAGACTTTTCAATACCCAAACTAGGTACTAACACTAAGCAGTGCTGATGTTACCTAGTATGATATTGAAACGTCTGTAAGAAAACAACCAAGCTCAGAGAGCACCAAGGACCCCTCACCTATATACTGGCGGTCCTCAACTTACGACCACAATTGAGCCCAAACTTTCTATTGTTAAGCGAGACGTTTGTTAAGTGAGTTTTGCCCCATTTTACGACGTTTCTTGCCACAGTCGCTCAGTGAATCACTGCAGTTGATAAGTTAGTTAACCCCCTCCCCAACTGTTCTTGTTAGGGATAACTACAGACTGTACAGTTATGGAGACTAATTTGATTCTGAATTTAACAACGGCAGCAAGATTGCTGGTGGCGCAGTACTGGAAGAAGGAAGAGTTGCCTACTACTCAAGAATGGACGTTAAAAGTAGTAAACTTAGCAGAGGTGGCCAAAATCTCAGCATATCTCAAGGACCATTCAGATGAGAAATACAAGTTGGAATGGAGAAGATGGATTGAATATATCCAAAATAAATATCGGACTAAGAAATTCCAATTAGCTTATGAGTGAAAGAACAAGGATTGGTATAATTTATCTAAAGTTAGCTTAACAAAAGAAGAGTTAAAGCACAAGAGGAGGAAGATGTTAAAGTTAGTTAGCTTATGTTAGCGTATGATTGTTAAATGTTTATACCCTGTATTTTGCTCTGGGAGGTTGGGGGGAGGGAGGGTTGGAGGGGGGGTGGGATCGGGGGGGAGGGAGGGGAGGGGAAGGGGATATATTTGTAAAATTTATTAAAACTCTCTAATGATAAGTTAGTCAACCCCGTTGTTAAATGAAACTGGCTTCCCCATTGACTTTGCAAATGGGGATCCCGTCACTTTGGGACACACAACGGTCTTAAATATGAATCAGTTGCTAAACATCTGAATTTTGATCATATAGATCATAGGAATGCTGCAAAAGGCGTACCTGTGAAAACCAGTATAAGCCACATTTTTCAGTGACGTCGTAACTTTGAACAGTCACTAACAAACTGTTGTAAGTCGAGGACTACCTGTCTTCATTTTCCCATACGTAGATGCATATTTTTCTGTATTTTTCCTCTTCTTTGTACTGGTTACTGATTGTACTAAACTGCGTTCTGCACAGTTTGTTCCCCCAAAGGTGCTTTTTGCAAGAGGCAACTGGATTTTCTGGTTTTTCTTTGAAGATGTTTCGCTTCTCATCCAGAATGAGAAGCAAAACATCTTCAAAGAAAAACCAGAAAGTCCAGTTGCCTCTTGCAAAAAGCACCTTTGGGACAGCCATGACCAGGATGACTGAGAATCTCCATAGACACCGTTCGTTCTGCTGTGATAATAGAATAGAATAACAGAGTTGGAAGGGACCTTGGAGGTCTTCTAGTCCAACCCCTTGCCCAGGCAGGAAACTCTACACCACTTCATCTTCTTTAAAGCTTCCAGTCTAACTGTCAGGAAATTTCTCCTTGGTTCTAGGTTGCTTCTCTCTTTGATTGGTTTCCACCCATTGCTTCTTGTTCTGCCCTCAGATGCCTTGGAGAATAGTTTGACTCCCTCTTCTTTGTGGCAGTCTTTCAGATATTGGAAGACTGCTATCATGTCTCCCCTAGTCCTTCTTTTCATTAAACTAGACATACCCAGTTCCTGCAACCGTTCTTCATATGTTTTAGCCTCCAGTCCCCTAAAATCTCCTAAAATAGAATCTCACCATATCAATTTGACCTCCTTCCTCCCATGTTTTCTTCTACTAGAATTGAATATTTCTCTTCCTCTCATCCTGCAGATGAAAACCTTCTTGATCTAAACACCTACCACGTAACATCTGTATAATGACCATCCTCCAGGAAGGCGAACTCCACTTAAGAGACTCTTGGCTATCAACGTATAGCTCACTCAAACCCTGCAACAGAATTTAGATTTTTTTTTTTAAGCTGTGTTTGCTGTCGCTTCGTAGATCTACAAGTGCTGGCCTTGCCAGTGAAGATTTTTGGACTGCTTTTCCTTCTTGGCTGTAAGCCAACAAGATGATCGATTTGAGCTTCCTTACAGATGAAGAGCAGGAATCAATTTTGAAAGTGTTGCAGCGGGATGCAGACTTAAAGAAGGCTGAAGAGGAAAGAATCAGGTAAGAAAATAATTCCACACTACATGCCACTTGTAGAAATTGGCTTGGAAATGCAATCAGTCCCCAGGCACATACCACCATATGTGGTGGACATATAGCAAAGCAAGAAAATATTGTGAGAAATTATATAATTGGCTGGATGAGATAGCTAAACAGAATATAGATTTGAAGCCGGAATTATATCTCTTGGGACTAATACCAGAAGATCACAATAAAGGGACCACATATTTAGTTTTACACATAATGACAGCAGCAAGGATTATATTTGCCAAATATGAATGGAAGAATGAAAACACTCCACCAGATGAGGAAGTAATTCAGGAAATTTTAGAATGTGCTGAAATGGATAGGTTAACTTTTGAAATTAAAGATAAAGAAGACTCAGAATATTACTTGATATGGAACAGTTTTTATGAGTGGCTAGAGACAATGGGTAGGAATTGGAGGAAAAAGGACTATGAATGTCTGTATTAAAATAGAGATGGTTTTCAACTATAAGTATGATAATCTACAAAAGGTAAATAGGCCAAGATATAAGAAAACCCAGTTTAAACTATTTGGTTATACTACCCTATTTTCCCCAAAATAAGCCCTCCCCGGTTAACAAGCCCAATTGGGCTTTTGGGCGCATGTGCTAAAATAAGCCCTCCCCCCAAAATATTGCAAAACAGCAGCAGCCATGAGGTGACCACGTTCGCCGCCTCCTGCACCTCAAAAATAATAAGACCTCCCCGAAAATAAGGCCAAGTGCTTATTTCGGGGATTAAAAGAAAATAAGACCCTGTGACATAAAGGTTGAGAACTGTTTCTGAAAGCGTCTGGCCTTCTTTCGCCCACCTTTCATAATAGAACATTCTAGCTCTAGGAACGTCCGCTGTTGACGACTTGAAGAGACATGAACTTCAACTCCCAGAATTCCCCAGCTGGAGAATTCTGGGAGTTGAAGTCCATGTGTCTTAAAGTTGCCAAGATTGAGAATCCCTGTTCTAGAGCAGCAGCAGCCCCCAATCTTTTGAGCACCAGGGACCGATTGGGTGGAGAGATGCTTTTCCGCCAACTGGAGGAAGCGTGGTTTTGGGTGTTGCCTGTATCCCATGGATGGGGCTTCACTTGTTTGCATGGCCCAGTTTCTGGCATGTCACGGATGGGTGCTGGTCTGCCAACCAGGAGTTGAGGACCCCTGTTCTAGAGCAGAGTTCCCCACATTTCTTGGTTGGCGGCCGGGTGGGGAGAAGAGGGGATGGTTTTGTAGGAGGGGTAGTAGTGTGCACACATGCACAAACATGAGCCAGCAGGGCCCAGAGCGTTTGCAATGCTCGCGCAAGTGGGGCTTTGAGTGCTCACGACATTGGCACAAGTGGGGCAGTGGTGGGTTGCAGGCGATACGCCCCGGTACGGGTGTACTGGAGCCTGCCCGGACCACCGGATTCTGTTTCAGTACGGTGCTGCGGAGGGCCCACCCGCCCGCCCGAGCTCCTTACCTGTGCTTTAAGCCTTTGGTGCTTCTGCACACGTGCATGGTGCATCCAGCGCCTGCACGACGCTCCGCCAATCAGTCAAGTATGATGCATGTGGGTGATGCCGGGGCCGTTCCAACTGTATCCGTTGGAACGGAATCTGGAACTCACCACTGGAGTGGGGCCAAGTGCCCACGATGCTTGTGTAGTGGGGCCCTGAGCGCCCACTACACTCACACAAATGGGGTTGAGTGCCTACAACGAATGCGCGAGCTAGGCTCCAAGCTCCCACAACACTCGCGCAAGTGGGGCTGACTGCCTGTGACGCTTGTGTGAGTTAGGTTCCAGGTGTGTGCAACGCCCACGTGAGTGGGACCAAGTGCCTGTGACACTCGCGTGAGTGGTTGCTGAGTGCCTTCAGTACTTGTGAAAGTTAGGCTCCGAGCACCCATGGCAGTAGCATGAGAGGGGCCGTGAGCCCTGCAACGCTTGTGCGAGTGGAGCTGTGCGTGCATGCGTACATGCGTGCCCACCAGCCGGGCCCTCACATGGCCCACTTGCAAATAGGGCGTGGCCCGGTAGTGGGCGGCAGTGCACTGATTGGGGACCCCTGTTCTAGAGGACCTCTAATGGAGAATTTGGTTTCTAGCCAACGTCTACGATGTCTCTTCTTGCTTGTTTTTTTTTCGACTTATGGTTTTAGAGTTTTCTTGCTTGAGATCTAATCTGGCCATGGCATTTGTCTGCATTCCATCCTTAGGACCTTTTTGCTGAGAGAGGAGTTAATAGCCACATAGCTCACAACATTTTAGCCCTTGCGCAAGATCTAATAAACCTCTGGCAAGGTGCCCCAGTTTGCTCAGTGCGCTGATGAAAACAGGGGGGAAACTTGTAAATTCAGCCACTGGGTCTGGAATACTCATACTCGGTTTGTGGATGTAATAACAGCATGCGGATACCCGGTGGGTTTAAGGATAGGTTAAAAATAAGCTGGCACTTTTGGACTCTTAC
Organism: Natrix helvetica; assembly: GCF_964273705.1. NCBI lineage: Eukaryota > Metazoa > Chordata > Lepidosauria > Squamata > Natricidae > Natrix > Natrix helvetica. Next base: position 8,143,077 of record NC_138550.1, on the reverse strand, counting down.
CACCAAGGCCACTGGCACCATGCAGTCTGAGAAAGGGAAATGTTGCGGTTGTGTTTACACTAGGAAAACACCCTCTGCTGTTTTTCTGGGTTTTCTTTTGGGGCAGAGACCTTTGGAATAGCAAATGGGCTTGTCTCTGCGCTTTAATTTTTTGCTTTTTAAACTCTGCAAATTGGCTTATCTGAGCATGTAAGCCAGGGGTGTCCAAACTTGGGAACTTTAAGACTTGTGGACTTCAATTCCCAGAATTCCCCAGCCAGCTGGCTGGGGAATTCTGGGAGTTGAAGTCCACAAGTCTTAAAGTTCCCAAGTTTGGACACCCCTGATGTAAGCCGAAAAGAACAATATATTGAGAATTGTGCATCAGCCAGATGATTGTTCTTTTCAGTTTACTTCTGTGGATGTACCTTTAGCGTTTATCCTTATGGACCCAGCTACAAATGGGGTTATGCGGAGAATTGGGACTAGGGGGCAGAGCTAATTTTTTGCAAAAAGAGGGACATCACCAATTTGTTCCCGTTTCTGATGCCGAAGCACAGCAGGGGAATGAAGACTGCTTGTTATATTCTGCAAGGAAAGGAAGAATGGGTTTGGACTACCAGTCTGTCTTTCTGTCTGTCTGTCTCTCTCTTTCTGTGTCATTCTCATCCTAACTATCTACCTACCTACTACTTACCCACCCACCCGGGGTGGGTTTCTGTACCGGCTGGTACCGGTTTGCTTTGCGTGCGCATGCCGCACATTAGTCATGCATGCACAGAAACAGAAAATTATAAATTGTTCTGCGCATGGACAGAAACATGCTGACAACGGCAGAAGAGACTGGGGAACCAATTCGGGTGAGCCTGGGTCACTGCCTGTTCTGTGACCCAGGCCAAATCACCACTACTGATTAGGCTGAACCGGGCTGAACTGGGAATAACCCATCTCTGCCACCCACCCACCCATACATCTTTCTACCTCCCTCCCTCTATACCTACCTAAACATCTTCCATTTCTTTCCCTTCCCTTCCCCATCTCTCTCTCTCTTTCTTTTTCTCTCTCTCTCCCTCTTTCTTTCTTTCTTTCTTTCTTTCTTTCTTTCTTTCTTTCTTCAAACATCTAATCTGTCTGTCTCTCTATCTGTACATCCGTTTAATTTTAAAGCCATCCATCTGCCTCACTGTGCAAGGTCAGGAAGTAGCATAAAGCATTGTGGCATTTTGTACATGGGGCATAATTGTTCCTTCCTAAGCAGGATGGCTCCGCAGTTGACAGCTGTCAAACTGACAGCTCGGATTTGAGACCCACGCCATGTAGACAGGGTGAGCTCCCATTCTTGCCCCAGCTCCTGCCTAGCTAGCTGTTTGAAAGCATTCAAATGCGAGTAGATAAACAGGTACCACAACAGCATTCCGTGTTCCCCGGGATATTCCACATGACCCTGGAAGTTTCGTTGGACAACGCTGGCTCCCTTGGCTAGGAAATGGAGATGTGCACCAGCCCTTAGAGTTGGGCACAACTGGACAGTTGAAACCTTTACTTTATCTTTAAGCAGGATGTGGAGAAGAGGGAAGTCAACTTGTCTATTTACTCATTGTATTACTCAGCTGGGCTGGGTAATACAAGGCCAGGGTAAAAATAAACTCTAAATCTTTAGCATTAGAAGTTCCTGGGATTATCGGATGGCTAGCAGAGAAGTTCGCTTATTTTCTCTTTCTGAAGAATTGGTGAAGGAGAATTCCTGTGGCCAAGTGAGCTGTAATGAACAAGTCAGGAGATCTTAATTCTGCCTCTTATTGGATCAGTCTGTGATGTGTTGCCAGAGTTTTAAATTTCTTCTTGGCTTCTTCTGCCTGAAAGAAGAGAGAAGAAATTTAGCCATTAAAAACCTTGTTCTAACAATGTCCCTAAATGCTAGAACCGTGATGGCGAACCTATGGCACATGTGCTGGAAGTGGGTTCCGGGTTCCGGTGTGCCGGCCAGCTGGTCTTCGACATGTGTGGGAGCACTAGAAAATGGAAGAGCAGCCGCCTGGCGCGCATGCAGGTGCCAGGAAGATGGTCATACGGTTTTGGGTATGCGTGTATGCACCCGCCAGCTGATCTCCGTGTGCACATGCGCACCAGAAACTGGAAGCCCAGCTGGCCGGTGCGCGTGCCCACGCTGGAAACCAGAAGAGCATGTACACGCATGCACACTAGTCAGCTGCTGTTCTGGTTTTTGGTGCACATGTGCCGAAAAGGTTCACCAACACTTTGCTAGAATAATTAATATGTATTCTTGGTTGGAGATTTGCCTCTGTTTTGACCTTTGTTTTAAGATCTTAATTGGGCTTTCAATGCACTGTACACCTGTACACTGTATAATCATAGAAACCGTAAGTCACAAGTTCATGTTTTTAATTTTTACACAAAAAGTCCATAAGAGACTTCCAATCACTAATGAATGTAGATCATGTCTTTTCTCTAACAAAGAAGCCAACGTATCAATTTCAGCAAAATATGTCAATTTCAACAACTATTCATCCAGAGTGGTAATGTTGAATCTTTCCATCTCCGTGCATATAATAAATCTCCCTACAGTAATCGTATACTGAAATAAAATTTAATGAAAGTTAACTGGTTGTTCACTTGTTTCAGAATTTTTTTTTTGCCATGTAGGGTTCATTTGTGGGGAGCATTTCCAGGGTGCATTAAAGGCTTTAGAGGTGGGCCAATCAAAACACATTCATAATCCCCAGCTAATATGGCTATTAATTGGGGAAAAAAATACATGTCAGTTTTGGTAAAATATCTACTTCCAGTTGTACACAATCGGACGTACTTTCATTCCATTTATTTGATTTACAGTATATAGCTTCCGATTATGCAATTGTCTGAGCAGCAAACACAAAATTAAACATGAATAAATGAGAGTAACTAACAATAAAACAACCGTAGCACAGTAATACCCAATCTTAAACCATATAATTCCCGTCATGTCAGAAACACGCCTTTAAAGCTAAGAGCATTTTGGCCTTTCAAAAGAAATTAAGCAATAGCAGGGAGAATTCTAACTAATAAACATTGTTCAAACACAAGTGGTGTAAATTTTCAGAAAACCTGGACCTCTTCATCACTCCATCTAAGAATTGATTTAGGGTTAGGATTAACAGGTGGCATGTAAAGATAAACAGGTGAAATTTTTTTCTTCTGACCAGTCATATTTATTCAAAGGGTGTTCCATAATTGCAGGGAGAAAGAAACACATTGTGGTAAGACAGAGGAGGTGGTTTAAAAAAGAAAACTACAATTGGTAGGTATTGGGCAATTCCAGCTGAACAATACCTTCGTGGAAACATATTGGAGAGGCAAAGAAAAGAGAACAAATATTTGAACGCTCTGGCACTTAAAAACATTCTTTAAAAATTAGTTAAAATGTGTTACGGTATTTGCTTGCTCTCTCCAAGGTCGTATGTACCTTTTGAGCGGGGTCCGTCATAACTTTGAACAGTTACTAAACAACTGGTCATTAAGCAAGGACTATCTGTATGTTGCAATGACCAGTTGTTTGGCAACTGTTCAAAGTTATGACAGATCCCATTCAAAAGGTACATACGACCTGGTTCTGGAATTCCAACAGTGACACAATTGACAAATATACGTTCGTTCATTCGTTCATTTATTCATTCTTTTATTCTCCAGTTCTACTGAATCACATTTAAGTTTTTTGTGGTCCCCCACATCCCCGATATAATAACCATTGTGTTTTCCATTACTTTTAAAGGAATTTGCCTGAAAAAGTAAAGGATGATGCCCAAGTCAAGAATATGAGTGGACAGTGGTTTTATGAAGCCAAGGCAAAGAGGCACAGAGAGAAAATACATGGAGCTGATATTATCCGGGCATCAATAAGAAGGAAGCCCTTGAAAATAGGTATGTGTTGATTTGGGGGGGGAAAAGAAGCATAGTTGTTTGAAGAAGGAGAAATGTTTGTTTTGGTAGATCTTCAATCAAGAACACACTTCATTATGGTTGAAATGAGGAAGGGCCTTTAACGGTCTTGATTCAAGTCAGTTTTCCTCCAGCTTACTGCCCTCTAAATGTTTTGGACCTCAGCTCCCATGTCCAAATCCAATTCCAAGCCAGCATGATCAGTGGATCTTTCTAAGTGGACAATCTACCTACCAACTTTCCTGCCTAGCTATCTGCCTTGCCTGCTTAGTTACATAACTGCCTGCCCATCTATCTACCTGCCTATCTACCTATCTACCCACCAGTCTATCTAACCATCTAGCTGACTGTCTACTTGCCTGCCTGTCTTTCTCTCTGTCTGCCTATCTACCTGCTTATTTACTTACCTGCCTATCTACGTACCTACCTAACCACCCACATATCTGCCCATCTACCTGACTGCTTGTTTGCCTACCTGCCTGCCTGCCTATCTACCCGTCTGTCTGTCTGTCTGTGTGCCTGCCTACCTGCCTATAGACCTATCTATTTACCTGCCTGCCTATCTTCTTATCTGTCTACCTATCTGGCCGCTTACTCTCCAAGCAAATCAGAATCAATGGAAGTCAATATATTGAATGAAGACACTCTACCACAGTGAAAATGCTTAGATGATTTATCCATACTCCCATCTTGTTCAAGAGCCGTCGGGATAACTGGGTGTCTACAGATCAACTAGTTTCTCCTGTACGGATAGTCCTCGAATTATGACCAAAACTGGGATCAGAAAATTTGTTGTTAAGTAGGCTGGTCATTAAGTGAGGCATCACACGACGCGCCTGATTTTATAACTACTTTTGCTGTGGTTGTTGCATGAGCCAGCAAATGAGTTGTGATTTGCAACCTCCTGCTGTCTTCCCCATTGACCCTTCCTCCTCTGAAGCCAGCTAGGAAGGTTGCAAATGGTGATCACGTGACCCCGGATGCTGCAACCATCTTGAATATTTACACCTGGATTTTGGTCACATGACCGTGAAGATGCCATGATGGTGATCAGTGCGAGGACAGGTGGTGTCACTTTTTTCAGTGCTGTTGTAACTTCAAACAGTCGCTAAACAAATTGTCATAAGTCGAGGACTACCTGTATAACAAACTTTTACAGGAAATTTAGTCATAACTAGCCAATAACCTGGTGTTACCCGGGTATTTATTTATAGGGGGGAAATGTTTGGACCAAACCTAATTTTTAATGTTGGATTTTCCCCTTTACCAGAGGGAGCCCCCTTGTGGAGTACTGTGAAGCCGTTACCATGGCAACTCCACTGCACTGCACAGTAGAAGCCATTTTATGGCAGTACAGTAGAAGTCATTTTAAGGCACAACTGGCTGTATCTTAACAGAACACATACACCGTGGGGTTTTAGGGGTGTCTTACCCCCACAGTATTTTTTTCCAGAGAGTAAGAGTACCAAGTTGAAATTGCTTGAGGCGTTCCAGAGTTATTCCGGAACACACACACACACACACACACACACACACAGATGATAGATAGATAGATAGATAGATAGATAGATAGATAGATAGATAGATAGATGATAGATAGATAGATAGATAGATAGATAGATGATTGATTGATTGATTGATTATGGGCTTTTCCCCAAGTTGAAAAGTGCTGCGAGTTTGTAAAAGATTTCATATTTTAAAAATGATGCCTTCCTTAACAATAGGATAGAATAAAATTACTGAAGTATCAATTTGCATTTAGACTCTTGAATGTATTGATTGTAATAAAAATAGTGGTATTCATGTTTCATATTTAGTGTTGATCAATAAAGAAGGAACTTGCATGTTCAAACTGTACATTGGCTACCCTCTGTACATGAGAAGACAAAACAGAAGCTAATTTCCCCCCATTTTTTGTCTATATCTTCTGTTTTAGCTGAGCTGAGTCACAGTAAGTCTGGAAGCACCAAAAGCAGCTGGGTGAACAATGTCAACAAAGAGATCTTTGTGTCGCCAGAACAGTTGGGTGTCTTACAAGATAAAGAAGAGGAATCCAAATCTAGCCAGAGGTTAGACATCTCATGAAATTTGCTGCTTGTATAATTTATGATCAGATATAAATTCATTTAGATAATAATGTGCTATGGACTCTCAGTTTAGAATTTAATTCATTTCCTGTACCTGTGTTTTACTTATTCTTTAACTAGCTGGTAACCTGGCATTGCCTGGGTATTTATTTATAGGGGAAAAATGTCCAGACCAAACGTAATTTCTAATGTTGGGTTTTCCTCCTTACCAGAGAGAGAGCCCCCTTGTGGAGTACTGTGAAGCCTTTACCATGGCAACTCCACTGAAACTGTACAGTAGAAGCCATTTTAAGGTACAACAGGCTGTATCTTAACAGAACACACACACACACCGAGGGGTTTTAGGGGTGTCTTACCCTCCCACAGTATTTTTTTTCCAGAGCATAAGTCATCTGTATGCCAAGTTTGGTTGAAATTGCTCGAGGCATTCCAGAGTTATGCTGGAACATACACACACAAACAAACACACAGAGCCATTTTTATATATATATTGTTGCATAATCAGCTTTGTTACAAATGCATCAGGTTCTGTCACTTCAATGTAATGGCTTTAAGGTAGTCCTTGATTTGTGACCACAGTTGAGCCCAACATTTCTCTGGCTAAGCAAGACAGTCATTAAACGAGTCTTGCCCCATTTTGCAACATTTCTTGCAACGATGGTTGAATCACCACAGTTGTTAAATTAGTAACACCGTTGTTAAGTGAATCTGGCTTCCCCCATTGAGTTTGCTGGTCAGAAGGTCGCAAAAGGGGATCGCATTACCCCGGGACATTATAACCGTCATAAATATGAGTCAGTTGCCAAGCATCTGAATGTTGATAATCTGATCATGGGCATGCTGCAAGGGTCATAAGTGTGAAAAATGTTCGTAAGTGACTTTTTCAGTGCTATTGTATCTTTGAATGGTCACTAAGCAGATTAACTGTACATGCCTTGAATTTCTTGGAGGAAAAATGGAATAGCTGGTCACCACTTACAAACAGATAAGTTAGATTGGCCTGAGAGAGAGTGACTGGCCTAAAGTCTCCATCATTGTAATCTGGGTTTCCCTTAGTCTTACACCTTACTCATTACACAATCAAGCTGCCTCACCCATTAGAATGCTAGAGAAAATTGTAACATTTTAAGACTAATGGGTACTAGATGTCCCGTTGGGCCATCATTGCAGAGAGATTTCCTTAGTGAAACCGATAAACAGAATGACCACGGGAGGGCAAAAAAGCAGTAGGAGTTGAAGTGACTTTCAAGTTTTTGATGGTTTCCCCATTGAGTTTCCTTGTGGGAAACTTGCAGGTAAGTGGTTGATGGTGGGTGGGATGGGTGAGGAGTAAAGGATTGCGAGACTGGCTGGGAAACTGTCGTGGAGAATTGAAAATGACAATCGGCAGTGCAGCACCAGCCAGAACTAAAGCAGTCCCTTTTGTAGAAAGGGTGCATGTGATGGTAGCTCAGATTTAGAAACAAAAGGTCAGTCTTCCTTCCTTCCTTCCTTCCTTCCTTCCTTCCTTCCTTCCTTCCTTCCTTCCTTCCTTCCTTCCTTCCTTCCTTCCTTCCTTCCTTTCTCTTCCTTCCTTCCTTTCTTTCTCTTCCTTCCTTTCTTCTTCCTTCTTCCTCTCCCTCCCCCTTTCTTTCTTTCTTTCTTTCTTTGTTTGTTTCTTTCTTTCTCTTTCTTCCTCTCCCTCCTTTCCTCCTTTCTTCCTTTCTTACTCCTTCCTTCTTCCTCTCCTTCCCTCCCTCCCTCCCTTCTTTCTTTCTTTCTTTCTTTCTTTCTTTCTTTCTTCTTCCTCTCCCTCCCTCCCTCCTTTCTTCCTCTATCTTGCTTCCTTTCTTCTTCCTCCCTCCCCCTTCTTTCTTTCTTTCTTTTTCTTTTTTCTTTTTTCTTTTTCTTTTTCTTTTCTTTCTTTCTTTCTTTCTTTCTTTTTTCCCCTTCCTTCCTTCCTTCCTTCCTTCCTCTCCCTCCTTCCCTCCTTTCTTCCTTGCTTTCTTCTTCCTCCTCCCTTCTTCCTCTCCTTCCCTCCCTCCCTCCCTCCCTTCGTTCTTTCTCTCTTTCTTCCTTTCTTCCTCTCCCTCCCTCCTTTCTTTCTCTTTCTTCTTTCCTTTCTTCTTCCTCCCTCCCCCCTTCTTTCTTTCTTTTTCTTTTTCTTTTCCTTTCTTTTTCTTTCCTTTCTTTCTTTCTTTCTTTCTTTCTTTCTTTCTTTCTTTCTTTCTTATGTTTGGTGTATTTTTTTCACTGTATCTTCTCCTACAGATATTCTGAACTAGAAATAAATGTGCCCAGGATCATGTGTTTGTTTTTTTGTGTGTGTGTGTGTGTGTGCGCGCACCCACACCCACACCCACCCCACTTTTGTTTGAGGTGAGGGCTGGGTTATTATTTTTAAGGCCTGTGCTTCTCCCTCAAGTCATATTTACTTGGCTTTTCGTGGGTGGAAAGAGAAAAGTAATCTTCAGGGAAAAGGTCCATAAGGTACGTCATGAAAAGCAGAAGCCTGCAAAATTGGAATGCTTTTAAAAGGCACACGGATCATCTGAAATCTCTTTTTGTCATCCTTAAGACTGGCATACATTTGGTTAGATTATTATACGTTTATTTTTCAGGGGTTCCTGATCTCATTGTGCAGTCACGTCTGCTTCCTGTTTGTGGGCATACTTATAATACCTACACGGTATTAGGCGTTGCCCTGTAGATACTTTTATTTATTTATTAATTAATTTTTTATTTGTCCATTTGAGTCAGTGTGGACTCCTGGAGGTTGCCCGGGTGAGTCCCCACAGTTTTCAAGGGTTTCCGAAAAAGGTTTGCCATGTTGTTGTTGTTTTTGTTCGTTTTTCTTTGAAGACATTTTGCTTCTCATCTAAGAAGCTTTGTTCAGCTCTGACAGAATAGTGGGGAATGGAAGGATTTCATGGCCTCAACAACTCTCTAAAAAGGATGCAAATGACCAGCTGTCTGCAAGGAATATAAACCCTTCCATTCCCCGCTATCATGTCAGAGCGGAAGAAGCTTCTTGGATGAGAAGCAAAACATCTTCAAAGGAAAAAAAAAACAAAGTCCAGTTGCCTCCTGAAAAAGCACCTTTGGGACTACCTGTACTTAAAGGTAAAGGTTCCCCTCGCACATATGTGCTGGCCGTTCCCGACTCTAAGGGGCGGTGCTCATCTCTGTTTCAAAGCTGAAGAGCCAGCGCTGTCCGAAGACGTCTTTGTGGTCATGTGGCCGGCATGACTAAATGTTACCTGTTAGATACTTGCTTCAATTATAGTGGTTTCCACCAAGGTCCTCTGTTCTGGCGGGAACAGAGGTTTAATCTCATTGGTCGAAGGGTCTGAGAGCTCCCTATAAAAGGGCTGCTGTCAGACTCAACCTTCGCTGGAGGGTCTCACTTGTACTTAATAAAGAGCTGTTGTTGCCTTTAGCCTGAGTGTGCCTTTCCATTACCCGATCTAACATTACCTCCCCACCAAAGGGGGTTCCTATTTTTCTACTTGCATTTTTACATGCTTTCGAACTGCTAGGTTGGCAGAAGCTGGGAAAAGTAATGGGAGCTAACTCCGTTACACGGCACTAGGGATTCGAACTGCTGACCTTTCTGATCGACAAGCTCAGTGTCTTAACCACTGAGCCACCACGTCACTACACCTGTACTTGCATTTCCTTAATTAAAAGTCCTGGCACTTAAGTGTGTTTAGATGGGTGACATGAACAGGATGTAAGTTTCTTTTCTTGTCTCTTTTTTCTTCAGTCCCAAAATGTCCAATGCAGCCTCCAATACATTACGGAAACCCCAGGAAGAATCAAGGAAGCCAGCTCTTTCCCCATCTAAGGTGGGTTTATCCTTACTGCCCAGTGAAGGTCAATTGCCTAAATGAACATGTAGAAGAAGCAGGGAAGGCAACCATCTTTTATGATCTCACCTGTGCATCATTTATGGCCTATGCCAGCGATGGCGAGCCTTTTTTGGCTCGTGTGCCATAAGTGGGGGGAGCGCAGGGGGTCGTGTGCGGGCGTGCCGCACCTATAATGCAATGCGCGACTCCCCCAGTGCGCATGCGCGCACCACAGGCATGAACCCCCCCCCCCATTTTACATGCTTTTTTCGCCCTCCCCAGGCTCCAGAGGCTTTATAGGAGCCTGGGGAGGGCGAAAACAGCCTCCCCCCCCCCGGATGCCCTCCGGAGGCTTCAGGGACCGTCAGAAGGCTTCCCTGACGCCTCTGGCATTTGAAGCACTCAAGTCTTAAAGCTGTCAAGTTACAAGACCCTTGCACCCCTAACCCTTTAGAAAAAAAAAACCCAGGGGTGTTCAAACTTGACAGCTTTAAGACTTGTGGACTTGAACTTCCAGAATTCCTCCTCTTGCTCTTCATCTTGATGGTGTCCGGACGGGTGGGGGGAGGGAGCTGGAACCGGTTCTAAATGGCACTGTAGATTTGTGGAACCTCTTCTATAGAAGAGGTTAGAACTGGCAGGAACCCACCCCTGTCCTTTATGTATGTTTGACTTGCACAGCTGTGTCATGCTGGTCTTTAATTTCCATTATGACAAATAGCATCCTTAATGGAAGCGAGTCTTAATGAACGGAGTAAGATTTATCTTAATTAAAAGGAACTAACAACCATTCTTGGTTAATACGGCTTTTATCCCTCTAAATCAGGGATGTTGTCAATCCCCTTTGAAGAAGGTCCAGTGAAGAGAGTTGAGATATGGAAGCATTTTGGAGGTTTGTGTTTTCTCTGCTGTTCTTTCTTGCCATGTTTTTAAACCATGTAAATTAAACTCTTCCAGCCAAGGAAAAATCCGTTTAATGATTCAACTGGACCAGAAGATAATGTAAAAATGGAGCAGCCTGAGACTGGAATGACTGATTCATCGGAAGCCACAGAGGAAGGTGAATATTTCTTTAAAAGAAAAATAACCTGCACAGTTTCTACAGAATAATCGAAACCTTGAACAAATATTGCAATATGTTTTGGTGCCATATAAATGAGAGCTACGTTACGAAGTTGTTTAGCAAAAGTACTGGGTGGAATTGGGGTGGGGTTTGCAGGTAAGGAGCAAAACTGCGCAGTACAAAATTATATTAAGACAGCTTAATATAATTTCATTTATTTGTTATTTATTCAGTGCTTTTCTCATCCAGTGCTAATACAGATAGTCCTCAACTTTAGACTGGTCATTTAGCAGGTGCTTGAACGTACGATGCCCTTCCCAGAGCTACGTACGACCTGGATTTGAAGTTCTGATGGGGACGGAGTGACACACACACACACACACAAACACACACACACACGTATGCACAAACACACACAATTTCCCCTCCCAACCCCTCCCCAACCTGATCGCATTTTGGGTGTCAGCATCTGGCGCATGTTTAGACCCTTTTTCAGCATTTTGCAATCACGTCGTAACTGTAGTTGAAAACTGGAATTGGTTTCTGGTTTCCAGCAAAAATGCCTGTTGTGGACGATGGATTTGCTTAATGATTGCCACATTCATTTAACAGCCATGACATTTAACAACTGCCACAAAATAGGTTGTAAAATCTGGCACAGTGACGGACGTGGTGACCAGTAAAATGACCAGCACAATTTAATAACCATCATTCCAGGTTCACTTATGGTTGTTACCGTAATTCCAGCTTTACACTTACCAGAATTGTTTCAAAATGTTGGTTGTACAGTATTGTTGGAGAAGAGTAGTTGCTTATCCGTATTTTGGATGTAGGATCCCCTCCTCCTCCTCCTCCTCCTCCT
>NC_138550.1:7948850-8131120 GCF_964273705.1 Natrix helvetica | reverse complement strand
CTCTCTGACCTTAATCGGATATTTTTTTCTTGCTCTGAGCCTAGCCACAGCATTCAGAAAAATCAGATAAGTGGACTCAGATTGTAGTGAAGAAGTCACTCGTGGAAATGTTCACCTGCATTTGGAAAACTGGCAACATAAATAATAGCTTGGCCTATTTTCTGTAATTTTGCTGGGTGTACGCAGTTACTAAAACCATCACTTTTATAACTGCCTCTCTCTTTTACTACGTAAGAAAGAAAAATGATTCTGGTTTTACTATTTCTATAGAATAAGGTTAAATCTTAAGCGATAGGACTTTGCACCCTTAGAATAAGCATGTTAGCATCAATTCTGTTCCAGGCCTATCATAATGCATGGCTGGCTAGGGAATTCTGGGAGTTGAAGTCCACACGTTTTGAAGCAGCCAAACAATTCTTATCTGCAGTTGGCTTATAAACCTTTCATTGTATGTGTGTTTATCTCTCCCCCTCCCTCTCCCCTCTCCCTCCCTCCTTCTCCCTCTCCCCTCTCCTTCTCTTCCTCCCTCCCTCTCCCTCTCTCCCTCCCTCTCCCTTCCTCCCCCTCTCTCCCACCATTTGGCTCTCTCCCTCCCCCCTCTCTCTTTCCTATCCCTCCCCCTCCCTCTCCCTTCCCCTTCTCCCTCCCTCTCTTTCTCCCTCCCTCTCTCCCTCTCTCTCTCCCTCTCCCTCCCCCTCTCCCTCTCTCCTTCCCTCTCCCTCCCTCCCTCTATCTCTCCCTCCCTCTCTCTTCCCCCTCTCCCCCTCCCTCCCTCTCTCTCTCCCTCCACCTCTCCCTCTCCCTCCCTCTCTCTCTCCCCTTCACCTCTCTCTCCCTCTCTCTCTCCCTCCACTTCTCCCTCTCTCTCCCCCCTCTTCCTCTCCCTCCCTCTATCTCTCCCTCCCCCTCTCCCCCCTCTCTTTCTATGTGTATGTGCCTTGTTTTGCAGTGACTCTTTCACCTTCCATAGACAACCAGCCCAGAGTAAATTTACCGAACTACGGCAGAAGAGAAGCATCTGAACAGCCTTCTTCAGAATTTAGGCAGACAGGAAAACTGCCTGTACCAAAAGCCCGGAAGAACATCCACAAGACCTCTGATCTCAGCTTGCAGAGTAGCGATTCCTTACCCAGAGCACCTAGAAGGATCAAGCAGGCCAACGGCGAACGAAAGCAACCCAAGAGCATCCTCAAACGAAGCTCCAGTTCAAGTTCCACGGATCTGAAGTGTTGCGCCTCAGTCAAACCTTGGAGCCACCGAACAAAAGTGGGTTGCCAGCCTCCACCATTCTTGAAGACGTTGCAGAGAAGAGCCCTCCCCCAGGAGAAGACAATCCTCAAAACTCACTGGAAACGCTAAAGCAGGTCAGGTTCTCCTCCAGCGTAAAGAAGAATGAATGCCCACCAAAACTCGAGTTGCACGAGGGCAAAGAACTTGGGGAGTTCAATTTGTTAGACACCAACTCCGTTAAGGCAACGAGAATGAAGTCAAACTATTTAGACAGTCCACCTTCTCCAGCAAAGCCAGCAAGGTCCTGTTCTCCGGCTTTAGAAGGTAACATGAAGGATGGACAAGGATCTCAAGAAGAAGAAATGCCTTCAAGTTCCTACAGCTTTAATGACTCAGATCTTCCATCCTTGGTGAAGAGTCCTCCCACAGCAGCTGCACTTCCAGGGGAACCATCCAGGAAGATGGTTCCCAGCACCATGGACAATGAAATGGTTCCACTTGTGTCTCAGTCCAAAGCTAAGCAGCCGAATCCTGAGCCAAGAGACGCCACACAATCCAGCGCTGGTAAGAAATATAACGAAAGCCAATGAGATAGCATCCAGGCAAGGGGTCAGTCACCCTTGTTTCATCCTATCTTCAGTCTTGTTTTTAGGAGTATGATAGTACAGATAGTCCTCGATTTACAACCATTCATTTAGTGACCGTTCAAAGCAGTGGTGGGTTCCGGATCCCGCTCCAGCTGCTCAACAGAGCGTCGCATAGGCGCCGTATGCGCCATGCACGGAAGCACCAAAGGCTTAAAGGACAGGTAAGGAGCTCGGGTGGGTAGGTGGGCCCTCTGGAGCACCGTACTGGAACGGTACATGGTGCTCTGGGCAGGCTCCAGTACGCCAGTATTGGGCGTACCGCCTGCAACCCACCACTGGCTCAAAGTTACTTACGACTTTTTTTCACACTTACCGTATTTTTCGGGCTATACGATGCACCGGAGTATAAGACGCACCATGATTTTGAAGAGGTAAATTTAAAAAAAACATTTTTGCACTCTACGGGCCTCCCAAACCCTCTGCGTGCCTGTCTTTTTTGCAAAAGAAAAGGGGGAGGGAGACATGCAGAGCTTTGGGAGGCTTGTAGAGTGCTCCTGGGGGCTGGTGGGGGAGGGCAAAAACGAGCAAAAACATCCTGTTTTTTTGCTCATTTTTGCCCTCCCCAGCCCTCAGGAGCACTTCGCAAGCCTCCCAAACCCTCTGCACATCCATTTTTGCAAACAGAGCAGGGTTTTGTTAGGCCAAAAATGCTGTATTCAGTGTATAAGACGCACCCAGATTTTCACCCTCTTATTGGGGGTGGGGGAAAGGTGCGTCTTATACTCCGAAAAATACGGTAGGACCATTGCAGCCTCCCCATTATCATGTGATCAAAATTTGGATATATATACAGAATATTATAATATTTTCTTATATACAGAAATGTCCTTCTAAAGGCATGGCAACCGGCAACTGGTATGTATTTATGATGGTTGCAGTGTCTCAGTGTAACATGGTCAACTTTTGCTACCTTCTGACGAGCAAAGTCAAGGGGGAAGCCGGATTCACTTAACAACCATGTTACTAATTTAACGACTGCAGAGATTCACCTAACTGTAGCAAGAAAGGTTGTAAAGAGGGAGAAAATTCACTTAACTATCTTGCTAGCCCAATGCAAATTTGGGGCTCCATTGTGGTCATAAGTCGAGGACTATCTGTACTTGTAATGTTTTTGCCTCTTTGTTAATTCCCCATCATCATATTGTTGGTGTTCTTGCTAATTATTTCATAATAATAAATAGCGGCAACACTGTCAAACAGAATTAGAACTAGCAAGTTATTATACTTAAGGAGACTCGGTTTATTTTTTCATGTAGCTGGTAAGTAAGAAGGCTTGGAGAAGGATTTTGGTGTGTTTGTTGGGATGTAAGTGCTAGGACTCCAGAATCTGAACTTAAACAGAAAAATTCTTCTTTATTCCAATTGTGCATCTTGTTTTCTAATTTTTGGCAAATCGTTGTTTGTTATTTAGTGTGGACAAACCGGTTTGTTTCCATAGCTAGTGGCCAAACTGTCAGGCAGAAGTAATCAGGAACAGGAGTTAAGTTCAAAGTAAAAGGTAAATCCTCCCCCCGCACATATGTACTAGTCCTTCCCGACTCTAGGGGGCGCTGCTCATCTCCGTTTCAAAGCTGAAGAGCCAGCACTGTCCGAAGACATCTCCATGGTCATGTGGCTGGCATGACTAAATGCCAAAGGCACATGGAACGCTGTTACCATCCCACCAAAGGTGGTTCCTATTTTTCTACTAGCATTTTTACATGCTTTCGAACTGCTAGGTTGGCAGAAGCTGGGACAAGTAACGGGAGCTCACTCCTTTACGCGGTGCTAGGGATTCGAACTGCCAAACTGCTGACCTTTCTGATTGGCAAGCTCAGCATCTTAGCCACTGAGCCACCAGTTTATTCCATGCTACTATACACAAGAATCTGATCTATTGATAGTCAAGATAAATGATGGTAGCATTGGATAAGAGGCAATGGAATTCTAGGAGGGGCTGAACTTAAGTCTCTTATGGCTGCATAGTGACTCCAAACTGGTGATGTGTGTTTGACCCTGCCTTCGATCTCTATTTGGTCACCTCCTACATAGACTAGTCTAATCGCTACCGTTATGAGAAAATAAAAACAGCTGATTGGTGCCTTTCAAATGTTTGCAACAGGAACTTTCAGCTTAAAATTTGACCAGGAATTTAAGATTTTTTATCGAAAATACGAAGGAATTGGGTATGTTTAATTTGAGATAAGAAAGCTAATGGGAGACACAATAGCTGTTAGATTGGGTAATGGACACGCACACACAGGCTAATGGTAACAACAGCTCTTTATTATAACACAACAAGTATGAACAATCCAGGTTGAGTGTGACAGCAGCCCTTTTATAGGGAGCTATCAGACCCTTCGACCAGTGAGATTAAACCTCTGTTCCCACCGGAACAGAGGACATTGGTGGAAACCATTATAACTATAGCAAGTATCTAACAATAGCAGTTTTCAAAGTTTCAAAGAGCTGTCACAAAGAAGTGAGTATGGGTTGAATATCTAGAGTTCCTAAGAGTAGGTCAAGAATCAGTAGGTGGAAACTTTATATAAAGAGACCTAAACTTGAAATAAGGAGGAATTTCTTGACTGTCAAGAGTTCCAAAGCAATGGAACAGCTTATCTTCTGGAGGCATAAGGGATTCATCAGTGGAAATTTTCCAAGAAAAGGCACCAGCTTCAAAAGTGAAGAGACCATGAGTTCAAATCCTGCCTTACAGCTGTGGTGGCACAGTGGTTAGACTGCAGTACTGCAGGCTACTTCTGCTGACTGCTGGCTGCCTGCAATTTGGCATTTCGCATCTCACCAGGCTCCAGGTTGACTCAGCCTTCCATCCTTCCGAGGTGGATAAAATGAGGACCCAGATTTTTTTTTGGGGGGGGGGGGGGTCAATAGCCTGACTCTATAAACCGCTTAGAGAGGGCTGTAAAGCACTGTAAAGCAGCATATAAGTCTAAGTGCTATTGTTATTGCTATTGCTTAGCCATAAATGCCAGCTGGGTGACCTTGGACCAATCACTCTCTTTCAGCCCAACACACCTCACAGGGTTGTTGTGGAGAAAAGAGGAGTATTGGATATGTTCACTGCCTTGAGTTATTTGTAAAAATAATAAATCTCGTAATCTTCTGGGTAGGGAGTTTGAAGTTACTTCAAACGCTATGATTTTAGGATTCTTCTACAAAATGTAGTAATAGCTGCATTGTCAAAACAGATTAGCAGGCTGTTCAAGAATTTCTAACAATTCTGGGAGATTGTTATTTTTTTTTTAAATGAAAATGCAGGACATGGAATGTGAATAAATAACATATAAATATCTCTACTTAAAAAACACCGATTGTGCAGTTGGACATCCTAGGTAATAATTAAACTACAAATTTAGTCTATAATAATGTTTTATCGTTGGCATCTACCACCAACAAGATTGGCTAAAATGTACCCAAACATGAAGCCGACCTGCTGGAAGTGTAAAAAAGTACAAGGGACTTTTTATCACATATGGTGGACCTGCCCAGAAACACAAAAATATTGGACAAAAATCTGGAAATGGGTGCAAGAAATTACAGGAGAACAGATAAAATACAAACCCGAAATCTTTCTGCTGGGAATAATCAAAGGGAAATATATGAATTCAATATAAGAAAATTAAGTACATATTAACACATTTGCTAACAGCTAGAATAGCATATGCCCAATGCTGGAAACAAAATAATACCCCCCTCGGGCGAATTAGTGATAAAAAAAACTTTGGATTGTGCAGAGATGGACAAATTAACACTGAAATTAAAAGATAAAGAAGAGTCGGAATATTATGAAATTTGGAACAATTGGTACAAATGGCTGCCAAACAAGAAAATTAATTAAGCTGAAAAATATATATAAATACATATAGAACTATGTATAACGGTGTGTAAATATAGAAGCAAAATATTATATACATGTACAGATATGATGACATAACAATGTTGATATGACTCTAATGTGTTGTAGAAGGGAAAAAAATCTGCAAAAAAACCCAACTACAAATTTAAATGATTGGCTGATGAAAATCCTATAAATCGGACAACATATTTTAAAATTAGCTTTAAAAATACAAGTATTTTAGCTGCCAGGCAATGCTTTGGGAAGTATTTGGCAGACTGGAAAACTGCCATCAAAAATGGCCCCTTTTCTAATTCAAAATACATCTAAAAGAGAAATACATTTTTCTTTAAAGCAGAGGTGGGGAACTATGGCCCTTTTATGACCTGTGGACTTTAACTCCCAGAATTCCTGAGCCAACCTGGTGGGCTCGGGAATTCTGGGAGTTGAAGTCCACAGGTCATAAAAGGGCCGTAGTTCCCCACCCCTGGTATATAGTCAGGCCGATCTAGGCAGTTGGAAATCAAGTGATACCATTAATTTGGGAGGCTATAAATCCCCCCTCTTCTCCCTCGTTTCTCAAGAAATATTGTCTGTGTCTCTTGTAGGCCCGGAGTTGCGTTTGGCTGAGGCAGAGGAAGCCATGTTGCCAAAACCTGGCCTTGCAGGCCCTGAACAAGGTAAGCCTGCTCTTGTTGTGGGTCACAGTGTTGACAAATATGCTGCTGAAAGTTTGAAGGCCGCCGATGAATCCATATCCAAAGTGCTAGACTGGTTCCAAAGAAGTTCCAGTACGGCTGACAAAGAAACAGTTTTGATACCCTCTCAGGAAAGGCCATTCGCAGAGGAAATGGACACTCCAAAGTCAGTAGAATGGTCTGTAGTTGGAGAAGATAAGGGGTCAAATTCAGATCCGTTAAATCTGAAATCCTCTCTGTATCAAAGAGGAGAGTCGACAAGCAGAGACTTAAGGCAACCGGGACAATTATCACTTTCGGAAAAAGAAAGTCCAAGTGATGAGGTCCTAGGAGACCAAGCTCCTTTGAACCAAAGCAAAGAAAACGAGAAGGCAACTTCTCGCAATATTCAGATCACTAAGAGAATCCATTTCCAGACCATTGGTCAGAGTAAGGACAAGATGGATGAAAGTAACCTAAAAGACAGATGCGAAGATGCTTTTGAAAGTAAAACCTATGTGGATTTGAAGAACTCCGAAGACACTTCTTTCAGAACTGGAATGAAAAGAGAAACTAGTTCACAGATCTACACTGATGGCGAGAGAGATGTTAAATCTTTCTTGGAAGAAGAAAACATGGAGCTGAAATCTGGAGAAACTCCAAAAGATCCTAAAGGAAAGGACTGTAGTTTTCTAGATGGCGAACATATGGCCCATGCCAACAAGAGAAGTAACCCGATCCTGCAACAACATGAGTTAAGACAACCATCAATGATAGGAGATGAGAAAAGAGTCAAGGATATGAAGGCTTTCTGGGAAGGTGGGCAGAAGACTCCAGAGCTCGAAAATAAGGACGTTCTTACAAATGAAAACATGTCTAATTATACAAAGGAATATGCTAGGCTAAAAGCAATTAGCGGATCTTCTGGGTATGCAACCAGTGAATCTGACCATGAACAAAGCAAATATAATTTAGTTACCTTCAGAAAAGTGGAGCTAAGTGAGGAGGACTCTGAGATGGAAGGTGTTGGTGTTACGTTTTCAGGAACAAGCAGGCCCACCCCAGGGGATAAATCTACGGAAAGCCAAGACATTAATATAGCCAATGAAGTACTTTCAAAGGAGCAGAAAAATACTAACATTACGGGATTGTTGAATGAGAGCAATTTGCAGCCGAGTTACAAAGAAAGGGTATCTTCTAAAGAAGGTGAAAGGCCAAAGGTCACTGCTTTAGGAAAAGGGACTATTGTACCCGCTCTTCAGCCAAAGTCTCCTTTTAAGATTCATTCACTGAAAGAAAAAATGGACGAAGAATCCAGGTCTCAAATGCTCAACCCTTCCCAATTCCAGAGCCTGAGAAACTTTTGGGATATGGGGACTAAACGTCAGAGCAAAACTGACGAGACCATCCCGCAGAAGCATAAGAGCAGCACTGGGAGTTACACGAAAGAGTTACGAGAAAGAATTGGAAGTAGCCAAGCCATGTTGGATGATGGAAGATCAGATTTTCCTCTGCAAGAGGAGGAAACAAAAAACCCCACTGCTAACATTTCACGCCAAAGTCCTTTAGCAGAACCCATGTTTTCCCCGTCAGCAACTACAGTACCCATGCATTTAGATGATGTCCCAATAAGGGGACATGCAGGAATAAAAATGGTTTCACCAGCAATACAGCATAATGTTCACAGTAGTTTTCAACCAACGGTGTTGGTTGAAGAGTTGCAGGAGTCCTCTTGCCCACCAATACATAGGAAAGGGATTCCACATGTAGAGTTAGTAGGAAAGGATCCAATGGCTCCCAGTGACCAGATTCAAGAACCTAGTTTTGTCCTTCCGGACACGAATGGCAAAGCTGGACTTAAAGCAAGTGAGGTCGTAGAGATTGTAAATAGGACTTTGGTCCCACCGAAAGCTGCAGCCGCTGATGCTTTTAATATGAGTTTGGAGAAGTTGCTTCAGGAAACCTCTGATCTACAGGCCTCTCTCAGGCATCATTTAATAATGGATGTCTCTGAACCAGCAGATCCTACATCAGAGAAAAGGGATTTTTTAAATAAAGTGATGGAGCGCAGCCATCATTCTTATCCCAGTGATCCAAAAGAGATTCGAGTGGGTTCTCAAACAGAAGGAACTGTTGAAAAACGCGACTTGCTCCAAACTCAGCCTGCAGAATTCACAACCAGCGTGGAAAGTTTGCCTAGATCACTGGAAGGATTAACATCTGTGCCAATGAAAGTCCCCAAGAAAGAGGATAGGCAAATGTATTTAAATGATAATACTGCTTGGAAAAAGAACTTGCTAGTTCCGTCACTAGAGCTGATACAACCTGATACCTGTGGTGCAACTCAGAACAGAACAGACTGTCCCCAAGAGGAAGTTTTTGAGATAGTATCCAAAAATAATGTCCCACCAAACAGAGAATGCAGTGATTTGAACGCCAAACTCATCAGTCTGCTGAAAGAATCGGCAACATGGTCCAGTACTGAGGACATGTTGGAAACACCTTTTGATGGTATTCCTAAAGAGAATCAACAAAAGTCCTATCAACAGACGAATGAAAAGAAAGGCTTTGCTTCACTCCAAACGTCCAGTCATTTGAGAGAGTCTGTGGGTGAAATTGTTGCGGGAAGCAAAGATACATACAAAGATGACAATGTGAAGATTGTCATGCAAGATGGCACAATGGAAGCCACTAAAGAGTATGCAGATCATAAGGAGAGAATCCAGGGAGAATTAGCTGGGAAGCAGCCTCTGGGCAAGACGGAAACCACTGTGAAAACTGTTGAACCCAAATCATGCGATCCTACAGCACTTAGAGCCAATTTAAAACAAATGGTGTTACATGGAGACCTAGAAATTCCTAAACTTACACAATCCACATTACAGCCTGATCCGTCTGTGAGCTCAGTTTGTGCCAAAGATACATTGGATTGTCAGGAAGTAATTGAATCAGTAGAAAAGTCTATTGTTCCTTCTAATTCTAGACAGGTTGAATTCCAAGCCCGTTTCCAAATGTTACTCCAGGAAAACTCTGAAATCTTATCACGTAGCCAGAAAATCACAGAGAGCAGCAATGAGATGCAAATAATCAAAAAGTCTACTGAGAACAGAGGTTTTATCAGTCAACAAGAAACAGACTGTGTTCAAGAAGTCAATGAGACTGCAAACAAGATTAGTGCACCATCCAGATTTCAACAAAGTGAATTTAATTCCAGTTTACAGAAATTACTTAAGGAAACTGCTCAGGCTCCACCTTCTCAACATTTAAACCTTCCTCAAGAAGAAACCGTCATGAAATTGGTTGCTCCAGCAAAAGATAACACGGCATTAACATCAAATTTAGAAAAATTAATTTTGGAACATTTCGGTCCTGCTTCTCAGCCACCCACAGTCGATTGCAAGAAAGTCACCGGTGATTCAACACCTGATTTAGATGAACAAAGGTTACCTGTAGAAATGTCAACATTGACGGAGACGGTGTCGAGTGATTACCATAGCGAACTTAAGATCCCACTTACCGAGAAGGCCTCCAAGCAAACTGACGAAAGAGCAAAGATTTCAGAGAACATGGCTTTCCAAAAAATAATCCACCTTAATCTAGCATCTTCAGAAACCCAGTGTCTGGAGAAAGATAAGGATTTTCTTTCCACAGCCGATAAGACAGAGGACAGAAGCATGCAAGAGAGAGAAACAGAGTTTTCCACTTCATTAATTGTTGCCAACAGAAGCCTGATGGTGGACCATGGATTGCAAAGATCAAGCACCCCCGTCTATGGAAGCCCTCTCCAAACCAAGGAAGTGGAGTTTCATCATGCTACCCCTCCAGCTGATGATGACAACCATGAAGATGATGATGATGAAGGTGCCAAGAATTGTGAGTCAGAGTTTTCAGACGAAAATAAATCCATTCCGGGAAGCCAAAGAGATCCGATATGTGAGCATTTAAAAATTATTTCATTCTTATCTGGGTCTGTTTTATAAAGATTGTTAGATTGATTTTCATAAAACCGAACTTCCTCCTGTTGGATGGAATTTAGAAGCACCATGCCTTCAATCTGGAAGCAGCTTTGAGACTTCAGGGTTAATTGTCCCAAAGGTGCTTTTTCAAAAGGGAACTAGACTTCTTTTTTCCTTGACGTTTCGCTCTTCATCCCTAAAGCTTCTTCAGTTCTGAGAAAGATTGTTTTTTATCCCCTAAAGCAAAGAAGTCCAGATTTATGATTCAGGAGGGCATAGTTACCTCCATCGGGATTTAAATGGAAGTACATTTTGCTCTGAACTGAGAAATTCAGAAATTCTGTATTTTTTTTTTCAGTAGCTCCAGAACGTCGGGCAAAAAATCTGTACGGTAATCTAATTTATGGTGACTTCCTATTTTCCTCTTGTCCAATCAGTTAGAAGTCAGGAATGGTAGCGTATATTCTGGATAACATTTTAAAAATAATTTCTTTATGCCTGACAGTTTGGATCATTCTCCTGCAAGATTTTGTTAGCGTTCCAAATAGCATGCAGAATTAAATCAGAGTTAAATCCAAGGCAGAGCTATCCTTAAAGTTCCAATTTAATAAGACAGACATGTTGGCTCATCTGTGGAATCCCAAATCTAAACGCTTCCTGGGATTCCACCCAGTTGAAAGTTCATGATCTTATTCCCAAACCCATAAATCCATCACATGGTCCAATCTTCTTTGGCCATGCTGGCATTTCCACCTATCTAGTTCCGGACAGGTGCAGAGGTGCGGAGACAAAAGAATGACCTTGGGCTTCTAGAAAAGAATGACAACAACACATTCCACAATTCTACTCCTTTCTATTCCCCCTCCCAATTACTACACTAATGAAACAGCATAATGAAATAATAGAGAATGTGGCAGGACAAAGATCCTAAAAAGGAATATAACTGCAGGCCTGACAGATTTATTTCTTGCCTTAGTGTGGCAGGGAGACATAATCAATATTGTAGATAGCCCTTTCCCTTTGCCAGCACAAATTGATGGCAATTCTAAATAGTCACTTTTTCAAAGTTCATTTTAGCCCCTCAATTTAGCAAATTAAGGCAACTTCACAAGTGGAAGATAAGTAAAAGCTTTATTCATACATCGTTTTTCAACCAGTTGAAGGACTTTGCTTAAATGAACAGTTTTGAGTTAAATGTGCTCCATTATTATTCTTAAGAGAATTGTGCCCAGCAAAGTAAATTTGGGATAGGCATATATATATATTTTATTCCAAGCAATTTTGCACAGCTGGAAACCAGTGCAATGTATCATTTTATGGCTTTCTCAGCTCTTCCTCCTACATCTGTTTTCTTAAAATATGTGGACCACTGAGGTTGCTTGCAGAAATTCTTCCTGATCGGAATGAATGAGGAGAAATGTTAAGGAGTTTCTTAAGATCAGAAGGAATTAAGAGAAACTTAAGGAGAAACTTTCTAAGAGTGAGAACAATTAACCAGTGGAAGAGCTTGCCTTCAGAAGTTGTGGGTGTTTCATCACTGGAGGGTTTTAAGAAGAGACGGGACAGGCACTTGTCTGAAAGGGTACAGGGTCTCTTGCTTGAGCAGGGGGTTGGACTAGAAGACCTCCAAGGTCCCTTCCAGCTCTATTCTGACTGGTTTGAAACTTTTCTGATAGTAGATGCTCCTATCTACTATGATCCACTATAACTCTAAGATTTGCTTAGCTATCTGTTCTGTTCTTTAGCTCTTCCAAGATTCAAAAGTTGATTCTCGCCTCAGCCTGTGGCTGTGATCCTCTTCCAGCCAGCCCAACTTATCACAACCTGGTCTACATCAATCAGTTTTTTTCAAAATCCTAGCAACTCAAAAGTTTCCTTCCCATAGTAACAATAACTAGGGCAACCACATCTGACTAAGGCCCATCACGCAAGAAGAAAAGCATGTACTTGACATTTGATTACCTGACACGAAACTACTTGTGAAATAGCAATATTGGATAACATGACCAGACGGATGAAAATATTTCTTGATAAAGAAATGGGACTCTAGAAGTCACGGGATTTTACTTTTCATTATAAAGGTGGAATTGCATACAGATAGTCCTTGACTTACAACCACTTGTTTAGTGACTGTTCGAAATTGCAATGGGACTGAAAAAAATGACTTATGGCTGTTTTTCACACATACAACCGTTGCAACATCCCCATGGTAACATGTTCGCAATTTCAGTGCTTGGCAACTGGTACATATTTATGACGGTTGCAGTATTTCGGGGTCATACGATCCCCTTTTGCAAAGTTCTGCTTAACAAAATCAACAGAGAAGCCAGATTCACTTAACAATCTTATCATCTTCTTTTAATGACCCTATAATCCCTTCCGGGGTGGAGTCTGGGCAACTGAATTGAGCTGAGTATTTATTGGCCGGATGCCTTTCCTGTCGCCAATGCGGAGTTATATTCAGCAGATATATTCTCAATGTGCCCAGAGAGAGAAAACACCTGCCTCTACCTAGGATCAAACTCACAGACTCCTGATTGTGAGGCAAGAGCTACACCTCTAGGCCACCACACCACTCCCAGATTCACTTACCAATACATGTTGCTAACTTAACAACTGCAGTGATTCCCTTACCAACTGTGGCAAGAAAGGTCGTAAAACGGGGCAAAACTCAATTCCCAACTGTTTGCTTTAGCAACAGAAATTGAGAACAGCTCAATTGTGGTTGTAAGTCCAGGACCGCCTGCATTACAAGAAACACGGAATTGTCTCATTCAGTGGCAGTCCTTGCAAATTTCATCCAGTGAAGGGGAAAAGGGAGGAAGTGAACAATGAAGGAATTTCAGATCACCTCGAGGAGGAATGCTGATAAGGGCTGGCACTCTTGTATTCTTTGGTTTTTATCTTTAAAACCTGGATGAATTAACACAGATAAAAGATAGGGTCTTTGGTCTTATGTGTTGTCCAGTGCTCATATTTTTTGTTTTGAAACAGGTTCGGAGGAAGAGTTGAATCCCGTTATGAAGGCTCTGAAAAGGAATTCAAATAGGCAAATTCCTTCTAAAAGTGTAGAGGATATACCATCAGCCACCTCAAGTGAGCAAAACCTGACCTTTTCCATGCCCGTAACGTTTCTCTTTTAACTTACTTTTGTCCCAATCTGTCCACCGTTGTCGTTTTATGTTACTGTGAAAAGTTTTCCTCAAGCAAGTGCATCTACAAGGTTGATAAGTACAAGAGGCAGTGGTGGGATTCAAATTTTTTACTAGTGGTTCTGTGGGCGTTGCTTTCTGGGCGTGGTATGGCTTTGTGGGCATGGCTTTGTGGGCGTGGCAGGGGAAGGATGTCAGGGGAAGTTCCACCCTGAACTAATGAGGTGTGGACTGTCGGCTTTCCAAGCGGCATATTTCCGAATAAGCAGAAAATAAAACCCGAAAACATATTCTAATAAAAAACTTTTAATATAAAATAAAATAAAATACAAATCTTACTATCTAAATCTTACATTTTGGCAAGAGCTATGTTGCCCACCTCCTTGGCAGGCGAACGGAAGATCAGAAGGAAAGGAAAGAATGTGTGACGTATTATGAGACTTGCGCATTAATCATTGTCAGATAAGAAACAATTCAGTCTACTGTATAACGCAGAATATAAGCACAAGTTGGCAAACCAATTAACGCAGTGACAAAGGATAGTGCAAAATCTCCATTCCCTTCCCACTCCAGGGGAAGGTTACTGCAAAATCCCCCTTTCCTCCTGATCAGCTTAGACTCAGGAGGCAGAGAATAGATAGGGGCGCGGCCAGCCAGAGGTGGAATTTACCGGTTCTCCGAACTACTCAAAATTTCCGCTAACGGTTCTCCAGAACCGGTCAGAACCTGCTGAATACCACCTCCGACAGGAGGGATTTAAAAAAAACCATATATCTTTATTAATTTTTTTAGTGGGATTGTTTTAGAAGATGCAAGGGGAAATGGCTCACACCCTGTCTGGATCAATATTGTAGCTATTCCTGGATCCAAATCCATGATGGTTCATCCCAGTTTTTATTATAGGTAGTCCTCAGTTAGCAACTAAAGTTGGGGCCTGCAACTCCATCATTAAGTGAAGTGGTTGCTAAGGGCGACTGTGCTTACGGTCGTAATTCAACATCCCTTTGCTTTACACACCTGCAAAGGTCACACATACAAGGATGGGTCAGTGGTAAAATTAACTCTTCATCATCATTGCAATTATGAACAGTTAGAGTGGTGCAGTGACCTAGAGGTGGAGCTCTCTCCTCACAATCAGGAGGCTGTGAGTTCAATCCTAGGTGGAGGGAGATATGTCTCTCTTTGGGCACAATTGAGAATATATCTGCTGAACAAAACTCGGCATTGGCAACAGGAAGGGCATCCGGCCAGTAAACACTCTGCTAGCCCCACTCAGTTGCCCAGACTCCACCCCGCAAGGGATTATGGGGTCATTAAGAAGATAATGATGATGATTGTAAGTATGAACCGTAATTACATTGGACTGTTGCTAAATGAGGACTAGCTGCACCTGAATTTTATTTCCATTATCCCACGTGGTGTATAATGCTGGTAGTAAGGTCTTATCAGGTGATGACTTGATTATCATTCAATCATCGCCATGCACATTTGATACAAATGTTTTATCCATACATTATTTTAGAAATGTACTATTCAAGTAGTCCTTGACTTTACCACAATTCATTTAAGTCAGGGGTGTCCAAACTTGGGAACTTTAAGACTTGTGGACTTCAACTCCCAGAATTCCCCAGCCAGTGCTGGCTGGGGAATTCTGGGAGTTGAAGTCCACAAGTCTTAAAGTTTCCAAGTTTGGACACCCCTGATTTAAGTGATTGTTTAAAGTTACAATGGAACTGAAAAAAGGGACGCGGGGACAATTTTTCACACTTACAAGTGCGGCAGCATCCCCAGGGTCACATGCTCAAAAATTCAGAGGCTTGGCAACTGGCCTGTATTTATGCCGGTTGCAGAAGTTCCAAGGTCTTGGAATCACCTTCTGACAAGCAAAATGAATGGGGAAGCCAGGTTCACTTACCAACTGTGTTATTGGCTCAACAACTGCAGTGATTCACTTAACAATTATGGCAAGACAGGTTGTAAAATGGAGCAAAATTCACTTTAACAACTGTCTTGCTTAGCATTAAAAAAAATTTGGGCCCAATTATAGCTGTAAGTCAAGGACTACCTCCATATAAATTGTACTAAAAATGTTGATAGATAGCCTCTTCTTCCTGTGGCATAGGACATGTGGTTTGCAAAGGCGGCCTTTTCAGAACTTGATTTTACTCCAGATTTCATTTTGCTTCTCTCCCATCTCTAGAAGCTGCAACCTGCAAGGATATCCTGAACAGCCAAATTTACCTAATTGTCTCACCATTTTTCCTCTTGCACAGATAAAGAAAAAATAAACCTTGGCAGGGATGACTTAGTGCTTAGTGCTGAAGATGGTAATTATTTTATACATGGTTGCATGAACCTAATGTTCTACTTTAGTAAAATGTATGCATTAAGTAGTGTGTCTTCTGTGACAGCTAATAGCTAGCCTTAATATTAGTTAAGAGAGAGTAGAGTAGAGTAGAGTAGAGTAGAATAGAATAGAATAGAATAGATGGAGCGGAACAGAATAGAATAGAATATATGGAATGGAATGGAATGGAGTAGAGTAGAGTAGAATAGAATAGAATAGAATAGAATAGAATAGAATAGAATAGAATAGAATAGAATAGAATAGAATAGAATAGATGGAGCGGAACAGAACAGAATAGAATATATGGAATGGAATGGAATGGAATAGAATAGAATAGAATAGAATAGAATAGAATAGAATAGAATTCTTTATTGACCATGTGTGTTTGGACACACAAGGAATTTGTCTTTGGTGCATATGCTCTCAGTGTACATAAAAGGAAAAAAGAAGGAATCAAGAATCATAAGATACAACACTTCGTAATAGTCATAGGTTACTAATAAGCAATCAAATCATACCAGGAAATGAAAAGAATAATATAAATAGTAAAAATAGAAGCAACATGATTACAGTTGTTATTTATTTATATTTAAATAGTGGTTATTATTTATTTATATATATTTAATGTAGTTATTATTTATATTATTTAGGATTACCTATCATCTGCCCACTCTAAAACGTTTTCCAGTCCGTTTTCAAAACCCATTCCAAATTATTATCCGTCATTAGATAAATAGATCCTGTCAATTAATTGCAGCACCGTTATAATGAGTGCCTTCTCGTTAAGTATAATAAAAGTATGTATAAAAGCACTTTTTTTATCAGATCCCCCAACTGAGCCCAATGACAACCCAGCAGGAAGTGAGTAATAAGACCCTTCCTGAAATATAACATTTTGTGACTACTCATTAGTTTACGTTATGCGACTGACTGACTAAACCACTAATGCATTCGTAGGTTGTTCTTGTTCCGCTAATTGTTTGCATCTTATAAAACAAGAACTAAGTTTGCAGTGCGGAGAGCCGTTGTCTGTTTAAAGCAAGGCATTGCTTCCATTTGCCATCTGAAGTTAACACCCAAACGGTAGAAAGCATGAGAATGAGATAGTAATGCAGAAGGAAGTAATAATCTGATTGGGAAGGATTTACAGCTCATTTGCAAATGTGGTTTGGTATTTTGGGAGAGCTTAATATAGCCTTAATTCCAGAGAAGGATCAGGGAAGATCTTTTTTTTTTAATGCTCTTGATGGATATAGGGAACATTTTTTGTTTTGTAGAAAACTTGGTGCCCACTGAATAGTTGCAACATTGCTAAGCGTTAGTATTTTTTTTTCTCCTCCCACTCTTCATCTGCCTGAATGGATGATGAATGTTTAGTTAAAGAAAAGAAAAAAAATCCCTTTCTTCTCCTTTCTTTTTTAGTTTCTATAATGGAAAGGAAAAAGGGACACAGTAGCTCAGTGGCTAAGAAGCTGAGCATATCGATCAGAAAGGTCGGCAGTTTGGCGGTTTGAATCCCCAGCGCCGTTTAACGGAGTGAGCTCCCGTTACTTGTCCCAGCTTCTGCCAACCTAGCAGTTCGAAAGCATGTGAAAATGCAAGTAGAAAAATAGGAACCACCTTTGTGGGAAGGTAACAGCGTTCTGTGCGCCTTAGGCGTTTAGTCATGCCAGCCACATGACCACGGAGACGTCTTCGGACAGCGCTGGCTCTTTGGCTTTGAAACGGAGATGAGCACCGCCCCCTAGAGTCAGGAACAACTAGCATATACTGTATGTGCGAGGGGAAACTTTACCTTCACCTAATGGGAAGGAATATATAAAATTATTAGTTAAGCATTGCATTGAGCAGTTCTATATTGCAGTGCCTGGCTACTCCAAACGTAAAATAATTAAATAGGTAATATACAGGTAGTCCTTGACTTATAACAGTTCATTGAGTGACCATTCAAAGTTATAGCAGCACTGAAAAAAAGGTTACTTACAACTGGTGCTAACCCTTAATGATGGTCGTAGCATCTCCCAGCTCACGTGATCAAAATTTGAG
This sequence comes from Natrix helvetica, assembly GCF_964273705.1. Lineage (NCBI taxonomy): Eukaryota > Metazoa > Chordata > Lepidosauria > Squamata > Natricidae > Natrix > Natrix helvetica. The sequence continues at coordinate 8,113,227 of NC_138550.1, read as the reverse complement.
CTTTTGGCAGCTGTCATCTAGATACGATGATTGCAGCGTCCAAAGATCATGTGACTGCCACCTGGTCACATGATCTTTGTGACCAGGTGGTTTCTGACAAGTAAATGGGCAAAGATGGATTTGCTACACAACAATTGACTTAATAACGGTGACAAAAAAAAAGGTCATAAAATCAGGTGTAACTCACTTAACCCTCTTCCTTAGCCACAAAAATTCTGGTCCTAATTGAGGTTGTACGTTAAGGATTACCTGTACCTGGGATGCAGTTACATTTAAAATTAATCTTCAATGTATTATGATGAAGTTTAGCATCCTGTTTTTCTGCTGTTTTGAAGCAGGAAATAGTCCTAAAAATGTACTTTTAACAAAATAATAAACGCCTAAAAACCCTGGTCTTAAACTTCCTCTGTACCTTCTTTGTTTCATCATCTACAACCCCATTTTTCTGATAAAATCTTTAAGTTTGGTCCATTACATCCAAAAGATCCTGATTTAAGAAGTGTGTAGAACCTGGACAAGGAAGAGTAGAATTTAGATCATCTTATGATAATATTCAATTTGATAGAGGCTTTTTTTTCCACACAGAGGGATATTGGTAACTATTTAATAAATGGATAAATTGAATGAACCCATTGGTTAATTTATTTATAAACCAGGCTTGCCACAAATTCTTGATTTACTTAAAATGTAAGTTCTGGTATAAATGATCTCTATACACCAGGGGTGTCCAAACTTGGGAACTTTAAGACTTGTGGACTTCAACACCCAGAATTCCCCAGCCAGTCCCATGCTGGCTGGGGAATTCTGGGAGTTGAAGTCCACAAGTCTTAAAGTTCCCAAGTTTGGACACCCCTGCTATACACCATCTTATGTAGTTTTGCTTATATCTCATGGGGGAATTCTTATGGGCTTATATTGTTGTAGGTGTAGGAATGGAGAAATGGTAAAAATTCTTTATTTTAGAGGAGATTTGAAAACGCAGAAAGGACTTGCGTAGATCTATGGGTTGCATTAGTTCTTTGAGTTTCCTTACAGTAAACTTTGCTGGTTATATTAAACGTAACTTACAGATACATGTTTTTGAAGCATGCTTTGGGGTTGTTTTTTTCCTCCCAAGAGCACTTTATGAGTCAATCTTTTTAGCAAGACTAGAATCTAATTAGCTTTCTCCATGTGAATTGCTGCTTTTTAGTTTCCACAGCACCTTCTTTCTCTGACAGTCAGTTTTCACGTCCGGAAAAAATTAAGATGATGAGCAAATCGGTCCCAGCATTTCTTCAAGATGAGGCAAGTTTTTAATCTCTCTTTAAGAAAAACCATAATGTTGATTACGCTTTAAGATTGTTCTGTTTTAGTAAAATGTATGGCAACTACACTCTGCAAACAGGAGGGCAAAGAAATGAAGCTTGCAGTTTTCTTTTTTATTGCAGTCAGTCTGAATGTTGTAAGAAAGAAAATAATGGAAGGATACCTTGGAGAATCTTATTAAGAAAGCAGCACTTTTTCTTTGTGGTTCATAAATAACACTTTATGCATCTGGTCTGGTTGAACAACTGCTTTCGAAAATTGTAATAATCATCTGTTTCAAAGATCACATTTGCTTTTCTTTAAAGGGGTGGCAAGCCATTTTTTTTTAACAAGATAAACTAAAATTGTAATTTGTATTGTAAAAATGTGTATTTGACTGCAAAGGAAGGCAGCCCCCTCTGATTGCTTTTCATCCAGTTAGGGTGCTTAGCAAATTGTCACCCTATTATATCACTCTGGAACGTCTCGAGCAATTTCAACCAAACCTGGTACACAGATGACAATATTGTGGGAGTAAGACACCCCTAACACCCCTTGGAGTGTGTGTTCTGTTAAGATACAGCCTGTTGTGCCTTAAAATGGCTTCTACTGTACAGTGCAGTAGAGTTGCCATGGTAAAGGCTTCACAGTACTCCACAAGAGGGCTCCCTTTGATAAGGGGGAAAATCTAACATTATAAATTACGTTTTGTCTGACATTTTCCTTCTATAAATAAATACCCGGACAACACCGGGTTATCAGCTAATAATAAAAATATTACATTGAAAGAGAGTCCACAGTTAGAACAGATTCACTCACAAGGAGGGAATAAAGGAGTCCCTCTTAAAAAGCCCAAACTTCATTGCCATAAACTGTGGTTTGCAAATGCCAGTGGCTACAATTCATAGAATGCACTAAGACAGACTCCCAAGCAAGCCGCAATATGTAGATTAAATCCAACTATATTAATTCTTAGACATACGTAAGCCTTGACTTACAAGCATTGATTTAATGACCATTTGAAATTAAAACAGCATTAAACCCAATTTGCTTAATGATGACATAAGTGCAGCAATTCACTTAGCAACCCTGGCAAAAAATAAAATTGGGCATGACTCCCTTAACGAACCGCCTTCCTAGCAACTAAAATTCGGGTCTCGGTTGTAGTTGAATCTCGAGGACTAGCTTTTCTAGAAGCAAGACTTTTCTACCTTTGGAATTAGAAATATATTTTCTTTGCTCGTAGGATCAGATTTCATAAAACCTGGGGATTGTAACACTGGCTCCTTTGTCTTAAGGACAGACGGCCCAGAACAAAATCAAGGAAGAATCAGAATAATAATAATAAAAAAATACAGCACAGCATTTCTCTTATCTACTACCACTAGCCAGTGAAACAGGCCTCCTTTTAAAATCGATCAAAATTGCTTTGAAGAGGGAATGCCGGATCTTCTGAATGCACCAACTAAATTTCCTTTCTGTTGTTTTCATTAAGTGCCGCTCAAATGATTGCATGCAAATGATGCATGCCACATTAACCTGAGACATGGCTGGATGGATCCCAGACTTGGGAATCTTGGCAGAGCTGTTTATTGTCCTTTCCACTTTTTTGAACACCTGTGCAGACTTTTCTTTTCTCTCCCTTTGTGTAATGTCTTGTAGAGCGATGACAGAGAGACAGATACAGCATCCGAGAGCAGTTACCGACATGGGAGAATCACAAAGAGCCCAAGTTCCCTAACCAATCTTAGCGGCTCTTCGGGCTTGGCATCCTTGTCTTCTGTATGTAAACCAAAACTCTAGTTTAACCCTGCTGCTTTCACTAATCGTCTTCCCTGACTTCTTGGGGAGTTAATGCTTGGTACCAGCGGTGGGATTCATTTACCTTCCCTAGCGGTTCGCAAATGTGAGCACTTCTCTCTCTCTCTCGCTTCGCTCGCATGCGCCACAACTGCGCATGCACAGTGCTCATGCATTACGTCGGGGCGCGGGTGGGCGGAGCCTCTTGCAGCCCTCGCTGCTATCGTTTTGCCCAAACCTGAGAGAAACGGCTGAATACCTCCTCTGCTTGGTGCCCTTATAAAATATCTTGATTCGTTATTACAGGTAGTCCTTGACGAAAGTTTATTTAGTGACCGTCTGAAGTTTAATGACCATTTGAAGCTGCGGTGGCAGCAGTGGTTAGAATGCAGTGCTGCAGGCTACTTCTGCTGACTGCCGGCTTCCAGCAGTTTGGCAGTTCGAATCTCACCAGGCTCAAGGTTGACTCAGCCTTCCATCCTTCTGAAGTCGGTAAAATGAGGACCCAGATTGTTGAGGGGCAATAGGCTGACTTTGTAAACCGCTTAGACCTGGGCTTCCCAAAAGCACGAAGCCGACTCCTCATCCCGATAAAACCGCTTTTATTTAGTTTAAAGTGAATTCCTCCCCACCAAAGTCCCAGCCAACAGTCTTTCAAGAGATTCCACAACTACAGGCCTTTATCAGGCTTGGAGAGCTGCCAGGCCGATATCTTCCAAACGCCACTCTGTAGCAGGCAATACTTGGCAAGAAGTCAGGAACAGATCTTCACCCTAATGAACTAATTGTCTCCTGCAAACTCCCCTCCCCTTTCGCTCCTCTTTATTCCCTATGGGAGGGGCCATTCACTGTCCACCTGTGGCTTTATTCCTGAGCCGACCCCTGTTCTTTAGCTGTTCCTTTCGTCTGGCAACTCTGTGCATGCATGCACTGGGAACAGGTTCCAGCTGTTCATCTGCCTCACTGATGTCTGACTCCAAAGGCAGCTGATAACTGTCGGACGACACTGGCCCCATCTCTGCCTCCGACACAGAGCCCTCATCAGAGCCCGATCTGGGCTGAATCGGCAGCAACCCACCTCTGCTTCGGTACTCATTGTTAATTGGTTCCGGGAGACGTGATGAATGCCAAGTACCAAACAATTTTTTCCCCCATGAGGAATAATGCAGTGAGTCACAAGGCACCCAACACTAACAAATTCTAGCTTGTGCGTTGAGTACCGAACAAACAATGACCCCCCAAAAAAATTGGGTCAAAATGCATTGAGTACCAACTTTGATGATTTCCAAAGCAGTTGAGTGTCAAGGTACCATTGCAGTAGAATTTAAAGAGACGAGCAGACGAAATATTTTCTGCTGGGTCAGCTGTATAAAATTATTCTTTGCATGAGTCCCCTTAATGATTTTTACTTACTAAAAAAAAAAAAGAGCATGCATTCCTTGGGTGTGTGGATGATATCTCCCTTTGAATAAGATCTTTAAAGGGTTTCTCAGTTGTTCTTCCCTACATTTCTCTCGCATTTAAAGATGTTTTCTTCTTCTTCTGTGCTTCAGTGTCTTTCCAATGGTGGAATTCAACCTTTTAAAAAGCATTTATCCTCTTCCTTTCGGATATCGGCAGGTAAGCACCAGTGTGATGAGCGTCTACAGTGGAGATTTTGGCAACGTGGATGTGACGGGGAATCTCCAGTTTGCCATTGACTATGTGGAACAGTTGAAGGAGTTCCATATTTTCATTGCCCAGGGCAAGGATTTGGCAATTGCCGACGTGAGAAGGCAACGTTCAGATCCGTAAGTGCAGGGTTTTTTTTTAGAAAAATAAAAAGAACTGTGCTGTATTACTTTCATTATTTGTTTGTATTTGTATCTCATCTTGATTACTTTTATGAATAACTCAAAGTGGCGAACATATCTAGTGTACCTTCTTCCTCCTATTTTCTCCACAACAACCCTGTGAGGTGTGTTGGGCTTAGAGAAGGTTAACTGGCCCAGAGTCACCCAGCTGGCTAAGGCGGGACTAGAACTCACCGTCTCCTGGTGATTGGCCCAACGTCATCCAGTTAGCTTTCATCCTAAGGCGGGACTAGAACTCACCGTCTCCTGGTGATTGGCCCAACGTCACTCAATTGGCTTTCATGCCTAAGGCTGGATTAGAATTCAGACTCTCCTGCGAATAAAATAAATAAATGGTAATTAAAATTAATAAATTAATTAATACAATTAAAGAAATAAAAACAAAAAACTCAAAGGGCAGACTCAATGGACCATTGGGTCTTTTTTCTGCTGTCAACTTCTAAAATTCAATAACTGTGCAAACCCAAATAGGGCTGAAAGGCATTTGTAGAGGAAAAAATATTAGTAACACATATTTCATATTTCAGTTTTTTAGAAGAAGCTTGTAACAAAATCATAGATCTTTTTTCATTTAAAGCAGGCATGTCCAAAGTCCGGTCCGCGGGCCATTTGCGGCCCGGGGGGCGGTTTAATATGGCCCTTTAACAGCCCTCCCTGCTCTATGTAAATGCGGCAAGCAGAAGACCTTTCAAATTTCTCTCCCACCACCTCTTTTTCGCCCGCGCGCTCACACTTCGCCTCCTTCAAGCTCCGTGCTCGCTGGAGGAAAAGGGGAGTGGTGGGGGGGTATTTCTGAGTTCCGAAAGCAGAAGACCTTTCAAATTTCTCTCCCACCACCTCTTTTTTGCGCGCGCGCACACACTTCGCCTCCTTCAAGCTCCGTGCTCGCTGGAGGAAAAGGGGAGTGGTGGGGGGGTATTTCTGAGTTCCGAAAGCAGAAGACCTTTCAAATTTCTCTCCCACCACCTCTTTTTCGCCCGCGCGCTCACACTTCGCCTCCTTCAAGCTCCGTGCTCGCTGGAGGAAAAGGGGAGTGGTGGGGGGGTATTTCTGAGTTCCGAAAGCAGAAGACCTTTCAAATTTCTCTCCCACCACCTCTTTTTTGCGCGCGCGCACACACTTCGCCTCCTTCAAGCTCCGTGCTCGCTGGAGGAAAAGGGGAGTGGTGGGGGGGTATTTCTGAGTTCCGAAAGCAGAAGACCTTTCAAATTTCTCTCCCACCACCTCTTTTTTGCGCGCGCGCTCACACTTCGCCTCCTTCAAGCTCCGTGCTCGCTGGAGGAAAAGGGGAGTGGGGGGGGGGGTATTTCCGAGTTCCGAAAGCAGAAGAAGGGAAGCAGAAGGCAAATTCCCACCCGCTTGCAAAGAATCATTTCCTTATCCTACCTCTTTTCCCGCCAAAGTATGAGGTGTGAGACAGCCATTTCATGAGCTTAATGTTATGAAATGAAAAGTATGCCATTTGCAATTAACTTGGCATAAAATAATTCATTTGCATTTAATTGTAATTGTTCAAAGAATGTTCGGAAAAATGTTCGGCCCTCCAGCATGTTCACTTCATCCAATCTGGCCCTCTTTGAAAAAAGTTTGGACACCCCTGATTTAAAGAGAAACGTAAACATAATCTAACCGAAGGTTTTTAGGTTGGTACCGAGCTTCACCGGAAATTGTATTCTGACTCTTGTCTTCTCATATTTGGCCATGAAACCTTTTTAGATACGTGAAGAGTTACCTGCTACCAGAAAAACATAAACTGGGCAAAAGAAAGACGTCCGTGAAGAAGAAGACCCTGAATCCTGTCTACAACGAGATATTACGGGTAACTTGCACCTTTTTCTTTCTTTCTGATGAGGGGTTCACCCAAGATTTCAATCAGACCAATAATCGAGAAATGAACAATACCCCAATGAAAGAACTACCAAACAAGCCAACAATAAGCAGCCCAACCAAAGAGCCTGTAAGACCATCCCCGCCAACACTGACAGGGCAAGCCACTAGAATATAAACTGAGAGCAAACCCTGCTTCCTACCAGCACTGATGATGTTACCTAGTTCGGTAAATGAAACGTCTGCAAGAAAGCCAACCTCAGAAAACACCAAGGATCATATGATGACCGTTTGTGGCCATCTGACAAGCAAGGACAAGAGGGATTCACTTCACAGCCGTGCTATTAAGTTAAAAAACCGCAGTGGTTGCGGCAGGAAAGGTTGTAAAATGGGAGCAAAATTCACTCAACAACCGTCTTGCTTAGCAGCAGAAGTTTTGGGCCCAGTTTAAGTTGTAAATTGAGGACTACCTAGTGTGGGAGTCAATAGTAGCCTTGTCATGTAGAAAATCTATGGGGTTTTATCAGAAGCAACACCAACTGAAATGGCCCATAAGCAGTCAATAACATACCGTATTTTTCAGAGTATAAGATGCACTCTCCCCCCAAAAGTGGGTGAAAATTTCTGCGCTTCTTATATAGCTAATGTTGCTGAAGCCCTGCCCACCTGCTGGCCCCCACTCGCCTGCCCCCATCCGCCAGCTGTTTTTGGCCTCTGCACGTTGCATTTTTGGCCTCTCCCTGCCCCGTTTACAGCCCATTCCAGGCTGCGGGGATCACCACAGCCGATCTCTGCCTCTGTGCGTCATGTTTTTGGCCTCCACATGCCCTGTTTTTGGCCTCTGCGCAACCTGTTTTCATCTGGTTGCAGGTGGCAGGGATCAGCCTCCTGGAACGGGCCAAAAACGTGATGCGCAGAAGCTGTACATGGGGTGTGCGGAGTCCATAAATGTGATGCCCGGAGGCCAAAACGTAACGTGCGGAGGCGGCAATCGGCAGTGATGTATTGTAATGATCCCTGCAGCCTGGAATGGGTCTAAAACGGAGCATGCGGAGGCCAAAAACACGATGCATGGAGGCCCCGATGAGCTGTGGTGATCCCCAGAGCCTGGAACAGCTGATTGGTGGTATTTCGGGAGGCCGATCCAACCGCCAATCAGCTGCTTGTGGTGAATCAGCTGCGATAATGTGCTGAAGCTGACCGGGCTGTTTGCTATTTGCGGCAGGGACGTTAGCCAGATAAATACCGATGGATGCTGGTAGGCAGAGGCAGATTTTTTTTCTTGTTTTCCTCCCCAAAAACGAATGTGCGTCTTATATTCCGGAGCATCTTATACTCTGAAAAGTACGGTAAATGCCCATCAACCATAAGTACTGTGTCTGCAAATTGTCCTGTATTTTAATTTAAATGCTTTATTTTTATTTCCTTTGTTTTTACCCTGCTGCATTTCCCAAGGACTAATAGAGGTTTGCCTAATTAAAATCGCAACACAGCAACAGAGTAGCAAATACAATAAATCAAAACTGACAGAATCCTGGATCGACAATAAAAGTTAAACTATGACGAATAGGCATCCAGGGGTAGAAACAGCTGAAAACGGGTGGCATTTCAGCAGCTTTCATCAGAAAATGGAAGAAATATTGTGTGTAATATTGTGAAATTTGGGTCACATGAGGATATTAAAAAAAAGCTCTTGCAAGATTTAGGAGTATCTTCATATTGGGGGGGATTTTATTCATAGAGAGCACACCAGAGGTACGGCCTGGTACGGCCGTACCGGTGATAGCCAGGAGCAGAGGCTACCGTACCACTACGGTGACTTGTTTCGCCCACTTGCCCACTCGCGTTCCATGCCTGTTTTTAAAGCAATCAACCAATTGCGCATGCGGGCACAGCGTGCGGCACCTGCACGATCTTGACAAGCAGCTGGGTGTCGCAGGGGCTGTGGAGTGCGCATGCGTGCACGACCAGGACGCGGCCCCATGCGCAGCGTGCCGGTAGCGATGGGGAGAGGAACCCACCGCTGGAGCACACCCAGATCTTGAAATGATGGACTATAATATTATTCATGGATTGGAATCATTGAATGAAGCTGATTTGAAGATGAAGAGTAGATCTGCCAAGAACAACAATAACTATGATAACTAAAAGAAAAGTCACATGTTCCAAAATAATAACATTAGGAACACAGAAGCAAAATGACAGAGTTGGAAGGGACCTCGCAGGTCGTCTAGTCCAACCCTATGCTCAAGTAGGAGACCCAATACCGTTTCAGACAAATGGCTGTCCAATCGCTTCTTAAAAACCTTCAATGAGGGAGCACCCACAACTTCTGGAGGAAAGCTGTTCCACTGATTAATTGTTCTCACCAGAGGTGGGTTCCTCCTGGTTCGGCCCAGTTTGGCTGAACCGGTAGTGGAATTCAGACCTGGATCAGAGTGACCCAGGCCTGCCACGGCCCCGAACTGTTCCCTCACTGCCACTGGGCTGCCGCCATTTTGGTTTTTAGTGACGGCGCATGTGCAGTTCACTGTAAATTGTTCTGCGCATGCGCGAAGAACAATTTACATTGAACAGCGCACCCGCGCGGGTTGCAAACCGGTAGTAAAACTGGCAGCAACCCACCCCTGGTTCTTACTGTCATGAAATTTCTCCTTATTTCTAGGGTTGGATCTCTCTTTGATTGGTTTCCATCCATTACTTCTTGTCCTGCCGTCGAGTGCTTTGGATAATAGATTGACCTCTATAATCTTCCTAATACGGGAAGATTGCTAACTTGTCACCCCAAGTCCTCCTTTTCATTAAACTAGACATACCCAATTTCAACAACTGTTCTTTATATCTTTTAGCCTCCAGTCCCCTAATCATCTTTGCTGTTCTTCTCTGTACTCTTTCTAGACTATCAACATATTTTTTGTATCACGGTGACCAAAACTGTAATTTCTAACCCTGCCCTATTTTGCTCGTGAGCGACCCCAAAGCACCTGGCCTGCGACTGTTGATAAACAGGATGCTAATGTCACCATGAAAATTGCAGGAAGGTGTCTACAGATCGGAGGTTCAGTGGAAAGGAGACTTCATCTTAACTACGTTTCATGTCTGTTTGTTTCTCTGCAGTATAAAATAGACAAAGCCGTTTTGAAGAGTCAAAGGTTGAATATCTCAGTTTGGCATCACGATACTTTTGGCCGCAATAGTTTCCTGGGTGAAGTTGAGCTAGAGTTGGCAAACTGGGACTGGAATGACAGTCGGAGCAAACAAATGGTCTGGTACCCATTGAAAGCAAGGGTAAGTATTGATTTCTTAAGTTAAACGTTATTCAGGTCACTTTGCTCATACACTCGCAGGCATAGCACAATCTTCCCAAATGCCTAGGGAGATTCTCAGTCATCCATGGTTGACCCAAAGGTGCTTTTTCGAGAGGCAACTGGACTTTCTGGGTTTTTCTTTGAAGATGTTTGACTTCTCATCCAAGAAGCTTCTTCAGCTCTGACTGGATGGGGGGAGGGGGAATGGGAGGATTTATGTTCCTGCAGACAGTCAACAGAGGGGGAAGGATACAACAGCATCTATATCCAGTCTACAGCACAGTCCTTTCAACAGTTCCAAGAAGGCTCCACACCCATTTGCACTACTCAGGTGACCCTGAGGACAAGCCTCCAAGTGGTCTCAATGACTCTCTAAAAGGATGCAAATGACCAGTTGTCTGCAAGGAGTATAAATCCTTTCATTTCCCACCATCCAGTCAGAGCTGAAGAAGCTTCTTGGATGAGAAGCGAAACGTCTTCAAAGAAAAACCAGAAAGTCCAGTTGCCTCTTGAAAAAGCACCTTTGGAATCTTCCCAGATATTACAAGGAATTTTAAAAAGTCCCCTAAATCATGCTTTACGTCCGGAAGTACAAAACCTCTGTGAGCTTTGGCCTTTGTAAAGCTTATGGCCGTGAGAACTTTAAACAAATACAGTATATTGGCTTTGTGGTGTAGAATTCTTTGTTTTGGGAAAACAAAATAGCCGGTGACATTTCGTATTTGGTTGTGAGGGCTTTAGTGGCCCCTTCAAACTTCTGGAGATTGATTTTATTCCTTTGGGCATTCTGTTTGATGAAAAGATACGTAGAGTTACAAAAGTACAGATAGCGATGTGTGTTAGGCTTTTCATAAGCATTGACTGTTTTTGCTTGATTTTTTCATTTCTTTTTCCGAATGGTGAAGACTCCCTTAAAAGGATTAGAACTGGAAAACAGAGGGGAGATAAAGATAGCTCTCCAGTATATCCCACAGCCTGTTGGAGGTAAGTATTCCACGTGTGTATGCATGTATATGTATGTGTGTGTGAGTCTGTCTGTCTGTCTGTCTGTCTGTCTGTCTGTCTGTCTGTCTGTGTGCTTTCTGTTGTGGCCCGCTAGCGGCAGCAGATTCGGACAGTGAGGAGGTTGGGGAGGAACATGGGCCAGTCCTGGAGTCTGGGGAAGGCTCTGATGAGGGCTCTGTGTCAGAGGCAGAGATGGGGCCAGGGCCGTATGCCAGTTATCAGCTGCCTGCAGAGTCAGACATCAGTGGGGCAGACGAACAGCTGTTCCCAGTGCGCGCAGAGTTGCCAGGCGAAGGGAACAGCTAAAGAACAAGGGTCGACTTGGGAGTAAAACCATAGGTCAGTGATGGTGAACCTTTTTTGGCTCGCGTGCCAAAAGCGGGGGGAGCGCAGGGGGGGCGTGCTACACTCACAATGCTATGCACACGACCCCAGCACGCATGTGGCACGACTAGCTCTCCCCCTCCTGTTTTTGGCATCCTTTTTTCACCCTCCCCAGGCTCCAGAGGCTTTATAGGTGCCTGTGGAGGGCGAAAACAACCCCCCCCCCTCCCAGAGGCCCTCCAGAGGCTTCAGGAGCTTCCCTGAAGCCTCCGGAGCACGAAAAAACAGCACTACGTGCAAACCGGAACGGACTTCCGGTTTGCTCGTAGGGCTGGTTTTAGCCCTCTGTAGTCCTTCAGGAGACTTCAGGAGGCTTCCCTGAAGGCTCCGGAGGGCAAAAAAAATGACCTTATGAGCAAACTGGAAGTACGTTCCTGAACTTCTGGTTTGCCTGTAGGGCCATTTTTTTTGCACTCCAGAGGCTTCAAGGAAGCCTCCGGAGGGCGAAAAATGGCCTCAAAAGAAGCCCAAAGTCAGCTGGCCTGCGGGGGCATGTGTTCTGGCCAGATGAAAGGGTAACAGCCCGCGTGCCCTGACAAATGGCTCCGCGTGCCACCTGTGACATGCGTGCCATAGGTTTGGCATCACGGCCATAGGTGGATGGTGAATGGCCCTTTCCATAGGGAATGAAAGAGGAGCAAAAGGGGAGTGGAGTTTGCAGGAGACAATTAGTTCATTCCTGCAATCTTGCCAAATATTGTGGCGTCTGAAAGATATTGGTCTGGCAATTCTCCAGGCCTGATAAAGGTCGGTAATTGTGAACTATCTTGAGAGACTGTGGGAGAGGAAAGAATTTGCTGGAGAGGAATTCACTGTAAATTAAATAAAAGGGGTTTATCGGGCAAGGACTTGGCTTTGTGCTGCTGGGGAAGCCTAGGTCAGAACAATTATATTCTGCTACATATAAAAGAAGCAGTCAACAGGTAACCCAAAAGTAAAACTATGATTTGAAGCAATCAGTTAATTATCTGTTATATATGTCTCCGTTTTAAAGGCAAAAAGACTCCGGCTACCGGTGAAGTTCAGATTTGGGTGAAACACTGCAATGACCTGCCCATCCTCAGAGGTCCAAAACTCAATTCTTTTGTGAAGTGGTAAGTACATCGCTGAGCACAGTGGCTCAGTGTTAAAGATGCTGAGCTTGTCAGCCAACAGCCACGGTTCGAGACCTGAGCCCTTTGCGACGGGGTGAGCTCCCGTTGCTTGTGTCAGCTCCAGCCCACCTAGCAGTTTGAAAGCATTGCAAATGGGAGTAGATAAATTGGTACCACTCTTGATGGGGGAGGAAACAGGGTTCCATGCATCTTGGCGTGTAGTCATGCAGGCCACATGACCAAGGAAAACGTCTTTGGACAATGCCGGCTACCTCAATTAAGAAAAGGAGATGAGCTTTCCCTCCTAGAATTGGACATGACTGGACAGAGGAAACCTTTATTGTTACCTTTTTAAGTACAATGAATGTGCACAATAAGTACCAGTGTGAGTGACAATTCAAATCAGGTGAACCGATAGTAGTGGCGGCAGGAAGCTCCACCCACCAGCCCTGACGCTTCTGTGGTTCGCAGCGTGCCCAAACTGATAGTAAAAAAAATGGCAATGCACCAACACTGGTGTGTTCTGACCCAGCTCCCCAAATACGACAAACCCTCTGAAGTTAACTCCAATATTACTTTATTAAGAGTGTCAGCAGTCCCGGCAAAAAGTTTCTCTCTCAATGCAGGCTAACACATCTGTCTGGCAGGGGAGATGAATAGTTGTCTGCCCCCTGCCTTTTATCCCCTAGAGCTCGGGTGAGGCTTCGCTAGCAGTGGTGGCTCCTCCTTCCCAAGGACCAGCCCATGGATTTCCACTACTCTCCTCTCCTCTGCCTTTTGTGCATCTGCGCGTCAGGCACTGGACCTACCTGTTCCTCCTCTTCCTCATCAGCCACCTTCAGAGCTGGTGGCTTTTGACTCTCCATCTGGGGGCCGACGGACGGCCCAGGCTCCACCTCCATCTCTCTCTCTGCTAGCTCCATTCCCTCTTCCCCCTTGGAGCTCTCAGGTTGCTTTGATGCTGACCTTGATTCCCACATTGCCTTCTCCTCCGATTTGGCTGCTGGAGGGACCGGTGGCCTAGAGGCCACAACACAGTGGGAGAATTGTACATTCAGACTTGTTCAGATTCAGTTAATGTAGTTTTACAATAAAGTAGAGTTAGTTTACCTGGCTGTGTTTCCTGTCTGGTTTACCTGATAAGACTGACACCATCTCAGTCAGTCATTACTTCCCGACCTCCTGTTCCTTGTTACAACTGAACTCTTAAAAAAGTGGTATCTGCTGATCAACATTTTCCATAGCCACCACTGTCAAGAACAAATAACCCAAGGCAGAGAACATATCCAACACTTCCTCCCTCCTCTTGTTTTCCCCTGTAACAACCTTGTAGGGTGGGCTGGGCTGAAAGACAGTGACTGGCCCAAAGTCACCCAACTCGCTTTTGTGGCTAAGTTAGGATTTGAGGTGGCTCTCCTAGTTAGCCTTTTAGCCTTGTTAACTTTTTGAGTTTTTTACTTGTAAATTTTAACCTTGTTTTTTAACTGTGTTCTTCACTGTGCTTTTTAGTCACAGGTTTAGAGTAGAGTAGAGTAGAGTAGAGTAGAGTAGAGTAGAGTAGAGTAGAGTAAATAGAATAGAATAGAATAGAGAAGAGAAAATAGAAGAGAGAAAATAGAATAGAATAGAGAAAATAGGAGAGAATAGAGAATAGAATAGAATAGAATAGAATAGAATAGAATAGAATAGAATAGAATAGAATAGAATAGCAGAGTTGGAAGGGGCCTTGGAGGTCTTCTGCCTAGGCAGGAAACCTTACACCACCAGATAAATGGTTATCCAACATCTTATTTAAAACATCCAGTATTGGAGCATTCACAACTTCTGGAGGCAAGCAGTTCCACTGATTAATTGTTCTGTCAGGAGATTTCTCCTCAGTTCTAAATTGCTTCTCTCCTTGATTAGTTTCCACCCATTTTATTTTATAGTGTTTTGTAAACTGCCCTGTGTCACTTAGGTGAGATGAGCAGGGTAGAAATTTGATCAATTAATAAATGAACAGCATAAAACCAAATAAAATAGGGAGTGATACTGCCTAGCATTGCAAAGCAGCAATTGGAAGATAAAAGGCATTCTGTAAATTAGAAAGTCAGCCAAATAAGATTTTATAAGATCACTTTATTGTTTATTGTTTCCAAATTTTTACCTCTTAGATATGAGAAATAGTAATTTCCTCTTTGCTTTTAAACAGCATGGGTAGTATATTACTGCAAAATATATACCATCTAAAGCAGAGAAATTCAACTTTAGCAACTTTAAGACCTATGGACTGCAACTCCCAGAATTCTCCAGACAGCATTGATGGCTGAAGAATGTTGGGAGTGGAAGTCTACAAGTCTTAAAATTGCCAGGGTTGGACACCCCCTGATCTAATGTGTATTGAGTATCATTTCTTTTGTCTTTGTTGTCCAAAGTACTGTTCTTCCGGATACAAGTAGAAAGAGCCGTCAGAAAACGAGAGCTGTTGCAAAGACGACGAATCCGGTCTTCAACCACACCATGGTTTACGATGGCTTCAAACCTGAAGACTTGAAAGAAGCATGCGTGGAACTTACGGTTTGGGATCATAATAAGCTTGCCAACCATTTCCTAGGAGGACTTAGGATAGGACTTGGAACAGGTACAAGTTTCTATCACTTTCTCCTCTTTTTTTATTTTTTTATTTTTAAACATAAAAGACAACATAAAAAGTTCTCATCCATTACATACATACAGCATGTCGTTTGGTTACAAGCATTTGTGCATCCATATTCTCAATTATGTATACAATCACAAATTTTCCGTCTAATATAACTAGGTACCTCACTTTCATTGTACATCATATATTCAATTACGGTTAATATTTCTTTCTTTTTAATGAATCTAATTCCCTTGCATTCTTGATTGTCTATTTAATAACAATATACCTTTATGTAGTCACTTATCTCATTCTGAATATTTTCACAGTGTAAAAGAATTTACCAACTGTTTATGTTTATACATTACTACTTTCAAGTATGCATAATCCCTCCAATCATCTATCAAGTATGCTTATGTTCATTGTTGTCCTTGTACATCATACATTCAAGCAAAAATGTTATTCCTTCATTTTTAAACAAAGTATTCTAAATACTCACTTCATATATATACCAATCTTTCATTACTTCCTTATTAAATAATGTCTTCTAAAATAATCATGTGCTTTAGTTCCCTTATACCATAAAAAAGCATGCCATCCCAACAGTAAATCATGACCCTCTACATCCAATAATCTAGAGTTTTTTAGTGTTATCCACTCCTTAATCCACATCAGGTTTGTTGCTTGATAATATAACTCCCAGTCAGGTAAGCCCAATCCTCCTCTTGTTCTAGCATCTTGTAGCAATTTGAGTTTTATTCTAGCTTTTTTCCCTTGCCAGATAAACTTCAACACTATTTTGTTTAGATCTTCAAAAAAGTCCTTGCCCAATTTGATTGGGATTGTCTGGAACAGGTATAAGATTGGGATTGTCTGGAACAGGTATAAGATTCTGGGTAAAATGTTCATTTTAATTGTAGAGATTCTTCTTAATCAGGAATCAATACTTCAAAGCTTCAAAAAAAGAAAAAAAAAGAATCAAGGAGCCAAGGAAGAAAAAACATCACGACCTCCCTAGCAAGATAATATAAGCACTGCCACAAAACTAGAAGAAAAAGATTCAAAAGTCTTTTTTTTTTAAGATGAAAGTCTTTCCAAGGTCATTCTGAGCTTTCCCTTAGAGCTTCTGTTTAGTCCAAAGTAGGTTTCCAGATACTGAAAGTTCCACAGGAAACAGCTGTGTAAACAACTGTATTCCTGCCCCTATCCTACTCGGAAAGGGAGCGGCTAATAAATCCAAATTTATTATTATTATTATTATTATTATTATTATTATTATTATTATTATTATTATTATTATTATTATTATTATTATTATTATTATTATTATTATTATTATTATTATTATTATTATTATTATTATTATCAGTTCTTAACCAAATAGCCTTCAAGGGAACAGCTTCTCTCTAAACAGTTCAGATAATAAAACTTAGTAACAATGTTTCAAGTCCACTAGGTGGCAGTGTTAATTGTATCAACTCTGGATGCTTATTCCCCCCACCCCCCCACCCCCGGCTCTATTTTTAACTTAAAAAAACAGAAAATCGGAAATACAAAAAGAAAAGCCAATAGAAAAAAAAGAGAAAAAAGAATCTTCAAAGCAATTAAGATTTAAATATATTCAGTCCAAAAGTAAAAGTATAAAAAACCGCAATAAGCCAATCCACATTGAATTGCGATTGAAAGTCCAGCCTGGCTTCCGAAAGTTAAAAGGGAAAAAAGAAAAACTTCAATTGACCACCTTAAATCCGCCGCTTTCTCTCTAGTCAGCCTTTCTTTTAAATTAAATTTCCGAATTTAGGGTGTTCTCTCTCCAATAGAAAAAAGGATTTAAAAACTGTCACCAAAATGACATGCTTCTCTCCTGCCCTTGTGTACAGGAGCTGTCAGCAGTTTCAGCAGCTTGGGGGCTGACTCGCGATCGCTGGCAAAGGGGGCTTTTTCCGGGTCACCAGAGACTTTGTGGGTGTCTCTGGGACCACAGGATCTCCCCCTACCTTTCACCGTGTCTTCGGGACTGTTTAGGCCTGGATTGGACTGTCCAGACGATCTGAATTCGACGGCTATCCGGAGAAGTCGGAAAAGTCGTTGTACCATTGCGACATGAAGCTCCGCCCGCGACATGAAGCTTCTTTCTACTCTTTCTTTCTTTCTCTTTCTTTTCTCTGTTTGTTTCCTTTTCTTTCTCTTTCTTCTTCCTCTATTTTTTCTTTTTCTTTCTTTCTCTCTCCCTCCTTCCTTCCTTTCTTTCCTTTCTCTTTCTCTCTCTATCCTTTTTCTTTCTTTCTCTCTTTTATTTTCGTTTATTTTCTTTCTTTTTCTTTCTTTCTCCTTCCTTCCTTCCTTCCTTTCTTGCCGAGGTGGTACAGTGGTTAGAGTGCAGTACTGCAGGCTACTTCAGCTGACTGCTAGCTGCATTTCGGCAGTTCAAATCTCACTGGCTCAAGGTTGACATCCTTCCATCCTACCGAGGTGGGCAAAATGAGGACCCAGATTGTTGGGGGCAAGAGGCTGACTCTGTAAACCAAGTGGTATATATGTCTAAGTCTAAGTGCTATTATTTCTTTCTTTCTTTTTCTTCTCTCTCTCGCTCCCTCTTTCCTTCCCTCTCTGTCCCTCTCTCTGTGGAAATGTAGAAAAATGGTTACGTCATTTGTTTCAGTGCCGTTGCAACTTCAAACGTCCCTAAACAACTGAAGACAACCTGTATCACAGTGCAGATAACTAATCAATATTTGCTACTAATCTCATTTATTTAAACACTTTTATTAGGCAAAAGCTATGGCATTCCAGTGGATTGGATGGACTCTTCATTAGATGAAGCAACCTTATGGGAAAGAATGATCAACTCTCCCAACACCTGGGTAGAAGACACACTCCCACTCCGGATGCTGATGGTAGCAAAAATGACAAAATAAAAATGACATAAATTGCTTTCCAGTTGTTACGATTTGCTGGAGTTTGATGGAGAGAAGAGCTAGAGAGATACAGAGATGAATGTCTGGGGGAAATCAATTCTTTCATCAGGTATAAATGTCAGCAGTGGGCATCTTTATGCTGTATATAACTGGTCCTTGCTTTTGCTGGATGCTACCACCATAAAACATGGATCTACATATCACCTGGTACTGAGTTTTAAATCAAACTCTTTTAATCTTTAATAAACACTGTATGTATTAAAACATGAAATGTATTTAAATTACGCGCAGTTGTCTTGTGTGGTCTTTTAAATCGATCCATGAAAAGGAATGAAAGGATTTCACTAAATAAATTAAATGATTATTGGTGAAGATTTATAAGTTGGCGAAGGAGCAACCTAGAACTAAAGAGAAATTTCCTGACAGTGAGAACAATTAATCAGTGGAACCACTTGCCTCCAGAAGTTGTGAATGCTCCAACACTGGAAGTTTTAAAGAATGTTGGATAACCATTTGTCTGAAGTGGTGTTGGGTTTCTTATCTAAGCAGGGGGTTGGACTAGAAGCCTCCAAAGTCCCTTCCAGCTCTCCTCCCCTCCCCTCCCCTCCCCTCCACCCCCCCACCCCATTCAATTCTATTTATTCTCCAAAACGCCAGAAGGCTGGGCAAGAAGCAATGAATGGAAACTAATCAAGGAGAGAAGCAACCTAGAACGAAGGAGAAATTTCCTGACAGGTAAAACAATTAATCAGTGGGACAACTTGCCTCCAGAAGTTGTGAATTCTCCAACACTGGAAGTTTTTAAGAAGATGTTGGACAACCATTTGCCTGAAATGATATAAGGTTTCCTGCTTGAGCAGGGGGTTGGAATAGAAGACCTCCAAGGTCCCTTCCAACTCTTATTTTGAATCAGTTGCAATCTCAGTGTATCAGAAGATAAATTTGCAAATTTGCAATTTATTCCCTTGGGTGATATTCCACAGAACTCAGTGGAATTCAATCCTGTGCAAGCCCTTACAGACTGGACTCTTAATATTTGACCATCAGTATGTTCCATTGATCATAGCCAGGCTGGCTTTTAGGTAGATATGAACAGGGGCACACTTTCCGCCATTTAAATTGTAAAGCATCTGTATCCAGAGTTACCAAAAAGGTTATCTCTTTTTTTCCAGCTTTATGTTTCAGTGTTTCACCTTTATTACTTTTTAAATTAATTGTCAGGTCAGCAATAGTCTTCAAGAGTTACCAGCTGGTGCTGTAGATAAAGCATGTTTTCAAACTTCTCTGGATAGGAAACAAATGTCTGTTGCATGTGTTGTTAGTTGTGAAGTCGTGTCCGACCCATCGCGACCCCATGGACAATGTTCCTCCAGGCCTTCCTGTCCTCTACCATCCTCTGGAGTCCATTTCAGCTCATGCCAACTGCTTCAGTGACTCCATCCAGCCACCTCATTCTCTCCCGTCCTCTTCTTCTTTTGCCCTCCATCGTTCCCAGCATGAGGCTCTTCTCCAGGGAGTCCTTCCTTCTCATGAGGTGGCCAAAGCATTTGAGTTTCCTCTTCAGGATCTGGCCTTCTAAATAGCAGTCAGGGTTGATCTCCTCTAGGACTGACCGGTTGGATGGCCTTGCAGTCCAAGGGACTCGCAGGAGTCTTCTCCAGCACCAGAATTCAAAGGCCTCCATTCTTTGGCACTCAGCCTTTCTTATGGTCCAACTTTCACAGCCATCCATTGCAACTGGGAAAACCATAGCCTTGACTATGCAGTTCTACACATTTTTGTTGGCAGGGTGATGTCTCTGTTTTTTAGTATGCTGTCTAGATTTGCCATAGCTTTCCTCCCCAGGAGCAAGCACCTTTTAATTTCTCGGCTGCAATCTCCATCTGCGGTGATCTTGGAGCCCAGGAAAATAAAGTCTGTTGCCACCCCCATCTATTTGCCAGGAATTGAGAGGGCCGGATGCCATGATCTCAGTTTTCTTAATGTTGAGGTTCAAGCCAACATTTGCGCACTCCTCCTTCACCTGCATCAAGAGGCTCTTTAGTTCCTCTTCGCTTTCTGCCATTAGAGTTGCATGTAGGGACAGCCAAAACTTTCATTCCACACACACACCCTTTGAAGGTTTTATTTTGAAAGCAAGATAAAAGTCTCAGACTCCAAAAGGAACAGCTAGACTTCTGTTGCAGTCTCGGTTTCCAGGGAGATGCAAACTGCAAACTTGCCAGTCCGAGAGAGTCAAGAGAATTAAAACATGGTAAGGAGAGAGTTTACTGATCTAAGGTAACCTTTCTTTCTAAATGATTCTTTAAATGAAAGGGAAATGTGTTAAGAACGACCAATTCCAGAACCTGTAGCTCAAACAACGATGGTAAAAATGGAGACGCGTATATAAAATCAGAGGAGCTTGCATTCATGTTTATTAGTCTCGTCTCCAGGTCTTGTTTAATTATGAGAGTATTCGATGTTCAAATTTAATTCTGAAGTTTCAAATTAAGGAGAAAGTTCCTGTCAGTGACGACAATTAATCAGAGGAACGGCTTTCCTCCAGAAGTTGTGGATGTCCCATCACTTGGAAGTTTTTAAGAAGAGACTGGACTCAATCATTCATTCATTTTTATTTATTTAGTTTGTCACTCATGTACAAGATAGGAGGAATAAGAACAAACATGAATAAGAACACAGGAAATAGGTACAAATAAATGGAGGCGGTAGGGCAGGGACGGTAGGCACGCTGGTGCGCTTATGCACGCCCCCTTTACGGACCTCTTAGGAATGGGGTGAGGTCCACGCTAGACAGTTTAAGGTTGAAGCTGTGGGGGTTTGAGGATGTAACAACAGAGTCGGGTAATGCATTCCAGGCATTGACCACTCTGTTGCTGAAGTCGCATTTTCTGCAATCGAGTTTGGAGCACTTTACCTTGAGTTTGTATCGATTGTTTGCCCGAGTATTATTGCAGTTGAAGCTGACGTAGTCATTGACAGGTAGGATGTTGTAGCAGACAATTTTGCGTACTACCCTTAGGTCAGACCATAGGCAAAGTTCCCGGTTGTCCAAGCCCAAAATTTCGAGCCTGGTGACATAAAAGGATTCTGTTGTGAGTAGAGGAGTGGAGGACTCTTTTCGTGAAATACCTTGGGACCCGCTCAATTGTGTTAATGTCCGATATATAGTGTGGATTCCAGACAGACAAGCTGTATTTGAGAATTGGTCTAGGAAAGGTTTTGTCTGGAATGGTATGGGATCTCCCATGGGCAGGAGGTTGGACTAGAAGACCTCCAAGGTCCCTTCCCATCCTATTCTTCTGTATTCTATATTCTTACTAAGGACTTTGCATCCCCCCACACCCTGGTGCTTCCTTTTGTAAGCTCCATCCATTCTGTAACTGAACCAGACGCCTTCTTTCATTGTAAACAGGCAGTCTACTTATCATGGTGGAGTATTTCCGAACACAATTCTCTATTATACTGATTCTAGGAAAGAGTACTGTAGTATCTATCCTGACCTAGTTTGGTTTTTAACAACTACACTGTTTCACCTAGAAATGCTATTTTAACTAGGCTAGGATTAAAGAACAAGCATGTCAAAAGACAAAGACTTAGCTCCCTTCCCCATTATAATATATATTGTTTGAATGGAATCTGTTGAATAAGGAAGTCTAGTACACATTAGGCTTTATTAGAAAAATATGTTAAATTTAGTTTACTTAAGTTTATTGTCATTGCACATGGCACAATGAAATTAAATGCCGTCTTCGGTGTACATTATAACTATAAAAATAAAAGCGCAAACATACACCCTTTACTTTCTATATAATTGAAATTGAAAACCCAATATTGAACCACACCATAGAATTCAGTATGGTTACTGCTGTGAGATAGAAGCTGTTTTTCAGCCTGTTTGCTATATTTGCTAGGAGAGAAGGAAATCAACAAAGATGATTAGGGGACTGGAGACTAAAACATATGAAGAATGGTTGCAGGAACTGGGTATGTCTAGGTATGTCTAGCTTAAGAGAAAGAAGGACTAGGGGAGACATGATAGCAGTGTTCCAATATCTCAGGGGTTGCCACAAAGAAGAGGGAGTCAAGCTATTCTCCAAGGCACCTGTGGACAGAACAAGAAGCAATGGGTGGAAACTAATCAAGGAGAGAAGCAACTTAGAACTGAGGAGAAACTTCCTGACAGAACAATTAATCAGTGGAACAGCTTGCCTCCAGAAGTTGTGAATGCCCCAACACTGGAAGTCTTTAAGAAGATGTTGGATAGCCATTTGTCTGGAACGGTATAGGGTTTCCTGCCTAGGCAGGGGGTTGGACTAGAAGACCTCCAAGGTCCCTTCCAACTCTACTATTGTATTGTATTGTATTGAATAGAAGCTGCATGGCAAAATTTATCTTGAGTTTACTTTCCCCTTATTTTTTAAAATCCAAACTACATAATATATTGCTTCCTTGAAGCCCCCCCCCCCTTCAGTGCTTAATCCTCTTCCTGAGTAGAGCTTCAACAGGTGGCATCTTTGTAGCTTGAAAACTACACAGAGTCAGAT
This sequence comes from Natrix helvetica, assembly GCF_964273705.1. Taxonomy (NCBI): domain Eukaryota; kingdom Metazoa; phylum Chordata; class Lepidosauria; order Squamata; family Natricidae; genus Natrix; species Natrix helvetica. Next base: position 8,090,587 of record NC_138550.1, on the reverse strand, counting down.
TGGATTATAGAGTTTGGAGAGAAAATGCCAAACTAGATGCAGAAATAAAGCAAAACTTCCAGAGTTACTCAGCACTCACAAAGTAGAGAAAAATCCCAATAAATAGAGTGGGATGTTTTTGACTATTTATGAAAGTTGGTAGTCCTTTAAGAACTTTTTAAATATACAGGTAGTCCTCAACTTACGACCATAATTGAAACCAAAATTTCTGCTGCTAAACGAGACAGTGAATATTATCCCGTTTTACAACCTTTCCTGCCATATTCGTTAAGTCAATCACTGCAGTTGTTAAATTAAGTAACACAGTTGTTAAATGAATCTGGCTTTTTCATTGACTTTGCTCGTCAGAAAGTCGAAAAAGGGGATCGCATGACTCTGGGACTTTGCACCCGTCATAAATATGAGTCAGTTGCTAAACCATTTGAAATCTGATCATGTGACCCATGTGGGGGTGCTGAAACGGTCATTCAGTCACTTTTTTCAGTGCTGTTGTAACTTGGTCACTAAATGAACTGCTGTAAGTTGAGGACTACCTGTATTCCATAGAAAACCCAGAGTACTGGGGCGCCTTAAAATGGAGGCAAAGCAGCTTTTGAATTACCGTATTTTTCGGAGTATAAGACACACCTTCCCCCCCCCCTAAAAGAGCGTGGACATGTTGGTGCATCTTATACACCAAATATAGCTATTTTTGGCCTCCTGAAGCCCTGCGCCCACATCCCATTTTTGCGAAAAATGGGCCTTTTGCAAAAATTGAGGCTTTTCCCCCTTCCTCCAGCCCCCAGAAGCACTCTGTAGGCTTCAGCAGGACTGGGAGAAGGGGGAAATGCCCCCATTTTTGCAAAAACCGCCCTGTTTTTCATAAAAGCGGGTGTTTCTTTGCCTTCCCCCAGACCTGCTGAAGCCTGCAGAGTGCTCCTGGGGGACAGGAGGGAAGACAAAAACCTTTTTCCCCTTACTTACCTCTTCAAAATCTTGGTGCCTCTTATACACCGCTGCATTTTATAGTCCGAAAAGTACGGTAAGAGAAAGCACGGTCATCTCTTGCTTACTCTTGTCTCTTTAAATAAACAGATTTAAGAAGGCCGCAAAAGCACCTCTTGAAAATATACGGTTCGTATTTCTCTTCAAGATGATTTGAGAAGGCACCTGTTGAAAAGGTGAATTGTGAATTGACTGATACCAAGAACTGGCGCAACTTAAAATCTACTAGATATGGATGGATTTCATGCTGCCTCTTTGTTCCTGGGTAGATGGAAGAGTTGACATCATTCCTCTGTTGAGCACAAACGGATGTGACAGTGGGAAAAGATGGCAATAGGATCAAGACATAGAGAGGAAACCATGTCAGTTCTGGACAGCCGGGGCCTTCTAAGCTTGTGATGTCACAGAATTCTTGGAACTTTGCCACCAACTGTCATTTGGATCCACTGAACTTCTGAAGGGCAGTTCAGAATTTTTGAATGTTCACCTGAGGCAAGCCACTGGGGGACCTGTATTTGGGACAGCAAGATAAAACTCTTGATATGCCTCAGGACGGGAAGAATCCGAAAATATCCAAGGATATGGAAGGAGAGCTAGAATGGAGCATGGGGGATCCTTTCGACCAGTTGGAGAAGCTCCACGGCCTTCCTGATGAGGAGAAGGGCGAGAAGGCCCTGCTGCGTTCGCGCCTCAACGAACAGTCCCAGTTGATCTGCATCCTCAAGAAGAGAGCCGATGACCAGCTCTTGCGCTGTAAGACGCTGGAACAGATCAACGGCGAGCTGGAGGAGACGAGAAGGGGGGATGCCTTGAGGTTGGAAAATCAGACCCGACGTATCCAGCACCTGGAGCAGCGCTTTATGGACTTGGCTGCCAACCACGAAGAAATGATCCGCTTCAAAGATGAGCACAAACGGCAGAATAAGCAGCTCCGAGAAGAAAATGGCCGCCTGCGTCAGGAAAACGAAAGCCTTTTCAGCCAACCTTTGAAAGATAAAGAAAAGGAACTGGCCCAGCTTTCTTCTGAGTTCAAGAAACTTTCCACGGATATGGAGGCCTTGAAGAAAACTTACCAACAGCGCTGCCGCTCAGCCGAAGAACGAGAGAACGAACTTCTGGAAAGCCAGAGAGAACAAACCAGAGTCTACACCAAGGAGATGGACTCCTTGAAAAGGCAACTGGACGTCTTAGAGAAGAAGCAAAAACCGATCCGCCACCAACTGGAGCAAACAGAGAGGCAGCTAAGAGAAACTGAGAGCAGCCTGCAAGCCAAGCTAGATGTCCTCACCAAGGAGAAGGAGGACCTTTTGAAGCTGGCGATGGAGAGAGGCAAGGTGCTTCAGGAAAAACAACGAGAGATCCTTCAGCTGGAGAAGAAAGCAGAAGATATGGAGAAGGCCAAGCAGGCAGCCGAACTACAGTTTGAGACAGAAGCTGCCATGGTGGATAGTAACCTCCGAGTTAGAGATTTAAGGCGACGTCTTGAGGGGGCAGAACAAGCTTACTCCGAGCTCCGGATGCATTTCGAAGCTTACCGAAAGCACAGCACCGAACTGCTGAACAAAGAGAAAGAGTTAAATACCAAATTACGCCACTTTATGGCGTAGCGGACACATTTAAGTATTCCTGTCCATCGGAAGCCTTCCTTAAGACTCGCCTTTTAATAGATATGGGGTGCTTTTCTCCCCGTCGTAGTTGCTAAACACAACACCTTTTATTTAGAGTTAGATAGATGGATTACTCCTAGGTGGCTGCGATTGCTATATTGACCACTCAGCCCAGAGAGATGTTCAATATTTAGAATAACTTTCAAATAAATGTGTCAAGATAACAATGCTTTCCGGTGTAAAGCGGAGATTTTGCATTTAAGCCCCGTGCCATTTCTAACAAACTTATGTTTGACCAGGAGTCGCTTAGGTTAACAGTAAATGCATTTTAAGATACTGCTGACCGGTCTGCAGACAGTTCTCGACTCTTAGCCATTTGTTTAGTGATGACTCGAAGATATGGTTAGATTTTGGTGCAGCTCAGAATCTGATAAATCCAGGGGTGGGATTCAGCTGGTTCGGATCAGTTTGGGCGAACGGGATGTTAATTTTGCATCTGGTTCGCCGAACTGGTGGTTGCAAGATCCGGCTGACCCTTCCCCTCCCGGGAGTCTCAACGCGGCCTATTCATCATGGCAGGTAAGTGCAGGGCCCGTGCGGAGTCTCAGGGAGGGTGGAAAATGGGCCTCTTGGAAGTCCGGAAACGGGTCAGTTTCCGGAGCCTGGAGGAAATTTTTGCCCTCCTGGAGGCTCAGAGAAAGCCTCCGGAGCCTGGGGAGGGTGAAAAACAGGCCTACCGGAAGCCCAAAAGTGAGCCTGTTTCCAGCCTCCGGAAGAGACCGTTTTCACCCTCCTACAGTCTTGGGAAAATCCTCCGGAGCCTGGGGGGATGAAAAACAGACTTGTTTCCGGCTCCCAGAGGATTTCCGGAGCCCAAGGGAGCCATTTTTGGCCTCCTAGAAGCTTGGGAAAAGCCTCCGGAGCCTGGGGCGGCGAAAAATGGGCCTACTGGAAGTCCAAAACCAGGTGTTTTTCTGGCCTCCAGAGCCCATTGGAAGCTCTTTTCACCCTCCCGGAGGCTCAAGGAAACCCTCCTGAGGAGGGTGAAAAGTCCTCCCACGTCGTGGTGCGGGAAGCTGAGTTGGCCACGCCCACTATAGCTACGCCCGCTCAGCAACTGGGCAGAGAACCGGTTGTTAACATTTTTCAATCCCACCCCTGGATCAATCCCAATGAAACTCTGAACATGAGGCAACTGGCCATCAGTTTTATTTTGATCGACGCAAAAGTGGGCGACCTTAATCTCCCACCTTAAACAGGAAGGCAAGGAGAGAGAAGCAGGCGGGTGCAACCCCCCCTTTTTTTCTCCTTTTTTATACTTTACACAGCCTGCACAGATCATCATTGCTATAGAAACATAATTCGTTATCCACGGTTTTATGCAAAGCTCATGATATTTCTTGGCGTTCAGAAACAATGGGCCTCAGAAGTGGAAAGGAATACATTTTCGGGCATATAGCCCTGAGTTTGTTAGAATTATTATCTCATATCATATGGTCACAGCAGAGAGAATTCACATTTGGAATTTACAGCAAGTTCCTTAGCAAAGCTTCTTGGCTTTATCTCCTCAGTTGGCACATTAGGTTACAATGGCGCTTCACCTCAGCAAGGAATATCAAAAGTTTGAGTTAGTTACACTCTGCACATGTTCTAATCCATTGTTTCTCAACTTTGGCAACTTGAGGATGTCCGGACTTCAACTCCCAGAATTCCCCAGCTGGCTGGGGAATTCTGGGAGTTGAAGTCCGGACATCTTCAAGTTGCCAAGGTTGAGAAACACTGCTCCAATCCTTTCAATACAACAGCCCTTTCCATTTAGGATTGTGACAGCATCCCCATGATCACATGATCAAAATTGGGTTGCTTGGCAACCAGCGTGTAGTGTCCCGGGGGTCATGTGATCACCATTTGCGACTCCTCGGCTGGCTTCCGACAAGCAAAAGTCAACGGGGAAAGCTAGATTTGTTTAAGGACCGTATGATTCGTTTAACAACTGCAATGATTTGCTAACAATCACGGTAGCGAAGGTCATGAAGTCAGGCATGACTCATTTAACAACCACATTAACATATTTTTTGGGGGGGTGTGTGATCATAAGTTGAGGGCTACCTGTAACCCTAATTCTAGATCGAATTGAGTGTAGAAAATTGATTTCAGCTGGATGTTGGGAAAATCTTCCCAGCAGTAGTTAATGTTGCTTGCCATATCTTTTAAAGTTATATTTTTTTTATTAAAAGTTTTAATATAAAATACGAATAAAAATAAAGGCAATGGAAAAGAAGGGAAGGGAGTGAGATAGAAATTGAATCAAATTGAATCAAATAAATAAATAGAGGGGATAAAGTGAAGAGGGGGAAATAAATGTATAAAAAAGCAGCGACTTGCACATTTTTTTGGGTGCATTTAGGTACGTCAATAAAGTTATAGCATCAACGTTTTAGTTATACCAAATAGTAACTACTAGCCATTCCTACAGCAGTAACCCGCTTAATTGTCAAAACCTCAAAATTGTCAGAAAAATGAAATGTTGAGTTTGGCCTGCAGTATTCCTTACATATTTCATTTAGCTCCAGTTGGTGATTGCTGCTCCAGATTTTCGTTGTCCCAAAGGTGTTTTTCCCCCCAAAAAGGCAACTGGAATTTGTTTTTCCTTGAAGATGTTTTGCTTCTCCTCCAAAAAGCTGTTTCGGTTCTAGATGAAGCTTCTTGAATGAGAAGTGTAATGTTTTCAAGGAAATCACAGAATAACAGAGTTGGAAGGGGCTTTGGAAGTCTTCTAATCCAACCCTCCTGCTCAAGCACAAGACACTATACCAATTTAGACAGATTGTCCAGTCCCTTCTTAAAAGATTTCAGTGTTGGAGTACCCATAACTTCTGAAGAGAAAGAAGGAAAGAAAGAAAGAAAGAAAGAAAAAAAAGAAAAAAAGTGAGAAAAGAGAGAGGAAAGGGGAGGGAAGAAGAAAAAGAAAAAGAAAGAAAAAAGAAAAGGAAGGGTGGGAAGAAGAAAGAAAAAGAGAAAAGGGAAAGGAAGAGGAGAGAGGGAGAAAGAGAAAGAAAGTGAGAAAGAAAAAAGAAAAGGGGAGGGTAGAAGAAAGAAAGGAGAAGGAGAGAGAGAAAGAAAAAGAAATAAAAAAGTGAGAAAAGAGAAAAGGGGAGGGAAGAAGAAAGAAAGAAAAAAGAAAAGAGAACGAAAAGAGAAAACGGGAGGGGAGAAGAAAGAAAGAGAAAAGAAGAAGAGGAGAGAGAGAAAGAAAGAAAAAAGTGAGAAAAGGGGAGGAAAGAAAGAAAAAAGAGAAAAAGGGAGAAAGGGGGAGGGAAGAAGAAAGAGAAAAGAGAAAAGGGAAGAGGAGAGGAGAGAGAAGGAGAAAGAAAAAAAAAGAAAAGTCCAGTCGCCTTTTAAAAAAGCACCTTTGGGACAAACCGAACCACCGGGGCTTTGGCACCAAGGCAGAGTAATCGATCTGAGCTGCAAAATTCGGGATGACTAGATAGCCGTCTTTCCCCGAATCAATCCGCCTCCGAAACTTTAAAAACCAGCCCGCCTGAAGCCACGCCCCTCCTCCCTCCCCCTTGCCGGACTTCTACTCCCAGAATGCTCAGCGTGAGCGCCGGAGCGTGCGCAGGCGCAGGCGTGGCCGTGGCTTTGTGAGGCGGGGGTAAGGCCGCGCGCGTGAAGGGGGGAAAAAAAAGGGCGGCCGAGGCCTGAGGCGAAGGTGGCCGCCGCCTCCTCCTCTCCTCTCCCCCCTCCCCCCACCCTCTTCCGTAAGAGCGGCGCTGAGGCCCGCCTGACGGGAAGGCCTAATCCCAACTCCTTGGAGCGATCCGGGGCAACGGCTGGGCCCCGCCGGGCTCCGCTATTATGCGCCACAGCCTAGCCCAACTCTTAGCGGCCTCGTCGGGGCGGGGAAAACCCGGAGAGGCGGTCGCGGCCTGCTCCTTTCCGAGCCCGGGGGCCGAGCGGCGGCCTGAGGAGGAGACGGAAACAGCGGCGGCGGCGGCGATGACCGAAGATTCCCTGGAGGACCCGGACGATGACGACCTGCTCTTCCCCGCGGACCTGGAGCTGGACGCTTGGCTGGAGGCGGCGGTGGGCGGCGGCGAGGCTTTCCCTCCATCGGCCTGGGACGAGGCGAGTCCTCCGGCCGAGGCGGCGCAGCCTTCGAGCTCTTCCAGGCCGGCACGCCCTTGCAGCAACCGCCTGAAAGCGGCGGCGGCGGCTCGCCTGAACCGCCAGAAGAAGAAGCTGTACGTGCAGGGCCTGGAGACGCGGCTGCAAGGCTTGGCGGCCGAGAACCGGCAACTGCGCGACCGCAACCGGGGCCTCTGCCGCCGCTTGCGCGACCTGGAGCGGGAGACGGGCTACCTGAGGGCCGTGCTGGCCAACCAGAGCGCTTTGGGCCGCCTGCTCGGACGCTTGGCCGGCGACGGCAGCCTGGGCCTCCGCATGAGGATCAGCACCAGCCTCTTCCAAGAGACGGCGGCCGGAGCCTTCGGCGAGAACGGCGACCACGACTACGCGCTGCCCATCCCGGCGGAAGAACCGGCGGAGAAGCTCTCCTCGTCCTCCCGCAGCCCCGGCGGCGTTTGCCTCCACGTGGACCGCGACCACCTTTCGGTGGAGTTTTGCTCTCTGTGCGCCAAGCGGGCGGCCAGCTCGGAGACTTTGGCGGCCTCTTCTTCTTCTTCTCTTCCTCCTCTTCCTCCTTCTGCTGCTGCTTCCTCCTTGCTCTCCAAAATGTAGGGTCAAGTATTTCCACTTCTACGCAGAACTTAAAAAAAAATACTCCGAGTGTCTCTGCCTGCTGTCATCATCCCAGGGGTTTGCTAGCGGAGGATGCAGTTAAGAGAGAGAGAAGGAGAGAGAGGAGAGGAAGAGGATTGTAACATAAAATAATACTAACAAAAAAGGCAAAGAAACCAGAGATAAATGGGGGAAAGTGATGAAAAAATCTGGCTTCTTGGTTAGGGCTGCCTGTGCTTAGTGGAAAGTGAGGGATGGGGGAAGAAACGCAAAACTTCCCCCCTCTTTTTGTGTGTGTCATCTTGTGTTGTGTTGGGGTGGCGTTCAGGACGCCCAGCGGAGTTGTGGCTGAAATGTTTTCTGCAGGCGCATTGATTTAAAAAAAGGCTCTTTGTCACTCAACTTGCAAGCATGGAAAGCAGGTAGACAGTGGTGGTAAGAATAGCCCGAAAAGGGCAGAAGTACGGTAGCTTTTTAAGGTTCCCATGAAATGAATAAAGGTGGGAATAGATTTTTTAAAAAAGGAATCTTGCCCGCTCTGTTGCTTAAAAAAGAAGCTGAAAAACAAAATGCGTAAACTTCATCGTCTTCGCTGGAGAAAGAAACCCTTCATCCAAATAGTAATATAATGCACAGCAGGTAGTTTAAAAAAGAAACATGCATGTGAAAATTGTAAGACATCTGTTATACATTACTATTAAACTTTTCTGACAGTTTCTCTTTTAGGTGCTTGCCCTGCCAGGCTCCGTTGTGTAGGGGTTAAAAGAACAGTCGTTTACCACCTCGCAACCTGGTAAGGATCCATAATATTCCCATAATGTGGTATCGGACAGTTTGCATTGGTACTTAGCCTGTTTTTCTTTTTTTAAAAAATTGGTCTGGTCCAGGAGTTAGATATAGGTCTGGAGGCAATTCCAAAAATGAGTTAATTTTGATTAATCAAGTTTCAAGTAATGCTATTTGAGTTTCCCCTGTCATTCTAAATTTTTAACATGTTCCTGACAAAACACGTAGAAATTATTTTAATGTAATATTTTAAAATAATAGGTTAAGATTGGGGGGGAGGGGAAGGCTGCTAAATGTACCTTTAGCGATATGTTGCGTGGAGAAAGGGGAATCAAAGCCTTTTTTTTTTTTACTGAGACAATGTGAGTATATCTTTAAAGAAATAAAATATACCTCAACACTTACTTTAGAACTTGGTCTTTTCTAGTGGAGTAAACTACTGAGTTTTGCAAGTTTTGACAATGTTTAGTGAAGAGGCAATTGCTGTAAAGTTTCCCAGTTAATAAGAGATGGATTATTATTTGTCCATATACTTGGCTGTTCAGTTACTATAATAATGTATCCTTATCTGCAAGGAAGCAAATAAGCTCACAGATTGTTTTAGTAATACCAGTGTTCTATCATTACATTGCTGCATGCATTTTGAAGACTACCTAGAAATATTTTAGTCTAATGAATTTTGTTTAGTTTTGTCTCATGCAGGTCTCTTAAAGTGGGACCTGCATTTTGCTAAATTGTACTAAAATGAAAGTGGCATGCCAGTTTGAAAGTTTTCAAAAAGTAAAAAGTAAATGAACAAATATATATATTCTCCCCCACACATTTATGCAATTGTTCCTGTCTAGGATGGAGGAAGATTTTCTGCTGACAAGCTCAGGCTGGCTTGGGGGCTAGCACATACGTTTTCCCTGCATCAACTGTCTGTTGTGTTTAAGTGCTTTATATTTAAACTTCTGTAAAGTGGGGAAATAAGGGTTGTGAAATAATGTAAAGTGAGGTTTCACAAAGAATCTTAAACCTGGAAAAACCAGTTGCCTCTGCAAAGGAGGCTTCCTCTTGTCTTGTCTTGAATTAGAAACATATGAATATTTCTCCTATGAATGAAATGCAAAATTCTCAAAATCTGTTGCAATCTGTATGTTTTCAGCCACAAGATTTTCTTTGTGAAACCTTGCTGTTTAATGAAGTATGTGTATATTTAGCATCCTTGTTTTTCTTTATGCTGAAGTGGATACAGCTGTCATGGGCAGAAGAGACGGGACCAGCTGCTGGCCACCCTTCCTGCTTTATTTTAAAAGGTAGTATGAGAAAAAGGGAGCAAGGTAACAGGGCACTGGCTGTATTTCACTTTGAAAACAACACTGAACAGGGTAATGTTGATGTTTTGAGCAACTAATCCAATCTAGCAAGAAATTAAATATACTGATGTGAAAAGTGGCATCGTTTAAAAAAAAGCATTTGCTTTCTCGCTGGTTATTTCATGTTTCATATTCTAAAATTGACTAAATTGTTCAAACGTTTATTCATGTATCAGATGATTGATAACACCTTAAATTTCCCAAGCTAGAATTAAGATTGCTGAGAAGACTATTTTAATTCTCTTTTAATTGATGTATGGTAGCTGTTTTCCCTTCTACTGTCACATCTGCCATATGAATGTACATATTCCCATCTCTAAATCAGTAGGAGCACTACAAGGAGACTGGCAAGTCTTTTCTTAAGGCAGCTGCAGCACTGCAGAGAACTAATTCATTTGCCAGTTCATTTCTTGATATCATCCCATACTTATTAAGTGGCTATTTTTTAGAAGTCTTCTAAATGTAGTCGTCCTTCCCAAATAGTAAACTGAAATATGAAAATATAGACACGTTTCTCAGTTTTTAATCATGCTTCAGTATCTTTGAATGGCAGCAATTTATTGTCCATAATTCTCTTGGGACTCGATATAATTTAGTGGTTCCTTTTTTCTATTGCTGATCGCATTCGGCCAACAGAAAAAAATTGTGACACAGTCTGTGGTTGTATTTCAAGAAGCAAATGCTTTTTTAAATTGCTTTTCACAAAAGTCATTTTGTTAATGTTGCATTATTGTGAAATGGAATCCTCTTTTCTTTTGTATGATTTAAAGTGTTGTGAGATTAAATATATATATACATATATATATTCTGGGTATTTAACCCTGTGTGTCGTTGAAAAATAAAACTGTTGCCTTGAATACCATTCTCCGCATAGAAAGTGAGTGACACATTTGCTTAGGCAAAAGCCCAGAAGTGAAGAAGACCTGCAGGGATTTTAGTGCCTACTAAAACATATTCAAGCCAAATAGATTTGCAAATATTTTGTCCCTTGTTAACCAGTTTGATTGAATATTTCTTGAAATTAAAGCTTGAATGGAATATCCTAATAGTACTTCAAAAATATGTCAGTGTTTCTGTGTAAGTAATTCAGGCATACTTATGAGTACATCTATTCAAATTAAAAATGTTTACCTTCCAGACTCAAGGTTGTTTTTTTTTTAATCAAATCCCTTAATTTTCTATTAAATGGTGGTTTGGCCGGGTGGCACATTCAGAAATGATTTGTACAGTGTTAAGAGATGTATTACAGTTTAACCAATATAATTGTGTGTATTTTTCTGGCTGGGGATGGATTTATATTAGTGTTCAGAGGGTTTTTTTCTGTGATTAATAATGATGTAGCTGTATTTATTTATGATACTTTAATTTTCTGTATCGTTTTTCATCAAATGTTCCCAGAATAGTTTGCCTAACATAAAAATTGCAAAACTAAACAAGAATTGAATATTTCTTTTAGTATAGAAAATAACCATGAGCCATTACTGTTAGGAATGTAAGCTAACAGTTGGGTCAGCAATATATAAACCATGATGTTTCTTTAAGTACTGCTGTAATGGGATTGGTTGCTGTTACCTCAAGCAGCCATAAGATGGAGCCAGAATGACTGTTAGCTCTCTGTTTGTTAGATGCTGATTGGTGGATGTAATGAGTTACTGTGAGTTTGCTACTGTTAGCGACTTTGTGTGCTGAACTGATTATATGATACTGGACTGTGTTCGATGGATAACTGACTGACTGAACCTTGTGTAAATTGAACTCTGAATACCTCTATTTTCCACATAAGTAAAATACTATTCGGTGTCCCTGTATGCTGGTTTGTGCGTGTTCTTCCACACAACTCTCATTATGCTTCTCTGCGCACTCGCTCTTCTAACAGGGAGCTTACCTAACACTTACCTTGCTCAGGCAAAATTTATTGTTCTCATAAGTATATTTTCATGCTTGAGAATAATAACCATACACAAGGCAGTTAAAACTATTTGTTTTACAGATTTTTATAATTCTGATTTTCAGAATTACAGTGTTTTTCAGCCATTGTTTTAAAATGTACTTAATACAAGATGAAAAAACTGTGGCAAGGTCTAAACAACAATGAGCAAAACTAAAATTTCTGCATTTACAAATCATTTTATAAATGTTGATCACTAAAAAATTAAGTATGTGCAATGACACATATGTACAGTAAGGGCCTCCTGAAATTCTTCCCCCAAAGCCATACACGGACAGGACCCCCCCCCCCCAATCCTTTTAGCTAAACCATGGTTATCCAACTGTGGCAACTTTTAAGATCTGTGGACTTCAACTCCCAGAATTCTGTGAGTTGAAGTGGACACATATTAAAAGTTCCCAAGATCAGATATCTCTGAGGTAAACCTTATGCAGACTTTGACATTTCATTGAAAAATAATTTGACATTACCAAAACAGTGTTTAGTTTAATTTTGTTCCTAGAATTAAAATTTGAAGCGGCCATTTAAACATTTGGGGTCAGTACTTTGCTCACTGCTTGATTATAACTATGTTTTTTTGGGGGGTGGGGGTTCCCCCAATGAGTTCCATGAAGTTTGGTATCTCTAGGTGATATTTTGACAGTTTTTAGCCATAAAAGAAGCTGCAATATGCTTTATTGACTAGAAGGATGTTCGTATTAAGTACTGTTCAGTAAGCACAGTCCATTTCAAGAAGTATATGTAGTATTTAACCAAGTAGCATATAATCTTCACTAGTATTTTTAGGGTCTGGGCATTGCTAATATTCAGATGAACAAAATCTTTCTATAAACTAGATAATGATCGCCATATTTGAGGATTTCAAGTCCGGATTGTGTATGACTAAGATGCTCCTGTTGAAATCTACTCTTTATGCTTTAGATTTGTATGCAGAATTCTGCTGGATCCAATGTCTTGGTGAAATGAATTAAGACTGTGCAAAATGCATTGTTCTCAAACCCTTTCGCTCATATAGAGAACGAAACATAGTTATCCCCCCCCCCCCCCCAAATGGGTTAGTGTGATGTTTTGAGAAGTAGTTTAAAAAGACAAAAGGGGGGATAAGCCAAGGACCATTGGTTGCCATTCAGAGGAAGGAGGATTTTGATAAGATTGTGGACGAACATGCCAGAGCTGTATACCACACCTGAAGGCCAAATCCTTTGACAAGGAAAAAGCATACAGGCCAGTGTATCAGTGGTGGTTGAGGTGAGGTGCTAGGAAAAATGGATGTTGGGACATGGATATATCTGAAGGGGCAAAGTCCTGCTATACAAGTAGCCCTTGACCACAATTGAGCCCCAAATTTCTATTGCTAAGTGAGACAGTTAAATGAATGTTGCCCCATTTTACGACCTATCTTGCCACAGTTAAGTGAATCACTGCAATAAGTTAAGTGAATCTGGCTTCCTGATTGATCTTCAATCAGAATAGAGCTGGGAGGGACCTTGGAGGTCTTCTATTCCAACCCCCTGCTCAAGCAGGAGACCCTCGACCATTTCAGATCCAGTCTTTTTTTTTTTTTTTAAATAAACCCAGTGATGAAGCACCCATAATTTCTGAAGGCAAGCTGCTCCACTGGTTAATTGTCCTCACTGTTGGGAAGTTTCTCCTTAATTTCAGATGACTTCTTCCTATGATTAGTTTCCATCCATTGTTTCTTCTCTTGCCTTTCAGTGCTTTGGAAAAAAAAGGTGGATCCCCTCTTCTTTGTGGCAGCCCCTCAAGTACTGGAATACTGCTATCATGTCTTCTGTAGACTGTAGGCCACACCCAGTCCCTGCAACCATTCTTCATATGTTTTGGTCTTCAGGCCCTTAATCGTCTTTGTTGCTCTTATTTGTATTTTTTCCAAAGTCTCAACATCTTTTTTTTTAATGCTTTTTTTGTCAGGTCGTCACAAAAAGTGATTGCATGATCCCAGGAATCCAGCCATCATAAATCAAGAGTCAGTTGCCAAACTTCTGAATTTTGATCTCATGACCATGGGGATGCTGCAGTGGTTGTGTGAAAAACGGTCACAGGTCACTGTTTTCAGCGTCCCTGTAACTTCGAATAGTCACTCAGTGAAGGCAAGGATTGCCCGTATTCACCTTGCAAAATGGAACTGTCCCAAATTCTCTTTTGTTTGGAGGTAAAATGTCTGAAAAGTGGCTTATTGTGGGTTTGAAACAAACCATTTTAGATTTCACGTATGATCTAAAATTAACTAGCCTTTTCTAATTAAAAAAAACCCTCAATACGACTCATATCTGGGTGTATATTAACATAACTAGAACTACACTAAATAAAAGATACTAAAGACAGTCTTAAAAAGTAGTCAAGTATGGACTTCTTCAAGTAGGCATTTGATAAATGGTACTTGCACTAATAACTATTTGAGCTTTAGAGCACATAAAAATTTAGAGCAGGTCTGGGCAACTACAGGCAGTCCTCGACTTAAAACAGTTCATTTAGTAACCGTTCAAAGTTACAGCAGCACTGAAGAGATCTTTGTCACACTTATGACCTTTTCAGCATCCCATGGTCACATGATCACATTTAGGTGCTTGGCAACTGGCTCATTTATGATTGTTGCTATGTCCCAAAGTCATGTGATCTCCTTTTGCGACCTGACAAGCAAACTCAATGGGGAATCCAGGTTTATTTAAACTACCATGTTATTAACTTAACAGCTGCAGTTATTCACTTTAACAACTGCGGCAAAAAACCAGGACAAACTCACTTAACAAACATTTCATTTAGCAGCAATAAAATTTCGGGCTCAACTGTGGGTCATAACTCGAGGACTACCTCTACAGCTTCCTATACAGCAGCACTAAAAGCTAACAGTGGAATGATTGGATTTGGTCTGCTTTTTGATTGGGGGCCAGTTTGCTTCAGAGGGTCTCAATTCTTCAACTTTGGAGAAAGCTTCAGATTTGCAAAATAGTTGAAAATCTCGCCCTGATATCAACAATTTCCTTCATGCAGTCCTGACTTCCCAGCCAATGTCTCAACAGTCACGTGGGTCTTAGCTGCACAGTTAAAATTTCTACTCCATCATCAGACCTGTACATGCTGAAAAAGATGCTGAGGACTTGACTCATATTTAGTGAGGATGTATGAACACTTGCCGCTGTGGGATAATTCCATTTGACAGCAGCACATCTTTCGAGAATTAGAATATGCTATATTCTGTCATACATTTTAGTAGATTCAAGTATGAATCTATAGTTGATAGGGCAGGTAGGTGCAGTAATGAGTGAATAGGGGCAACTAGCAAACATGGGGGCCTATGGGGATAGATGAAGTACTTACTGGGAAGGTGGGCAAGTGGTATTTTGAATACTGGGTTGGCCACTAAACAGATTTAACATCTTGCTTGTTCTTTGCATCATAATAATACGAATATTTGAACTTGAAAATAGGTATATCCCAGCAAATTTGAAGCTAGACTTATAATTCTTAAGTGATTTGCTTAAGGAAAGAATTCTGACTTAGATCTTCCAAAACTTTTCTTGCACACACGTATTTCTGATGAAAGCCCCAGCTGTATGACTCAGTTCCCCTACAGGTAGCCCTCAAGGCAGAATCATAATAGAGCCCAGAATTATGGTCGTAAATTGTGGTTCATAGGTTGAAGCATTACATGACAGGATCTGATTTTGTGACCATTTTTTATGATGGTTGAGCGAATCTCTTCTCCCAATGGTACCCCCCCCCCCCAAGAAACTGGAAGTAAGAGAGCAAATTGCTGTCATGCGAGGGCAGGGCACTTAATTGATGTAAAGGTGAGCCAGCTGCCAGGTGCTCAAAATGCAGTTTACTTGACCATAGAGGGGTGTGTGTGTGTGTGGGATGACTCGGTGGTTAAAGATGCTGAGCTTATCAGCTGGAAAACTGACAGCCCGGGTTCAAGGACCAAGCTCCGCATGATGGGGGGAGCTTCCGTTACCCCAGTGCCTGCTTACGTAGTAGGCATGCAAAATAATTAAATACCACTTTGTTGGGAAGATAACAGCCTAATGTGCGTCTTGGCATAGTCATGCTGGCCGCATGACCACAGAAACAATGCTGACTCCCTCGGCAAAGAAACTTGAGATATGCACCACTCCCTAGCCTTGGACACGGCTGGACAGGGGATACCTTTATCTTTAGTATAGCTGAGTATAGCTACTGGGATTTTGAAAATGCGTTGCAAGTAGCTCTGGGGAGGTCTGTTGTAACTTTGAGCTGTTGTTAAGCAACTGGTTGTTAAGTCGAAGACTGCCTGTGTTGTTAGCTATGTTACCATTTCCCCCCACTGGGTAGGTTGAGTTATATTTGGAAGTCTTGCATGAAATTGCCCCCCATTTTGTTTTGGATTGTAGAAATAACTGAGTAATACTTGTGGGTTACTAGAAATATTGCTCAATGCTTTTCATGTGCTCCAGGAAAGGCTCTATGTATTGGATGCATTTGTTGCTTTGTACATATATAGATAAGTACATTTATACACTTACATAAGTATATCTATACGCTGCTTCTGTTTCAACAGTACCTCTTCCCTCCCCAAAAATTTAGTTGTTGCTTTTCTCATTCACCCAATGTTGTTGGTTACCCTCAGCACAAGATGTGTGTGTGTGTGTTTCAATTTTCACAAAGTTGATACAAATGACCCAAACCAGACTAAAACTTTCAAAAGTTATCCAAACCGCGCAAGAACTCTAATCATATAAAAGCTAAACGCCTTTTAAAAGTTTTATTCTCCGATTTCCTCGGGATCCCTTCCAGGTTCAGGCATGCAGATCGTTTTGAGATATATATCGTAGTGTCTTGAGCCAAGGTATGCGCCAAAAGCAACTTGGAGGAAAGCAGCAAATCTCATCTTTTTGAAAACCGGTTTACTAAGCATGACCCAGAATCGCACTGCATTGTCTTTGTTTGGCAAGGGAGCAGTATAGTATCTGGAAGAGAGAGAAAAGGTTATGAAGAAGAGTTTGGCTAAGATTGCGATAACTTAGGAATTAACCGCTTTGTCACTCCGTTAAAAAGGACCCATTTCCCAGTTTCAAATAGACTACTGCTGAGAAGGAAATAAATTGCTGACAGTTTCTAAAATTTCCCATCCCTGCATAATTTTGCTCAAAGGAGGATACTGGTAGACCTCAACTTACATGCATTTGTTTAGTGACCCTTTGAAGTTACAACGGAATTGAAAAAAGTGACCTATGACCATTTTTCACACTTAGTTGTGGCATGCATGCCTGTGGTCACGTGATCAAAATTGGCAACTGGCTCATGGGGTCAAGTAGATCACCTTTTGCGACCTTCGGGCACACAAAGTCAACAAGGAAGCCAAATTTACTTTACAAAGATAATACTAGCTTAGGAACTGCAATGATTCACTTAACGACTGTGGCAAGAAAGATCGTGAAATGCGGGCAAAACTCACTTAACAACTGACTTGCTTAGCAATGGCTGTTTTGGGCTCAATTGTGGTCGTAGGTTGAGGACTACCTGTATAAAGAAGGATATAGATTTAGAGGGTAAAGCTTTTGCAATAAGGGGCTTCAATTGTAACGTTAACTCATTACATTCTGGAAGCCTGCTCCCTCTTCCTACAGGTGGTCCTTGTTTTATGACCACTTGTTCAGCGACCATTCGAAGTTACATTGGTGCTGAATTAGGGGATTTATCGCAGGTCTTCAAGTTCTGGCTATCGCAGGATCCCCATGGCCATGTGATTGGTCCCCAGTTTAAGATTACGACGTAATGTCCTATGGCAGGGGTGTCCAAACTTGGGAACTTTAAGACTTGTGGACTTCAACTCCCAGAATTCCCCAGCCAGCCATGCTGTCTGGGGAATTCTGGGAGTTGAAGTCCACAAGTCTTAAAAGTTCCCAAGTTTGGACACCCCTGTCCTATGGTCATATGATCATGATTTTTGACATTTTCCGCTGGCTTCTCATAAGCAGGGAATTAGAAGCTGCTTAATGAATTGCAGTTTTCCTTAACAGCAACAGCGAGGACTATGAAAATTGCAGTTGCCCGCTGCCATCCTGAGCCAGGGGCTACCCGTATTCTCACGAAGTTGAGGAAAACATTTTAATTGAGAAAATAATTTAGTACGTAAGACGGGAAGGTACAGAATCCTACAATCGACAGGATCATGTTGGATAATTACACTGAATTAAGGCTTACATCCCAGTGCTTTTGTTACCCACATACTGTAGTTCCAACAGTGAAAGATCATCAAGGAATGCTTATATATGAAAACAGACTATCTCACAAAACAGAAGCAATGGATAAATACCCTTTCCCCCCAAAATAAGACTCAACCAGAAAAGAACCCTAGCATGATTTTTCAGGATGCTCGTGATATAAACCCTACTCCCAAATAAGCCCATTAAGATCATCAGCCAGACGGACACATTTTAGTATCGTATTTTTTCGAAAATAAGATCTCGCTGGAAAATAAGCCCTAATGGGGTTTTTTGGGAGCAAAAATTAATAAGACCCGGTTTTATTTTCAGGGAAACACGGTAGGGTTTTGGGAATTATGCCCAGAAATAATAGAAGTTTATAAGACTGAAAGCACACAGTTTTGTAGACATTTGAATTTCAAGCAAATGGTTAATAAATAATAAAAAAGCAATTTCCAAATACAAACAAAACACAAATCTTGGTTCCTGCAAATAAAATGCTAAGAGTGCTTAATGCGGTTGAAACATACCTTGTAGCCAGCAACCCATTCAGAGGCAGCGCTAGAATGATGGGGTAGAAAAAGCCCACAACAGCTCCTACTAAACCTCCTCTCACCATAGCACAGATTTCACAATTTAAATTACCTGAAACAACAATGGAATGAAACTGAATTAATATTTGTGGTATAAAATCCTGTCCTAGAAAAATTGCAATGGACGTGCTGCATGCTGACAATGTTCCTCTTGTGGGATTAGCTTAGGTATGGAGCATGCGACATAAAATGCTATGTTCAAAGCACCACTGGAACATCTGAAGTGTCCCAAATTCCAGTGTTTCTTTCTTTCTTTTCTTTCTCTCTCCCTTCCTCTCTCCCTCCCTTCTCCCTGAGCCATAAATTAGCACAGTCATCCATGCCAAGTTCTACTACATAGCCTGCAAAGCAATTGGCCCAGGGTTATTTTAGTTATTTTTAAATTATGGAAGCACACCTTTAGGAATGCTAATACCTTAGCTAGCTTTCTGTAAGTTGTATAGGTAACTCCACGATGTTTATCATCTTTTCTGGCGGTCCTAATCAAAACATGGAGGAACATGGAATTGTTTCAGATTTCTATTGCAAGAGAACCCTCAAAACAAGTTTGAATGAGATGCCTACTTTCCTTGGCCTTGGGTTTTTCAAACAACCCATTCTGAATGCAGATTTATTCGTCTTCCATCACTTTTCCTCAGATAGATAGCCTTCCAACTCCCAGAATTGGCTGGGGAATTCTAGGAATTGAATTCCACATATCTTAAAAAAGCTGCCATGGTTGAGAAACAATGGATCAGAGGGAAAAATTCTGTATTTAAAAAAGCAGTTTACTCTAGTTTGGTTGCAATACTATCAGAAAAAACAGATTGTTCAGACTACATTGATGCCTGTCCTAATTGTGCTGATGTCTTTTCCAGGGCTGCTTTCGTTTTATCAGTAATTTCTGATACTTTCTGATACTGAGAACGTTTCATAAAATGGACTATAAAAGGCTTTGGAAAACACACATCCTACTGCAGTGATGGAGAACCTTTTTGGCACCGAGTGCCGAAAAGGGAGCACATCATGCGTGCTCATCTAGGACGCAACCAGGAAGAGGAGCTACCCAGGGGGCATGCGCGCACCGGCAAATGTACTTCTAATTTCCAGCAAGCCTTCAGGTTACTGTCGTGCATGCTCACGTGTTAATCAGCTGGCCGGCAAGCATGCTCACGCCAGAAAATGGAAGACCAGCTTTTCTGGTTTCCAGCACTGCTGCACACACAAAGGCCAGCTGATCGACACATGCGCATGTGCACTAGAAACCCAGAAGAGAAATGGGCAACACTGCACGTACCAGGCAACATGGCTCCGTGTGCCAGTTTGGGCACGCGTGCCATAGATTCACCATCATGGTCATATTGGATGCTTCTGCTTTAGAACAGCAGAGCTTCAGTAAAGATGCCACTTCTCCACAATGGGGCAGCCAGAGAAAAGAATAAGCTTACGGTGTGCATCTTCATGTAGAAACCTGATTAATATCCTCAACTGGACTTTTGATTACCTGGCAGTTGAAATATTGCAAGGTGCTGTACATGGGTCTGCCCTTGAAGACTATCCAGAAGCTACAGCTTGTCCAAAATGCAGCAGTCTTGAGAGTAGCAATGGGAGCTTCTTGTTACGTGCATGTATCACTGCTGTTGGGCAAGGCTTCAAGGTGCAAGTCATGTCCAAGTTGGCACATGGCTTCCAAGTGCAATTCAACGTGCTGGATTTTCACAGAAAAGGGTCTGGCTAGTTGAGAGTCCATTTGCATCCATTCACTTCTACCCATATGAAAAGGTGATCCAGGTCCTGTCAGTTAACAATTGTCCTCTTATGAGATTCAGGAAGCGTGCCTATTCTGTTGCAGCCCCCGGTTATTTATTGAAAAGACGCAACTTGTAATAAACAGCAGTCACCAAAGATACACACAATGACCACTCTCTTAGTGTCCTGGATATTCAAGTTTCTTAAGGCATCACGCTGTTGGCCTGAATAGGCAGTTTGGGGACCCCCTGTCAAGTCTTTATGAATTCTACTGTTTTCTCTGGGTGGTTACGTCTCTTACTGTGTTTTTAAAGTTCTGTTTTTGAAATATTGTAAATCTGTTTGAAAATAGAAGCTTTGAAAGGCAATCCATCACCCTAACCAAGAGTGGTGAAGTACCGTATTTTTCAGACACTAAGACACACCGGTGTATAAGAAGCACCAAGATTTCGAAGAGGTAAGTAAGGAAAAAAAGTTTTTGTCCTCCCCAGCCCCCAGGAGCACTCTGCAGGCTTCAGCAGGGCTGGGGGAAGGCAAGAATGCTCCTGTTTTTGTGGAAAACGGACTAAAAGCGGGCCGTTTTTCGCCAAAACGGAAGCGTCTTTGCCTTCCCCCCCCAATCCTGCTGAAGCCTACACAGTGCTGCTGGGGGAAGGCAAAAACACCTCCGTTTTTGCGACAAACAGGCTGGTTTTTTTTGCAAAAATGGGATATGGGGGCGGGGCTTTGGGAGGTCAAAAATGGGTGTATTCGGTGTATAAGATGCACTTACATTTCCACCCTCTTTTTTTGGGGGGGGGGGGAGGAGAAAAGTGCCTTTTGTACTCCAAAAAATACGGTATGTTGGAAATTATTCTGAGAATTGTACAGTGCACAGTGAATGGAAAAAAGAAACTCGTAGGAATTGGAGTTGTAACTTTAAGGTTTACTTCATCTGGAGCAGTAAGCATCAGGATCTTACTTAACTATTACACACTATTGGGTTCTGTTTTGTGGAGCATATATAAAGAAACAAAAAAACAAAAGCAATCAATTCCAGAACCACCACTAGAAATAGTTAGTTATTAGACACACCATGTAATAAAGAGGATGGAATACAATCTGGCTCAGTGAAGGTAAGTCTATGCCATGCCAGAAATATCAGAATCGTTATTACAGAAATGGGGGAAAATTATTGCATTATTTGGATGAAGTTTTAAGACATACCTGTCATCAAAGAGTGTTTTACTAGGGCCTCATAAGCCACTGTAGTTGTGACGAGTGGCAATAAGGACATGGCTGCAACTGATGAATAACGAGCCTGTGTGACATGCAGAAGCTTCCTAAAGGAATTATTGGCTATTAAGGCAAGGAGGCTTGAATTGAGGCCAAGGCCGAAGCCTCCACTGTGGAAGAAATTTCTGTAGAAGAAAAGAAGGTATTATTGCTCCTGCCATCACCAATGACTACAACACCAACCTGTCTATCAGCATAGTGCATCACACATTATAGCAAAAGAATAAAAAAGGAAAGCAAATATTCTCACTCCGAAAGCCTAAAATAGTATAGAATCTCATGACATGTTCCTGAGGACTAGCTTCATGGTGTGTACATTTTCTACCAAAAGCAATCAGGGTTCACACAGTAGTGGCAACAAGACTAGTTTCTGCTAAGGGAAGTCTGACATTTTTAGGCAAACAAAAAGCATGATTAAAATTAGCATCCATTTATTCCCTTGGACTGCAAGGCGATCAAACAAGTGACTCCTAGAGGAGATCAACCCTGACTGCTCTTTAGAAGGCCAGATCCTGAAGAGGAAACTCATGCTTTGGCCACCTAATGAGAAGGAAGGACTCACTGGAGAAGAATCTAATGCTGGGAAAGATTGAGGGCAAGAGAAGAAGGGGATGACAGAGGATGAGGTGGCTGGATGGAGTCACCGAAGCAGTCGGTGTGAGCTTAAATGGACTCCAGTGGACAGGAAGGCTTGGAGGAACATTGTCCATGGGGTTGCGATGGGTCAGACTCGACTTCGCAACTAACAACAACAAATTGCCACCACTGTATGAACCTGATTGCTGGTACCTTTCATAAAGCTAGTCCTCGGGAATATGTCATGAAATTCTATATTATTCTAAGCTTTCAGAGTGAGCCTTAAGGTTGACAGAGGCATACCTGTGCAGGTGAATTGCTTAGGTGGTAATGAATGCAAAGACAATTCGAGCAGCAAACAGAACCCTGCTTGCCTCCTAAAGCAGGTGTGGACTATTGCAGCACTCAAGAGGTTGCACTTTTGAAACTCTTGTTTGACAGATGGGCACGGTTATGGTTCCATCAGAATTTCCAGTGTATTTGGGGGAGAATTAACATTTTCAACTGTTTCCTACCCAGATTCAACAGTTTTAGGAGGTTTTTTAAAAAAAAAATCAATGAAACATCCTCTTTCCATGATTTCCCTTTTTCTGAAAGGCACAAATGTTACCTGTGCCCAATATTCTTAATTTTTATAAGTCTAGAATTGTACTCGGAATTCTACTCTCCGAAAATAAATAATGGTAAGAAATTATTTAGATTTGTAAATAGTTAGTAATCAATCAAAAATGGCTTTTTCATCCCCATTTCGGGGCTGAAAAACATTTTGCTCACAAAGAACAAAGTATAAAATATATGTCATTAAGGGTGAACTATATCTGAAGCTAAATATTTTACTTTGCAACGTTGGGCTGGCAACCTCCATATGTAGAACTCACAATTTTTTTTTGACTGCTGGCTTTGCTAGCGGATGAAAATACACGGAGAGCTTCACTTTGCCTATTTCATAACTTGGGAAGTTAAAAAACTATTGCAAAAAAAAGCTCAACTAAACATGCTAGATTTGGTTGGCTTTAAACCTGATTAGGGGCTGTGTGTGTATGTATTTCAATATATGGCATGCACCAAGAAAATAAAAGAAAGAAAGGGAGACAATAAGTTTGAATTGCAGTATTTTCTGCTGTATTCTGGAGGTTCAGAAAATAAGAATCTTTTCTTAACTATATTTACATCGCATTATCAGGGTGCAGATTCCCGAGTGCTTTGAAAACAGAACTGTCAAAAAGGAGTCCTTGACTTATGAGCACAATTGAGCCCAAAATTTCTGTGGCTAAGCGAGACAGCGGTTAAGTGAGTCTTGCCACATTTTGCAATCTTTCTTGCCACAGTTGTTAAATGAATCACTGCGGTTGTTGAGTTAGTAATACAGTTGTAAAATTGTATTCTCCATTTGACATTGCTTGTCAAATGATCACAAAAGGAATCACGTGATTTGCGATTGTCATAAAGATGTGCAAACTGCCAAACGACCAAATTTTGATCACAGGACCATAGGGATGTTATAATGATTGCGTGAAAAATGGCCATAAGTCACTTTTTTTCAGTGCCCTTGTAATTTCAAGTGGTCACTAAAGAAACGGTTATAAGTCAGGGACCCCCCTTACTTAAATATTCAGATATTTGCAAAGTCTTAGTGCTCACTGATCTTTCTGAGGCAGCCTTTCAAACATCGTTTGCCAGGCGGCTTCTGAGATTCTTCTTGGATTTTTGATTTTTTTCTCCATAGGATGGTCCAGAAATTCTTTCCCTGCCATTTTAATCTCTGGAGGGTTGAGAAAATAAAGCGGATTAAAAGAGAACATACATAATGGTATTGTAATGCTTCGGTAATGCTTCTTATCAGTACGTTGGATCTCTACTTTTACCCAAGCCTAGGAAAAAAAAGAGTGCTTTAAGATTCACTTTAGATTTTCAGTAATTAATAGATTTCCTTAAAGCAGGGAGGGAACTTGGAAAATTAAGCTGCTGTAAGGAATAGCTTAGAAGTCCACTGTTTTCGCTCAGAGTCTGTAGCACTTCCGAAAATATGTAGTCGTAATATTTTATTATTTTACAAAAACAGGGTGCTGCATGTCTTTGCCCAAAGAAATCTCTTTAAATTATCACAAAATAAAATTGCTTCCTGGTACACACTTAATAAAATAAACAAAAAAAAATTGAATGCAAACTTTAAGAACAGGGGGTCAATTTATTTTCTAAAGCACCAGAGGGCAAGACAAAAAACAATGGAAGGAAACTAATCAAGGAGAGAAGCAGCCTGAAATTAAGGAGAAGCTGCCTAACCAGTGGAATGGTTTGCCTTAAGAAGTTGTGAGTGCTTCATCACTGTACGTTTTTAAGAAGAGACTGGACAGCCACATGTCTCAAATGATATAGTGTCTCCTGCTTGAGCAGTGGGTTGGACTAGAAGACCTCCAAGGTCCCTTCCAGCTCTATTCTGATTGATGTTACAGTGCCTTCCCTCTAATGTTTAGAGTCTAAACAGCATTTGCAAGACATTCCAGTAAAGGGTATTAACTACAGAGGGCCATAATATTCCATATAAATATGTGCTCTGTCCTTGCTCCAAATACCTTATAGAAGATTTTATCCATTATTATTGTAGTGCTCTATTTCCCCTTCAGCATGTGGAAAATTTCTGAATCCCACTCTTGATAAGGAAATCATTTTGGCCTAATTCATATAAAATTGAACATGTAATGAATTGAGAGAAGGAACAATGCTATGGACGTTAGCAAGCTTTACATGGATTGCTGCTGAACAGTATATATCAAAAGTTTCTAATGCTTTCTCATATTTTATTTGCTGGAATGAGTGTGTTAATATTTTCACTGATTATTTTTAATATAATTATTTTATTAATGGCATTTTTAGGTAGGTTTTATTTTCGTTACTACCAATGGACAAAGCAGTAACTTAAATTGAAAGCTGTCCAGAGTCACTTGATTGAGTTTGGCAGCTATAGAAATGGAATAAATAGATTGATATATTGATAAAGCCTATTTATTTTTCTAATGCCAAGAGAGCAACAAAGAAACAAGTTAACTGTTACATATCAAATCCTGCTCTTCCTATTGTAAAGTCTAAGCAACTGAAACCATTTATGCTGGAAAATGAAGAACTAAAATGTCTCAATTCACTTTAATAACTTCCTGAAACACAGATCAATCAGTCAAGACACTGTGCTCCAATGTCCTACATTCAATTTCCCCCCCTTTTATTCCTATCTATTTTTATATACACTGGCAAACTAATATCAGAAGCCTGTCCCTCCCTCCTTTCCTCTTCTTTTCCTTTTCTTTTACTTCCCATTTTCTTTTCATTTGTGTTGTTTTTATTCTAAGAAAGGTTTAATAAAAATTAAAACTGATTTGAAGATGCAAAATACATGCACAGGTACAATGCATTTACGTGTGCTAAATCACAGCTGCCTTCAAACTGCTGGGAAACTTTTTTTTTCAAGGCTTTCCTAAACTTTTTTTGCCAACACATTTCCCCTACATATCCCAGCTCCTAAGCAAACACTTAGAATAACTTCACTGTCACTTTGAATGTACACTAATCGGCATACATTAAAATGAAATTTCATTGCATACAACGGGCTACCACCTCCAATATACACTACACAATTAAATAAATAAATACAAAATTAAGCATATACCCACATATATGACACAAAGAAACAGCAGAGTCTACTTCGTATGTATAACATGCTCATGGCGAGAAAAAAGAATCTTGCCAGTTTACCAGGCGGATGACACAAGGGAACAAAACTGTTAAGGAATCTGGTAGTCTTGCTAGAAATGCTTCAAAACCTCCTCCCAGAGGGGAGCAACACAAAGGAAAGTGGAAACAAGGCCAGGAAACTTTGGGAAAGGTGGATTTATTGTCACGATGCAACTAAAAGTTCACGCCTCCCCTGGGCTCTTCCTGCACCTCACAAGTTGGGAAACTTTGTTTTGGGGTAACAAGTGTCATTTCAACAGTGAGGTGGGCTGCATATAAATTTAATAAGTGAAAGTTGGATTGTTTTCTGAAGCCGAAGCTGACCTCACATTCTGATTTACACTGGAGTTCTTCATCAACCCTACAGAGAGGAACCATGCACGTTAGCACTCGTTCCTGCTTTCCTTCCTTCCACCCTTCTGTCCATCTACTCCTTCCTTCTATCCATCCACTTATTTCTTCTTTCCTTTTGTCCATCCACTCCTTCCTTCCGTGCATCCACTACCTTCCTTCCGTCCATCCACTACCTTCCTTCCATCCATCCACTCCTTCCTTCCGTCCATCCATCCACTACCTTCCTTCCTTCTGTCCCTTCATTCTTTCTGTCCATCCCCTTCCTTCCTTTCTTACTTCTGTCCATCCACTACCTTTCTTCCTTCCATTCATTCACTTCTTCCATCTTTTTTCCTTCTGTCCATCCACTACCATCCACTCCTTTCCCTTCTTTTGTCCGTCCATTCCTTCCTTCCTTCTGGCCATCCACTAGCTTCCATCCATCCTTCCGTCCATCCACTCCTTCCTTCCTAACCAACCAACCAACTGCTTTCAGCACATAGGAAGGTCGGGCCCGATGCAGGAAGAACCAAACAGGCCCCCTTGCCCCATTTTTCAGCAGCGCTGCAGCCAGTTCCCTCTCACAGTAGCAAAAATTCTCGTAGTCCAGCAGCCTCCCCCTCCCCTCTTTTACTCCCCCCCCCCGCAATCCCTCCCTGTGCCGGAATCCCGGCTAGCGGTCCACAATCTTCCCCAGCTGGGCAACAAAGGTCTGTAGGCAGCCCACCCAGCCAGAGCTACACAGAGAGGTGTCTTTTCTTCTGCAACAATCCCTGCACTGCCCGGCGTTGTTTCATTTAAGGCCCGTTTGAACCAGGAGAGAAGCCAGAGAGGAAGGCCTCCCGGTTTAGAGCAAAGGCGAAGCTTCTTCTCCAGTAATATTGAACTGCAAACTAGGGCATACAAAACCTTTGCCAGACCAATCCTCGAATACAGCTCGTCTGCCTGGAATCCACACTGTATATCGGACATTAACACGATCGAGCGAGTGCAGAGGTATTTCACGAGAAGAGTCCTCCACTCCTCTGCTCACCTTATGCCACCAGACTTGAAATTTTGGGCTTGGACAACCTGGAACTACGCCGCCTACGGTCTGACCTAAGCATAGTACACAAAATTGTCTGCTACAATGTCCTACCTGTCAACGGCTACTTCAGCTTCAACCACAAGAATATACAAGCACACAAATTTACATTTAGTAGTAAATGTGTGGAACACTCTACCTGATCCTGTTGTTAGTTCCTCTAACCCCTATATCTTTTACCTCAAGTTGTCTACCATGGACCTTACACGTTTTTTAAGAGATCCAGAAAGGGGGCGTGCATAAGCAATGTAAATAAAACAATAGATACAAACTCAAGGTAAACCACTCCAAACTTGACTGCAGAAAATACGACTTCAGCAACAGAGTGGTCAAAGCCTGGAATGCTCTACCTGACTGTGGTTTCTTCCCCAAACCCCCATAACGTTAACCTTAGACTGTCTACTGTTGACCTCACCCCATTCCTAAGAGGTCCGTAAAGGGGGCATGCATCAGCGCACCAGCGTACCTACCGTCCCTGTCCTAGTATCCCCATTTATTTGTATCTATTTCCTGTATTCATAACCATGTCTATGCTTATATCTGTTATCTGAGTCATACTTGACAAAATAAATGAATAAAATAAAACATGACATAACGATTTCCTACCTGTCAATGACTACTACTTCAGCTTCAGCCACAATACACAAGCACACAATAGATACCACCTCAAGGTAAACTGCTCCAAACTCGATTGCAGAAAATACGACTTCAGCAACAGAGGGGTCATCGCCTGGAATGCTCTACCTGACTCTGTGGTTTCATCCCCCAAACCCCCAAAACTTTAACCTCAAACTGTCTACCATGGACCTCACCCCATTCCTAAGAGGTCCGTAAAGGGGGCATGCATAAGCGCACCAAAGTGCCTACCTTCTCTGTCCTAATGTCCCCATTTATTCGTATCCATTTCATGTATTCATAATCATGTCTATACTTACATCTGTCATCTAATTTATGCTTGACGAAATAAAATAAATAAAACCGATCAATAGTGGTGATGGTGATGAAGGAAAACAACGGAGTTTTCTCATCCGCACCTCCCCGCCCTTTTTTATTTATTTTACTTATTTCGTCAAGTATGAATTAGATAACAGTTAAGTATAGACATGATTATGAATACATGAAATGAATACGAATACAAGGGAATATTAGGGACGGTAGTCACGCTGGTGCGCTTATGCACCCCCCTTAAAAAGAATGGGACACCTTAACAGTAACAGAGTTGGAAGGGGCCTTGAAGGTCATCTACTCCAACCCCCTTGCGCTATAGGAGACCCTATACTAGGGATTCGAACCGGCGACCTTTCTGATCGACAAGCTCAGCGTCTTGCCTTCCTTTCCCCACCAGCTTCCACCTACGTTTTTATATATAGGCGCTTCTCTTTCTTGCTTAGCCGCAGCCCCGGTCAGACGAGCTCTTCGCTCGGCCTCCCCGCCACCGCTGCAGGCCGCCGAAGCGCTGAGGTAGCGCGGGCTCGCTTGGGTCACACGCCGCCCGCGGGGGCCGCCATCTTGGGCCGGTCATGTGGCCCGGCTGGGATTGGGTGGCTGGGCGGGAAAGAGGCCGCGCGCCGGAGCCGCCCATTGGCCCCCTCGGCGCTCAAGGCCCTCCCACTTCCCCCCCGTGGCCCCTCCCTCGCCTTGCTCTCCGGCCGTGTTGAGGCGCGTAATCAGCCGGGAGGCCGGAGAGGCGGCCGCGCTTGCTGAGGCGAGGGATGGCGGTGGCCGCGGCGGCGTTGGCGTTCTCGCGGTGGTTTCTACGCCGGTGGAGCTGAGCCGGCAGCTCCGGGGAGAGCGAGCGAGCAAGGCCGGCTTAAACGGACGGACGGACGAAGCGGCGTTAATTTCCACCCCTTCCCCGAGCGCGGAGCCCCTGCGACGAGCCGCCGCCAGCGCGGTAATAATCTCTCTGCAAGAACAAAAAAAAAAAAAAAAACCCCAGCCCCCTGTTAAATGGCTCTTTCGGGGGAGCCAGGGTTCATTCGGCGCGGCACGGACTCCACTCCCCATCGTTCCCAGCCAGCGCGGCGAAGGGGCGTGTCGGGGTGTGTAGAAGCCCATCGTTCCCGGCAGCCTGTCCTGACGCTGCCCCTCCCCCCACCCATCGATTGACTGGCGTCCTCCCAAAATGGGTTGGACTACCAGGCCCTTTCTGGGTGCCTTGGACTACCATCCCCATCATCCTGGGTTAGGAAAGGTGGGGGGGTGGGGGGGAGATGTGGGTCCAGGAAAGGGACTTGTTCCTGTGGTCCATTTGTTTTCCTCCACACAAGAAGCTTGGGCTCTTGAGTCTACCCACAACTTTTCCCTGTCTCCCCAGTATTTTGACACCCCCATTTTTATGCTTTTTTTCATTTTCCTACAATCTGCTCAGTCCGCTATTCTTGTTTATTTGGGTTGCTTATTTAATCATATATGTATGAATGTGTGTATGTATGTATCTATGTATGTAGATTTACGCCAAGACCTGTATGTATGTATGTATATATTTATTTATTTATCAGCACAAATACAACACATATATGTATATGTATATATATGTATATATATATATATACACACACACATATATATACTATGTATATAGATACACATACACACGTATATATACTCTATATACATTAATACTATATTTAAAGCTTATTTAAAGGGCTCAGTGGCTAAGTCGCTGAGCTTGTTGATCAGAAAGGTCAGCAGTTTGAATTCCTAGTACAGCGTAATGGAGTGAGCTCCCATCACTTGTCCCAGCTTCTGCCAGCCTAGCTGTTCGAAAGCAGGTAAAAATGCAAGTAGGAATCCCCTTGGGTGGGAAGGTAACAGCGCTCCGTGCACCTTCGGCGTTGAGTCATGCCGGCCACATGACCACGGAGGCGTCTTCGGACAGCGCTGGCTCTTCAGCTTCGAAACAGAGATGAGCACCGCCCCCTAGAGTCAGGAACGACTAGCACATATGTGCGAGGGGAACTTTTACCTTTACCTATTTAATCCCTCCCTTGAGTCTTGCTTTATCTTTGCCTCCATCACTTGACACTTCATATTTTAATTATTTTACTCCCACCCACTTTGCAACCTGCTTAAAACATCTTCCCACCCATGATCATGCCTTCTCACTTGCTGCTTCTTTTCATTTTTAGTCTCTGCAACCTTTTCTTGAGGGGGGGGGAACCTCCATTCTTTTACGGTGAGGCATTCATTTATCTCAGTTTCCTTATCCTTGCTTCCACCTCCCTTTTACATGAGGGGGGTCCTTGGTGTTCTCTGATCTTGGTGGCTTTCTTGGCAGATGTTTCATTACCTAAGTAGGTAACATCAACAGTTTGTCATCTGTTTACAGGTAGTCCTCAATGATCACAATTGAGCCCAAAATGTATATTGTTAAGCGAGAAATTTGCTAAGTGAAATTTGCCCCATGTTACAACTTTTCTTGCCACGTTTGTTAAGTGAACGACTGTTAAAATTAGTAACATGGTTGTTAAGTGAATCCGGTTTCCTCATTAACTTTGCTTGTCAGAAGGTCGCGAAAGGCAATGACATGACTGTGACACTATAACCGTCGTAAATGTGAGTCGGTTGTCAAGCATCCAAATGTAGATCATGTGACCATGGGGATGCTACAATGGTTGTGTGAAAAACGGTCAGAAGTCACAGGGACGTCGTAAGTTTGAACGGTCACTGTTGTAAGTCGAGGACCACCTGTACTTTTATGTGAGCTTGGAGACTTTTAATAAAATACATAAATGCACAATAGAAAAAATAGAAAATAAAACTAACCACAAGCAGCAGGTCATAATGTACGGAGGAAGCCAGGAGATGCGCTCTGTTATATACCCAGGGCTATAGATTTGAACACAAAGCCAAGTTTTCAAAGCCTTACAAAACGCCAACAGATAAAAAACATAGTGCTCTTTTAGGTGAAATGGGGGATGTCACACAAGAAACAAGGGAGGGAGGGGCTGAGGCTCAGCCGCTGGATGGGAGAGAGGATGCAACAGCTAGAAGACTCAGATCACAAAAGTGATTTGGAATACTATTGCAATTGTTGCTACAATGTATTTTTATGGAAGTGATACAAAACATGATTGAAACATACTGATGATTTTGTGTCAAATTTTAAACTGCTAATACTTAGGTAAATGCTGATATTTTTCTATCATTGTTTGTAAGTTGCAAGACCTGGGGGGGGCTTCTCCTCCCCGCACGATGTAGCTGTCAAAAGGTTTTATACCCTATAACCCTTTTTCCCTGAAATCTTTTTAAAAAACCAATAAAAAATTTGAATAACAAAAAAAAAACAAACTGCCAACAGATTCAGGGCCACTTTAACTTTAAGTGAAGATGATGTTCTATAGCAGGGGCCCCCAACCCCTGGACCACGAACAGGTACTAGTCCACACCTGTGAGCCGCGCAGCTTCAGGTGAGCAGCAGGGCAGAGAGTGAAGCTTCATCTGCATTTGCAACCATTCCCCAGCGCTGGCATCACCACCTCAGCTCCATCTCCGATCAGGCATTAGATTCTCATAGGAACATCACACACAGACACACAAACACACCTATCTCACCACAGGTCCATGGAAAAATTGTCTTCCACAAAACTGTTCCTTATGCCAAAAATGTTGGGGACCACTGTTCTAAAGAAAAATATCTCCTCTCGGCCCCACCAGCTGATAACTTCGTAGCTGACAGGGCCCAGAGCATGTCTCTCCTGCCACTTCAGGTAGGATGGGTAGAAAAGATCAGTTCAGTTCACCACCTGTGGGTAAACCTTGCCCAGATGTTGACCCACCTGTCTCCCTTGCTTCTTATCTCAGTCCCATCGTGCTGATGATTCTTGCCATTTTCTTCTGCTGCACATTTCTCCATCTTTTATTTCCTCCCCCGAAGCACCCTGACTCACCCAGAGACTCATTTTCATGTGGTCTGCTGCTGTATTCATATTCTTGTGTGTTATTCACCTCTGCTTTCTTTCCTGCCAGTTTTCCTTGCTGCCTCTTAAAAATCTTCTTTTGGTTATCTTTATATGCCACTGGGCAAAAAGGGACAGGGTGGCTCAGTGGCTAAGACGCTGAGCTTGTCAATCAGAAAGGTTGGCAGTTCGAATCCTGAGCACCGTGTAACGGAGTGAGCTCCCGTTACTTGTGCCAGCTTCTGCCAACCTAGCAGTTCGAAAGCGTGTAAAAAAATGGAAGTAGAAAAATAGGAACCACCTTTGGTGGGAAGGTAACAGCATTCCGTGTGCCTTTGGCGTTTAGTCATGCCGGCCACATGACCACGGAGACGTCTTTGGTCAGTGCCGGCTCTTTGGCTTTGAAACGGAGATGAGCACTGCCCCCCAGAGTCAGGAACGACTAGCGCATATGTGCGAGGGGAACCTTTACCTTTACATGACACTGGGCACATCTAGTCTTTGCTGGGGCCTGCTGATCTAGGATTCTTTCAGATTTTGCTGTTTGATTTATTTTCTTAATGGTCCTTCATTCCACATCAAAAATATATGCACATTGCTTCTTGTAGTGCCCCATTTCAAGTTCTCTTTCCCCCTTCATTCTCTATTTTTCTCTATGTCAAACCTGCCATGAACTTTAAACTTTGTCATGCCTCCATTTTTATGCAACTGTTTCTTCCCCTTATGTAGAGATAGTACTCTGGTTCACATATCCTTCCAATTCAACATCTTCAGTGTTTAATATCCCTTCTTCATTTTGCTGCTGTTGCTGAATTTTAGCAGAGGATGTTCTCCTAAAAAGTACAGGACTAAAATTCTGACAGCGCATTAAGAGCATCAAAGGAGCCTTTCTCCAAATCCCAGGGGTGAAGAGATTGTAGGATTTTTTGAAAGTGCATTCCTTTTTAGTCATGTCATATGCTGCTCTTGAATTCTCACAGGTTATTTTGCTTTTTTTTTTAACAGGACCGTTTTCTTCATTTCCGCCCCACCCCAAAATTAGTTTGCATGCATCTTGTCAAAATTTCAAAAGCGTATTCGCTTCTCTAACTTAATTCTAATAATTTGCTCTGCTCTCACTTTTTAGAGCTTAGCCTTGGGTTCCTTATTCAAATGCTGTTCTTATTCCCCAAAGTTTGCACATCTGTTTCTGTAGAGAGCCATGGTGGTGACCTAGGAAAAACTATAAAAATAGTTACTAAAAAAACATGTTCTAAGCCAGAAAATGGAGAGTTTAAAAAATAGTACAAGAATGCCAGTCTGTGTCTCCCCTCCTGCTCCATGTGTTATCCACATCACACCCTGCAAGAAGCCTACTGTATAGAACCACAGGGATGACCTTGGAGAATGTTTTTTAAATTTCATTTAATTTTTTAAAAATTCTGCCTTTATTATTTTTACATAAACAACTCAAGGCAGCAAAGATACCTAATACTCCTTCTTCCTCCCATTTTCCCCATAGCAATAACTCGGTGAAATGAGAGTGACTGGCCCAAAGTCACTCTGTTGGCTTTCATGCCTAAAGTGGGATTAGAACTCTCAGTCTCCTGGTAATTGATTCAGGGTCACCCAGCCATCTTTCAGGCCTAAGATAGGACTAGAACTCACTATCTCCTGGTGATTGGTCTAAAGTCACCCAGCTGGCTTTCATCTGTAAAGTAGGACTAGAATTCACTATCCCCTGGTGACTGGCCCAAGTCACCCAGCTGGTTTTATGTTGCCACAGGTGTTAAGTGAATCGGTGCAGTTCCTGGTAACATGGTTGTTAAGTTTTGCTTGATCAAAAAGTCGCAAAAGACCCCGTGACCTTGGGAAACCAGCAAAGGTCATAAGTATGAACCAGGGGCCAAGCATCTGAATTTTGATCGTACGACCCTGGGGAATGCTACAAAGATTAGCGTCTACAAAAGAAAAAAAAAACGTCACGAGTCACTTTGTTTTCAATGCCATTGTAACTTCGAATGGTTGCTAAATGAACGGTTGTAAGTCAAGGACTACCTACCGTATTTTTCGGAGTATAAGACGCACTGGAATATAAGACACACCAAGATTTTGAAGAGGTATTTTTTTTAAAAAAAGGTTTTGCACTCTGCAGACCTCCCAAACCCTCTGCATGCCTCACTTTTTATGAAAAACTGAGCATACAGAGAGTTTGAGAGACCTACAAAGTGCTCCTGGGGGCTGAGGGGGGCAAAAATGAGCAAAAAAGGGTTTGTTTTTCACTTGTTTTTGCCCTCCCCAGCCCCCAGGAGCACTTTGCAGGCCTCCCAAACCCTCTGCATTTTTGTGAATGCTGTTTTCAGTGTATAAGGCGCACCCAGATTTTCATCCTCTTTTTTGGGGAAAAAAGGTGCATCTTATACTCCAAAAAATATGGTTGGTGTGTGTGTGTGTATGTGTGTATGTATGTATGTATGTATGTATGTGTGTATATATATGTGTGTGTGTGTGTGTGTGTGTTGTATTTGTGCTGATAAATAAATAAAGGGAGATAAATAAAGGGAGATAAATAAAGGGAGATAAATAAATAAATAAAGGGAGACTAGTATAGATCTATTTCAAGCTATTTAGCTCTCATCAGCTAGCCATACCCTTACTGGAATTCGAACCAGGGCTGTATTACATATTAGGCAGTTGCATTAGCCACTAAGCCACAGGCTCTCCTCCTTATCAGCTGAGCCAGGGAAATAAGTATGTTGGGCATACCAGGGGTTGTAACACCAGGGGCATACCAGGGGTTGTAACACATGTATGTATGTATGTATGTATGTATGTATGTATGTATGTATGTAGTATTTGTGCTGATAAATAAATAAAGGGAGCATACCAGGGGTTGTAACACAAATACATACATACAAACATACATACATACATACATACACACACACACACACACACATACATACATATATATGGCAGCCAAGAAAGGTTCCTCATTGGGGGGGGGGCGGTAAACTGCTCTAAAAACTCTGTTTCTTTCTCGGTAGGTGGCTGCTGCTCCTGAGCTAAGCGCGAAATGACCAGAACTCAATCACCCCGATGGCCTGTGGTTTGCTTCACCAGCCTGCCCTGTGAACAGCACTATCGCTTTAATAATTCCATGTCCAGGGATTGCTTTCAATCCTCTTGGGTGTAATACAAGAGGATCAGAGGGATGTTACAGACCAGAAGGCTGGGCGGAGTGTCTACAAATGAAAGTGGCCGGCTGTGCGGGTAACCAACTGAAACTTCGGAGCTTAGTTTCCAGCATTCAGAAGACCAGGATGTCTTGTGTAATGGCCTAAAATCCTTCTGACCACATCAGGAAGAAAGAAAGAAAGAAAAATCTCTTTGAATTGCCTCCAGCTTCCTTAGAATTTCATTCGGATTATTGAAGAAGGGGTCAGGCGGTTTTGGACTGTGGAATCCTGAGACTGCCAAGTTTTTGGACTGTGCCTTAATTGCATTTTTTTTTGGGGGGGGTAGGGGGACATTCACTCAACTTCTGAATACAATATACAAACAACCCTTCGTGGTTGGAAGAGGGATTCTTAGACGCTTTTGTAAACGGATGTGTGTTTTCTCCGATATATTTTTATAGCTTGGGAAATACTTTGCAGATTTTGACAACTGCTTGTGGCAGACATTCTTTTGAAAACTCCCCACCCTGCCTTGCTCTTGTCCTGGTGATGTTGGAAGTCTTTAACTTGAGGAATTACAAGCCTGCTTGGGGGAAAATGAAGTCCTCTTTTTAAGCTTCTTTAACCATTTTGAGTGGGACGGCAGACTTCTGACTTCCCAAGATAATCCTGGAAGGACTCTACAGCAAATAAAATATTTTCATCCAGTGCCAGAAGTAACAGCAAGAATGCCAGTGAAGAAGAAAGGTGGGCTATGAGGATTTTTTTTTTGTCTGTCTTTTGAACATAATTGGATATGTGACATGTGCCATTTTCCACCAAAAAACATTTGAATAGGAGAATGAAAGTGTTTTCCTGTGGACAGGGGAAAGAGCATTTCATGCACCTTTTGTTTACGTGCAAAAAACCAAAAAAACCCTTAAAAACTTCAAATAAAGTTGTTTGGAAACCTAGGATCTCAAGTTTTGAGTTCTCAGAGAGATTTCGGTTTTTGTAGCGTTGCAGTGAAGGGAATCGGGAGGGGAGGAGGAACAGCTCCATTTGACTTTATCCCGGCAATAATTCCAGCATAAATATACATAAATATAAATGATATCAGCAGTATTTTGTTCTGTGGGCAGGATTGAGGGAAGAATTCCTGGCTAGATCTGAGTTTACAAAATCATGACTTTCATTACTTACCTAACCCAATATAATTATTAACTATAATGATGGGGTTTTTTTTTAGGGGGAAGGTGTGTCGTTTTCCACTATTTTAGATATATTCCTGTAACGCACAACAATAGGTCTTATTTATTTTTAGATGTCACGAAGTCAACAAAATTAATGGGAAACATGAATCGGGAGTTCCCACTTCAAACATTAGGTTGAATAAAACTGCTGTTTAATTTGCGTCATGAATATTTTTACAATTCTCTAGGGAAATAGGGTTTTTATGTTTTAAAAATAACTCTGAAATATCCAAATCGGCACCACTTCATCAAATGCAAAACAATAACAAAACTATTTTTCCACTGTTAAGGCGAATGTGTCTAATATGAAAGAGGGAAGCATTGGCTTCTGCATTTTAAGTGTATTTTTGTTTAATTTCCTCTATCCTCATTAAAATCCATGTTTTGCCTGAACCACAATATGTCTGTAGTTCTCTATCAGAATAAACGATAAGCATTCGGTTGTGTGAAGGAAACTAACAGGGAATCTTTTTGCCTTGGGGATAAAATTTGGCACAAAGTAATATTGTTCCCTGTTTCATTCCAGCCTATTCATCTTTTTAGAGGCCTTTTTGTTTGTTTCTTTGTTTTAGCATATAAAATATTTTTGGCTCTCTGTTTTGGGGCTAGAAATATGTTCTGATGTTTGCTAGTCTGGAACATAGGCATAAATCAACGAGAAAAGAGGAGAAAGGAAAGACTATCGTTGCTTTTGGGTTATTGTAATTCCTTGACTTGCTGTTCCCAGATAATGCATTAATTAATGGTGACATCTTTACGATTCAGCTTAATCATTACAATGCACCTGATTGGTGTTTTTATTTCTGAAAATAATGGGATTGCATGTAGAAAGGGAGATAATTGATTGTAGTACTTATTTGTCATACTGAATAAGCAGAGGGAGCTTATCTATCTTCCCCAAATTTCCTTCCCGTCAGATTTCTAGATTTAGAAAGAGCAAATTCCAATTCTCTGGGCCATTTTGGCTGTTTGTAATCTCAATACAGGGACACGGTGGCTCAGTGGCTAAGACGCTGGGCTTGTCGATCAGAAAGGTCAGCAATTTGAATCCCTAGCGCCGCGTAACTGAGTGAGCTCCCGTGACTTGTCCCAGCTTCTGCCAGCCTAGCAGTTCGAAAGCACGTAAAAATGCAAGCAGAAAAATAGGAACCACCTTTGGTGGGGAGGTAACAGCGTTCCGTGCGCCTTCAGCGTTTAGTCATGCCGGCCAAATGACCATGGAGATGTCTTCGGACAGCTCTTTGGCTTTGAAACGGAGATGAGCACTGCCCCCTAGAGTTGGGAATGACTAACATATATGCGAGGGAAACCTTTACCTCTACCTTTAATCTCAATACATGTGGAAGACATCCGGTTGAGGAATGAAGTCAAAATCAATTTAACGATTCCTTCCAAGTATTTGATTCTGTGTGGAAATGTTTGGCCCTGCTATGGCTGTAGCCTCCTGTGCAGGCATAAAGGTTTTCAGAATCTGCATCCTGGAGATGAGAGAGAGAGAAATATTTCTGATATTTGTGCCAGAATGAGATTTATGTTAAAAGTTGACGGCTTTGAGCAAAACTTCAGATCCTTTATCACGTAGGGATAAGTGCCAGATGAATTTGACCGTAGACTCTCCAAAAACTAGGATGAACGAAGGTAGAAATTATATTTTTGTTGTATTTCAGAAATGATTGCTGTAGCAAATAGTTGGCAGGTACTGAACATGTGGGAATTTTAATTCAGGATACATACTTGATCAGATTGTACACATTTCACACTTTGTACAAGCCGGTTTTCTTATTTTGAGCCCTGTAAATGTCCATCTCATTCATCTATGGTGATTCTCAGTCATCCAGCTCATAGTTGTCTCAACGGTTCTTTTTTTTTTTTCTTCAAAAGGCAACTGGATTGTTTTTTCATTGAAGGATGATAAAGCACAATGTGTCATCTTCATATTCATTTTCCATTCATGCACAGGTACAGTATAGGTGGTACCTTGCTCAGTAGTAGTAACTGTGAAAGGGATCTTGGAGTCCTAGTGGACAACCATTTAAATATGAGCCAGCAGTGTGCAGCAGCTGCCAAAAAAGCCAACACAGTTCTAGGCTGCATCAACAGAGGGATAGAATCAAGATCACGTGAAGTGTTAATACCACTTTATAAGGCCTTGGTAAGGCCACACTTGGAATACTGCATTCAGTTCTGGTCGCCACGATGTAAAAAAGATGTGGAGACTCTAGAAAGAGTGCAGAGAAGAGCAACAAAGAGGATTAGGAGACTGGAGACTAAAACATATGAAGAACGGTTGCAGGAACTGGGTATGTTTAGCTTAAGAGAAAGAAGGACTAGGGGAGACATGATAGCAGTGTTCCAATATCTCAGGGGTTGCCCCAAAGAAGAGGGAGTCAAACTGTTCTCCAAAGCACCTGAGGGTAGGACAAGAAGCAATGGGTGGAAACTAATCAAGGAGAGAAGCAAATTAGAACTGAGGAGAAATTTCCTGACAGTGAGAACAATTAACCAGTGGAACAGAAGTTGCCTCCAGAAGTTGTGAATGCCCCAACACTGGAAGTCTTTAAGAAGATGTTGGATAGCTATTTGTCTGAAACGGTATAGGGTTTCCTGCCTAGGCAGGGGGTTGGACTAGAAGACCTCCAAGGTCCCTTCCAACTCTACTATTGTATTGTATTGTATTGTATTAAGCTTCTTGAGTTCTGACTGAATGGTGGAGAACAGAAGGATTTATGTTGCTTGCAGTCCTCTGGCCATTAGCAGTCTCTCTGAGAGTCCTTAAGGCCTCTTGGAGGTTTATCTGTGCCCTCGGGGTCACCTGAATAGTGCAAATGGGCGTTGAACCTTCCTGGAGCTGCTGAAAAGACTGTTGTTTACAGGAGATAGGTGGTGTAGTTTCTCTCCTCCTCTATTGAAGGTCATTCCATGTCAAGTGGACTGATTTCAGAAAGGTGCCCTGTTTGACCATCACGGATTTCGATGAAATTTGGCATGAACATGCACACACATCTCCAATAAACATTGGTAAAACGTTACATTTGCTGGTGCAATACTTGCGGGGATATAGTCATTTATTTGACTCCCCATACAATTTGTGAACTATTGGAAAGCAGTAGGAGAATGAAATTGTATACTCGAAAAACCTTGCGTTGCTACGTGGTTACGCACAAAATTTCACGCTTCTCACACCTTTCCTTCCAGAGATACACGGAGCCAAACTTTAACCTTTTTTCCGAACCTCAGTCATTTTCGGCTAACTTTGCTCCCAACGTATCTCGATGGAGATCGCTCATGAGAATGTTTTTATTATTTTGTTTAATAGAACAAAACAAGTTGTACGAGGCGGCCAAGTTTTGTTTCTCTCAACAAAATATTGCTGGAAATGTTACGTCTCAAAACTGCTAAACCTCAAGAGTCATACTGTAGAAGGCTGCGGTATGGGGGGGGGGGGTGTCAAACAAATGACTATATCTCCACAAGTATTGCATCGGCACATGTAACACTTTACCAGTGTTTATTGGGGACATGGGTGTGTCTTCACACCAAATTTCATTGAAACCCGTGATGCTCGAGCAGGGAGCCCCACACCAGACACCGAACCTGGAGAATGTAGACAGTAAAGTCCACATTTTGGACCGAAAGGACTGTTGGTTTGAAAGAGGGGTCAAAAGAGGCCATCTACATTAAGATTGAACAGCCTTCCCTCAACAGAGGGGGAAGGATACAATACTACCCATTTGCACTACTCAGGTGATCCCCAGGGCACAGATGAACCAATCAATGATTTTCATCTAGCTAACGACTAGATGACTGCAAAGAATATAAGTCCTTCCATTTTCCACCATTCAGTCAGAACTGAAGAAGCTTCTGGGATGAGAAGCGGGGGGGGGGGGGAACCCCAGTCCAGTTGCCTTTTTGAAAAAAGAATTGAGTCCATCTCATATGAAGAACGGTTGCAGGAACTGGGTATGTTTAGCTTAAGAGAAAGAAGGACTAGGGGAGACATGATAGCAGTCTTCCAATATCTCAGGGGTTGCCACAAAGAAGAGGGAGTCAAGCTATTCTCCAAAACACCTGAAGGCAGGAGAAGAAGCAATAGGTGGAAACTAATCAAGGAGAGAAGCAACTTAGGAGAAATTTCCTGACAGTTAGAACAATTAATCAGTGGAACAGAAGTTGCCTCCAGAAGTTGTGAATGCCCCAACACTGGAAGTCTTTAAGAAGATGTTGGATAGCCATTTGTCTGAAAGGGTATAGGGTTTCCTGCCTAGGCAGGGGGTTGGACTAGAAGACCTCCAAGGTCCCTTCCAACTCTACTATTGTATTGTATTGTAATTCTACTTAACTTGCATCTCCTCCTCCCAACCGAATCCCCGTAGCAAGAGCCGTTCAGTTCGGCTCACAGTAAGGGGCAGCCCTGACCCTTGCACATAGAAGATGGATTTTTTTGTTTGTTTCTTATTCTGGAGAAAATTAAGCCAGCTTCAGCAAAAACTCAGCAGGAGCAGATGGGACCCCGTGCAGTCACACCTGGTCTTTCTTGCAGGTGCAAGCATTGCAGATTTTATTGCCTTTCTGCAAACATCCTGCCTCGCAACTTAAATCTATAGGAATAATCAGTTTTGCAAAGCCAATAGATGGTCTTTATTCTCTTTCTTTGTTTGAATCACCATGGGAATCTTATACCTATGGGGGTGATCCTTACCTTTTTAAAACCAGTCTTAGCTTGGTCAGACCAAAACTGACTAATAATCATTGATTATTTTCTCCCAGTTTTGGTTTGACCAAGCTAAGACTAGTTTTAATGTAAAATATAAAAAAAAATCTATATAGAATATAAAAACAGTCTACGATTATGTTTATATTCTAGGTAGATTTTTACATTTTACATTAACTAGATAGATTTTATATAATCTACTAGCTGATAACCC
The DNA here is from genome assembly GCF_964273705.1 of Natrix helvetica. Taxonomy (NCBI): domain Eukaryota; kingdom Metazoa; phylum Chordata; class Lepidosauria; order Squamata; family Natricidae; genus Natrix; species Natrix helvetica. The sequence goes on along the minus strand of NC_138550.1, from coordinate 8,049,424 downwards.
GGCGTTGCCCGGGTATTTATTTATAGGGGGAAAGTGTCCAGACCAAACGTAATTTCTAATGTTGGATTTTCCCCCTTACCAGAGGGAGCCCCCTTGTGGTGTACTGTGAAGCCATTACCATGGCAACGTCACTGCACTGCCCAGTAGAAACCATTCTAAGACACAACATGCTGTATCTTAACAGAACACGCACCCCCTGGGGGGTTTAAGGGTATCTTACCCCCACAGTATTTGTTTCCAGAGAATAAGTCATCTGTGTACCAAGTTTAGTTGAAATTGCTGAAGGCATTCTAGAGTTGTGCTGGAACACACACACACACACACACACACACACACACACAGAGCCATTTATAGATAGATAGATGATAGATAGATAGATAGATAGATAGATAGATAGATAGATGTAGTTAATTGTATTAATTACAGCTCAACTTGCACCTGGAACAAAGGTGTGGCGCAATTTTGTGATTTTGAGGCATTTTAATATTAAACTGCTATAGGCTGGGGAGCAAGTGTGTGGATGATGTCACTATAATACTACCGAGTAGTCATAAATAAACAAGACCAATATTTTAGACAACATTTCTCTTTCAATTCTCATTGAATCTTATTGGTGCAATATCTGGGTGTGTTTATATTAGGGGGAAATATTAAGATTTAAGTAAGATCCAGCTTGATTGAAGAATGACAGTCTTTTACCGTGTTTCCCTGAAAATAAGACAGGGTCTTATTTTCTTTTGACCCCTGAAATAAGTGCTTGGTCTTATTATTTTTGAGATGCGGGAGGTGGCGAGTGTGGTCACCTCACGGCTGCTGCTGTGTTGCAATATTTTCAGGGAGTGTTTATTTTAGCACATGCGCTCAAAAGCCCAATTGGGCTTATTATCCGGGGAGGTTTTATTTTTAGGGATGCAGGGTAGTAAAATAAAAAAGCTCCTGATATATTTTGGAAAACTTAAGAAATACTGTACATTAAATATTCAATATGAGGATTAGCTGGAAAATCATACCAAAAGTCCATTTTAGTGGGTAGTATTTATTATAATCAAGTAAGGCTTAAAAAGAAGCACTAAAGCTCAATGGATTGAATTGAGATGATGCTTTAAGCAGGAAGTTTCAATAATATTCATTACGCAGCAGCCTGAGAAACTAGCATTGGCTCTAAAAACTGGCTTTCAAAAAGTTTTTAGGCTAAAATTGGTTTCTAGAAAATCTAGGACCAGTATTGTAAGTTGCTATTTTCCTCTGGGGGAAAAAAAACATTTAAGGAAAACAAGGAGAATATACAGGTAATCCTCGACTTAGTGACCACAATTGAGCCGAAATTTTCTGTTGCTTAACAACTGTCTCGCTTAGCAACAGAAATTTCGAGCCCAATTGTGATCTTAATTTGAGAATTACCTGTACAGGTAGTCTCGAGTTGCGCCCACAATTGAGCCCAACATTTCTGTTGTTAAGTGAGTTGGGCCCCATTTTGCCACCTTTCTTGCCGCCGTTGTTAAGTGAATCACTGCAGTTGATAAGTTGTTCAGTGAATCTGGCTTCCCCATTGACATTTGCTTGTCAGAAGTTCGCAAAAAGGGGATCTACATGACCCCGGGATACTGCAACCATCATAAACGTGAGTCAGTTGCCAAGCATTTAAATTTTGCACATGACCATGGGGATGCTTCAACCGTCGTAAGTGTGCAAAAGGGTCATAAATCCCTTTTTTCCAGTGCCGTTGTAACTTACGGTCACTAAAAAGTTCTCGGCTTACTATTGTAAGTCGAGAACTACCTGTACAGTGGTTGAATGCTTATATTTAATAGCAACATGGTTAAAAAAAATTTATTTCAATGCCAGGAGTTGGACAATGTTATATTAAGCGTATGTCCATCTAGAACTGTTGGCGAACCTTTTTGACACCGAGTGCTGAAATTGGAGAATGCACGCATGTGTTGGGGAGCACCAGAAACTGGAAGAACAGTTCCCCGATGCGTATGTGCACTCCGGGAAGCTAAGCTTCCGGTTTCTGATGTGCCCATGCTAGTGGTGGGTTGCAGGCGGTACATGCATACCAGTGCCTGCCGGAAGCAGCAACCACAGTACCGGGACGATGCTTTGGAGGGCCTACCCGCCCACCCTTGTTCCTTACCTGTATTTGAAGGAAATGGGCCATCTGCGCACATGTGCGCAGCGTATGGCACCTGCGTGATGCTCCGCTGACCAGCTGGAGCATCATTGGCGGTGGGTGCGCATGTGTGTGCAGTGTGCGTGACCATGGTGCACACCCGGCTCCCGTTGCAGCGTACTGGTTGCAACGGGAGCCGAAACCCACTACTGGCGCATGCACCCCGGCCATCTGGTCTTCCAATTTCTGGTGCACATGTTTGCGTGAAGACCAGCTGGCTGGCGTGCATGTGCATACCAGAACCTGGAAGAGCAACGGGTGATGGCTGGCATGTCTAGAGAGATGGCTCTGCATGCCAATTCCTGCACGCGTGCCATAGGTCTGCCATCACAGATCAAGGATCAGTAATCAAATCTGGTGCCTTTATCTTCGATGCCCATTGAGTGCAGCTTAAGTGCATCAAAATTGCGGATTACTAGAGCTACTGTCATAGATCTGAGAGCGATCGGCAAGTTAAATGAACAGGCGCAACAAAATTCTGTAGTGAGGAATGGCGCTATCATGAGCACTTTTTAAGATGCCAACCTGATTTTGTTTACTTTTCATTTTGAGCTTGCTGCACTTTATTCTCTGGTTTTCCCTTCCGCAGTGTACCAATGTGCTATAGCTAATGAGCACGCCAGAGCCTCATTAGAAGGTTGAAATCAAAAGAAGACGTCTTTTGATTTCTCAGAAAGCGTCCAGGCCCCAAAGTATCTATCCCCCGCAAACACCCTTTGAGAATAAAATCAGAAGGTAGCTGTAGCCCAGTTTGGGAAGTCGAGTTCATTTTCCAAATTCAGCCATTCACTGTCCCCTAAAAAGTAAACTGAGGATGGGTAGGTGTAAAACAACCTTGGCAACTTTAAGAATAGAATAGAATAGAATAACAGAGTTGGAAGGGACCTTGGAGGTCTTCTAGTCCAACCTCCTGCTTAGGCAGGAAACCCTATGCCACTTCAGACAAATGGTTATCCAACGTCATCTTAAAAACCTCTAGTGTTAGAGCATTCACAACTTCTGGAGGCAAGTTGTTCCACTGATTAATTGTTCTACCGGTAGCTTTCAGGAAATTTCTCCTTAGTTCTAGGTTGCTTCTCTCCTTGATTAATTTCCACCCATTGCTTCTTGTTCTGCCCTCAGGTGCCTTGGAGAATAGGTTAACTCCCTCTTCTTTGTGGCAACCCCTGAGATATTGGAAGGCTGCTATCATGTCTCCCCTAGTCCTTCTTTTCATTAAACTAGACATGGCCAGTTCCTGCAACCGTTCTTCATAGGTTTTAGCCTCCAGTCCCCTAATCATCCTGGTTGCTCTTCTCTGCACTCTTTCTAGAGTCTCCACATCTTTTCTACATCGTGGCGACCAAAACTGAATGCAGTATTCCACGTGTGACCTTAGCAAGGCCTTATAAAGTGGTATCAACCCTTCGCTTGATCTTGATTCTATCCCTCTCTGTATGCTGAGGAATTCTGGGAATTGAAGTCCACAAGTCTTTAAGTTGCCATGGTTGGAGAACCCTTACTGAGAAATCTGAGGTTCATGACTTCCTACAGTCATAGGCGCCTTTTGGTGGTACACGTCGTGTGCCAATATGCTTTCCAAATCTTGAACGTTCTCCTATAAAATCGGTTATAGATTTTTCTCAGTCATCTGAAATTAACCAGAGCGACTACCATTATTTGATGGGTCTGGTTTCTGGAGGGAACAGATTACGGCCTTGCTTCTTTTTCTCCATCAATGCAGACTTGAAGTGAATGCACATATTTATGCATATGGGGCAGCAGGCAAGCTCCCCCCAAAAATATTCTTTCTATACTTATAATGTGAATATTGGAATATTTTGTGCGGTAGGCATGGACAACCTCTGGATTTCAGAATAGCAGAATTGGAAGGGACCTTGGAGGTCTTCTAGTCCAACCCCTTCCTCAGGCAGGAAACCCAAGTGGTTGTCCAATGTCTTCTTAAAATCCTCCAATGATGGAGCACCCACAACTTCCGAAGGCAAACCTTTCCCACTGATTAAACGTTCAGGAACATTTCTGCTTAATTTTAGGTTGGTTCTCTCTTGGATTAGTTTCCATCCATTGCTTCTTGTTCTGCCTTCTGGTGCCGTTTCCAGCCACAGGTAGTCCTTGACTTCCCACAGTTCATTTAGTGGCCGTTCAAAGTTACAATGGCACTGAAAAAAGTAACTTATGGCCGTTTTTCACACCTACGATGATGCCGCATTCTCCAAGGTCATGTGATTGGGATGCTTGACAACCGACTCACATTTATGATGGTTCCATTTGTCCCAGGGTCATGTGATCTCCTTTTGTGGCCTTCTGACAAGCAAAGTCAAGGGGGGAAGCTAAATTAAATCTTACTAATTTAAGAACTGCAGTGATTCACTTAACAAAGTTGGCGAGAAAAGTCGTCAAATGGGGCAACACTCACTTAACAAATGTCTCCCTTAACAACATAAATGTTAGGCTCAATTGTGGTCGTAGGTTGAGGGCTACCTGTATTCCAGCCCTAGAATTCCCAGTGGTCTCAACCGGCCCAGTGAGTAAGGCTGAGATTTCTAAATCAACAGCATAGGTTTTCCCAACCTGGGAAACCTCCAGATAGGTGGATTTTCAGCAGTGAATTATTTGGCAGGATGCAAGCTTCCAATTATTACTTTACCATTTTTAAAAAGAAATACCATGTAGGTCTAAGCCAGGGTTGGTTAACCTTTTCAGCACCGTGGGAGTGCGCATGCATGCGGAGGAGCGCCGAAAACTGGAAGAACAGTTCCCCGGTGCACAGGCCTGGTCTGGTTTCTGACGTGGATGCGCACACAAAGACCAGCTAGCTGGCGCGCATGCTGGAAACCGGAAGCTCAGCTTTCTGCCGCGTGCATGCACACCAGGGAACTGCTCTTCCGGTTTCCGGCGCTCCTATGTGTGTGAAGACAAGCTTGCCAGTATGCATGTGCAGGCCAGAACCCAGAACAGCAATAGGCGATGGCTGGCGTGTCCAGATAGATGGCTCTGCGTGCCACTTCCGGCACGAGTGCCATAGGTTCGCCATCACGGGTCTAAGTGTATTTAATATGTGCTTGAGCCTGTTTGGAACCTGCGGGCGTAAAATTTCCTCTCTTAATCCCAGTCGTTTGTGGCCTTCGGCTGTGATTTAACCGTGGGGTGTTTTTTGGGAGGCTTGAGTTTGGCTTGTCCCCAACTGGCATGTGGGGAATGCTTAGTCAGGCAGAACGGAAAGGATGCCCAGTTGATGGCAAATAAATGCATTGTTAAAACATAGACCGAGTTGTAGCTTGATGTGTCCTACAAAGAGCTCAGGAAGACCTTGTCACCTTTATTCATCAATCAAAGAAAGCAGGAGGACTGGGTGTCCTTGTTCACAACCAGTTATTGGCTGGGCACTTTCCAATTGGATTACAGGTAGTTCTCGACTTACCACTTTCTTTAGCGATGGTTTGAAGTTACAACGGTGACTTACGATCGTTGTTCACACTTACAGTTGGAGCATCCTGGCATCAGGTGATTCCCTTAGGGATCTGACAAGCCAAGTCAATGGGGAAAGCTGGATTCGCCCAATGATCGTGTGATTCAACTAACTGTAGCGATTTGCTTAATGGCTGTGGGAAGAAAGGTCATAAAATTGGACGTGGCACTTCATAACTACCTCACTTAGCGACAGACGTTTCAGGCCAAAATATTGTGGATTGACTGGACTTGCTGTATTCTCATATGGAAGACTAGATACCCGTACTTTGCGACGAAACTGTGTGATTGGGCAATGATGGAGAAATCTGGTTCAATGCGTTGGCTCGGTGGTGGTTGGTGATTGAAACACATAAGGGAACATCGCTCCTGCCGCCTTGAGTCCGGTAGCAGTTCCATAGGTGGAAGACGTAGACATTTTGATGAGGTACCGATGTTTAGTACTGTAAGGAGCCCCAGACCGCTCCTGAGTGAAGGAGTGGAATGTCTGCCAGTTTGAACTGAGGTAAGGCAATGTGAGGCAACTGGCAGTTGGAACAGAGTTCTTTTCAGGTGGGGAGGGGGAGTAGAACTCTTTAGCATCAGAGCATGTTAATTACTGTAAAAGAAATACTAATGATCTAATGGTCATTTCGGAAAATCCTTTCTTAGAGAGAACCTAGAAGCCAAGAAGAACATATGTGCCAAATTTCAAATTTGCAGGCTTTACGGTTCTGGATATTTCGTGATGAGTGTGGTATTTGGCTTTTATATAGCTAGATATATTGCAAAGAGGAAGCAAAGTTGAAATGTTTGCAGAAAAAACCTAAAATGGATCAAATCCATGTTCATTCATGAAAAATATTTCCAGTTCTTTAAGCAAGGTGTTATCAGCTAAATCTATCTTGCAGGATTGCAGTATGAAACTCCTTAGAACAGTGGTTCTCAACCTGTGGGTCGGGACCCCTTTGGGGGTCGAACGACCCTTTCACAGGGGTCGCCTAAGACCATCGGAGAATACATATTTTTGATGGTCTTAGGAACCGAGACACCAATTTTATGGTTTTTTTAATTGGTCAATTTTTTTATTAGTTTAAAAAATTTTACAAGGAAAAGGGGTTATAGGGTTATAAAACATTTTGACAGCTACATCGTGCGGGGGGTGGGGGAGAGAAGCCCCCCCAGGTCTTGCAACTTTTACAAACGAAGATAGAAAAATATCAACATTTACCTAAGTATTAAGAGTTTTAAGTTTAACACAAAATCATCAGTATGTTTCAATCATGTTTTGTATCACTTCCATGAAAGTACATTGTAGCAACAATTGCAGTAGTGTTCCAAATCACTTTTGTGATCTGAGCCTTCTAGTTGTTGCGTCCTCCCTCCCGTCCATCGGCTGAGCCTCAGCCCCTCCCTCCTTTGTTTCTTGTGTAACATCCCCCATTTCACCAAAGAGAGCACTGTGTTTTTTAGTGAAAGCCTCTGCTTCCACTACTGTGTTGATTCTAATTCTGCTGCCCTCCCAAAAAATCAACATGCCTTCTGGAAACAGCCACCTGAACCAAACCCCATTATTGTATAATTTTTTTGCTAAGAAGGACGAGACACCAATTTTATGGTTGGGGGTCACCACAACATGAGGAAGTATATTAAAGGGTCACGGCATTGGGAAGGTTGAGAACCACTGCCTTAGAAGAAGAATGGGATGCAGAGATGACAACTTTGACTCCGAGTGAATTCAGGGTGGTCTTTCTGTACCGAGAAGGTTGAAACAGGTAACCTCAGCAACAGGAGAGGCTGTGAAAATGCCACTCAGGGCCCAAAATTAAGACTTCTGGCATTGCAGAAACTGTACATTCACACTGATTGAAGGTAGATGCCTGCAACCTCATTTTTTCCGTTCTTTTTTAACATCGCTTGACTGGCTTCGGTTTATATTGATTCATTTCCAAAGTGGCCTTTGGGCGTTGAACCAATTGCTCTATTTTTCACTTCTGTCTCTTGTGCTACCTGCGTCTTTGTCTACGTGAGATCTCATGAATGGAGATGGTCAATGCTAATGGGCTGTGTAATTTAGGCACGTTTAGATGGTTAAACCATTCTGGTTCCCCAACCTATTTTCTTCTCTCTGTGGCAGGGGTATCAAACTCAAGTCTCAGAGGCTGGATTCGGTCCGCGCGTTGCTTAGATCTGGCCAGTGGCGGTTATTCAAATTTTTTTAGTACCAGTTCTGTGGGCGGAGCTTGGTGGGCGTGGCAGGGGAAGGATACCGTAAAATCCCCATTTCTTCCCTTCTCTAGGGGAAGGATACTGCAAAATCCCCATTTCTTCCCCTCTCCAGGGGAAGGATACTGCAAAATCTCCATTTCCTCCCCTCTCCAGGGGAAGGATACTGCAAAATCCCCATTTCCTCCCCTCTCCAGGGGAAGGATACTGCAAAATCCCCATTTCCTCCCCACTCCAGGGGAAGGATACTGCAAAATCCCCATTTCTTCCCCTCTCCAGGGGAAGGATACTGCAAAATCCCCATTTCCTCCCCTCTCCAGGAGAAGGATACTGCAAAATCCCCATTTCCTCCCCACTCCAGGGGAAGGATACTGCAAAATCCCCATTTCCTCCCCTCTCCAGGGGAAGGATACTGCAAAATCTCCATTTCCTCCCCTCTCCAGGGGAAGGATACTGCAAAATCCCCATTTCCTCCCCTCTCCAGGAGAAGGATACTGCAAAATCCCCATTTCCTCCCCTCTCCAGGAGAAGGATACTGCAAAATCCCCATTTCCTCCCCTCTCTAGGGGAAGGATACTGCAAAATCCCCATTTCCTCCCCTCTCCAGGAGAAGGATACTGCAAAATCCCCATTTCCTCCCCTCTCCAGGAGAAGGATACTGCAAAATCCCCATTTCCTCCCCTCTCTAGGGGAAGGATACTGCAAAATCCCCATTTCCTCCCCTCTCCAGGAGAAGGATACTGCAAAATCCCCATTTCCTCCCCTCTCCAGGAGAAGGATACTGCAAAATCCCCATTTCCTCCCCACTCCAGGGGAAGGATACTGCAAAATCCCCATTTCCTCCCCTCTCCAGGAGAAGGATACTGCAAAATCCCCATTTCCTCCCCTCTCTAGGGGAAGGATACTGCAAAATCCCCATTTCCTCCCCTCTCTAGGGGAAGGATACTGCAAAATCTCCATTTCCTCCCCACTCCAGGGGAAGGATACTGCAAAATCCCCATTTCCTCCCCTCTCCAGGAGAAGGATACTGCAAAATCCCCATTTCCTCCCCTCTCCAGGAGAAGGATACTGCAAAATCCCCATTTCCTCCCCTCTCTAGGGGAAGGATACTGCAAAATCCCCATTTCCTCCCCTCTCCAGGAGAAGGATACTGCAAAATCCCCATTTCCTCCCCTCTCCAGGAGAAGGATACTGCAAAATCCCCATTTCCTCCCCACTCCAGGGGAAGGATACTGCAAAATCCCCATTTCCTCCCCTCTCCAGGGGAAGGATACTGCAAAATCTCCATTTCCTCCCCTCTCCAGGGGAAGGATACTGCAAAATCCCCATTTCCTCCCCTCTCCAGGAGAAGGATACTGCAAAATCCCCATTTCCTCCCCTCTCCAGGGGAAGGATACTGCAAAATCCTCATTTCCTCCCCAATCCAGGGGAAGGATACTGCCTAATCTCCATTCCCTCCCCACTCCAGGGGAAGGATACTGCAAAATCTCCATTTCCTCCCCTCTCCAGGGGAAGGATACTGCAAAATCCCCATTTCCTCCCCTCTCCAGGAGAAGGATACTGCAAAATCCCCCTTCCCTCCCCACTCCAGGGGAAGGATACTGCAAAATCCCCCTTCCCTCCCCTCTCCAGGGGAAGGATACTGCAAAATCCCCCTTCCCTCCCGATCAGCTGGGACTCGGGAGGCAGAGAATAGATGGGGACGGGGCCAGTCAGAGGTGGTATTTACCGGTTCTCCGAACTACTCAAAATTTCCGCTACCGGTTCTCCAGAACTGGTCCAAACCTGCTGAAAACCACCTCTGGATCTGGTCCTCAGGGCCACCCTGGAAACAGCGAAGGTCCATTTTAGGACTTTTCTTGCCACATTTGTTAAGTGAATCATTGCAGTTGTTCAGTGAATCTGGCTTGCTTGTCAGAAGGTCGCAAAAGGGGATCGCATGACTTTGGGACACTGCAACCGTCATAAATATGAAGCGTTTGAATTTGGTTGGGGATGCTGCAACAGTCATACATGTGAAAAATGGCCATAAGTCACTTTTTTTCAGTGCTGTTGTAACTTTGGTCACTAAATGAACCATTGTAAATCTGTATTTAAGTTTGCCTGTGATTTAGTGTTGTTTCTCCATTACGTTCTAGAACTAGGGGTCAAACTCACGGCGTCAAGGCCTCATCACGTGATGTATTGGGGACTTTTCCCCCCTTCACTAAACCGGGTAGGGGCGTGGCCAGCGCATGACACATCTGGCCCGCAGGCCGGGAGTTTGACACCCGTGTTCTAGAAGTTTCAGTAAAGTAAGCAGCCAAAAAGCAGCCAATTTTCTTTTGTTTGACCAATAGAAAAGACACAAAAATGCATCGGTTGTAATATTTTAGCGCTCAGTCATGTGCATAATAATGTAAATGTGTCGTAGGAGCTATAGGTTTAAAAGAAAGAGGCAAGATTTTATTTACAGCTTACTATTTTGACTTTTTAAAAAATTATTCTCTCTGCAAATGCTCTTGAGCTGGAATTTTGCAATTCTGTCTGCAATGCCTTACGTTTTAAGATTTAAAACACTTTTTTTTCATGTTGTTTATCATCTAAAGCAAGCATGTCCAAAGTGCGGCCCGGGGGCCAAATGTGGCCCTTTTTCAAATTTCAAGCGGCCCGCAGCCTCTTCTCCCCACTGGAGTTATTTGTTTAGTCTTTCATAAAATACCGTATTTTTCAAAGTATAAAGATGCATCTTTTTCCCCTCAAAAAAGAGGCTAAAAATCTGGGTGCACCTTATACACTGAATACAGCATTTTTTGCCTCCCAAAACTCTGCCCCCTTCACCAAAATGGCTGTGCATAGCCTTTAGGAGGCTTCCAGAGTGATCCTGGGGGCTGTGGAGGGCTTAAATGAGCAAAAAACGGGCCCTTTTTTGCTCAACTTTGCCCCCCCCCCAGCCCCCAGGAGCACTCTAGAAGCCTCTTAAAGGCTATTCATGCCCTTTAAAAAAAGGCCCATTTTCGTGAAAAATGGGCCATTTTGGGGAGAGTGCAAAAACTTTTTTTTTAATTTGCCTCTTCAAAATCTTGGTGCGTCTTATACTCCGAAAAATACGGTAGTTAATTCGCATTTAATGTTAAGGGTTCAAAGAATGTCAGGCTGAATGATCGGCCCCACACATTTTCACATCACCAAATCTGGCCCTCCTTGCAAAAAGTTTGGACACCCCTGATCTAAAGTAACACATAAACCTCCAAAGTAGTTTATGAGATCAGTTATAAAGAAGGCAACATCTGCCAATGGATATTTGTCTAAAATGCTTAACACAAGAGGATAAAGTGGTGAGGAAGGCCAAGGAAAACAAACATATATGACCATTTTGAAACATTTAAGGGACGTGGTGGCTCAGTGGCTAAGACGCTGAGCTTGTTGATCAGGAAGGTCGGCAGTTTGGCAATTCGAATCCCTAGCGCCGTATAACGGAGTGAGCTCCCATGACTTGTCCCAGCTTCTGCCAACCTAGCAGTTCGAAAGCACATAAAGATGCAAGTAGAAAAATAGGTACCACCTTTGGTGGGAAGGTAACAGCGTTCCATGCGCCTTCGGCATTGAGTCATGCCGGCCACATGACCACGGAGACGTCTTCGGACAGTGCTGGCTCTTCAGCTTTGAAATGGAAATGAGCACTGCCCCCTAGAGTATGGAACGATTAGCCCATATGTGCATGGGGAACCTTTACCTTTACTTAAACATTACCATTAATCTGTCCCACTTTGCTGTAGAACTGAGCAAAACCAAGTTTTGTACGAATTAGCAATCCTTGTTTGGCAAATGCATTCTTCTGTTTTGCTTTTTAAAACTTTTTTTTCCCACGGTTCAGCTAATTATTGTTCTAATTACTTTTTCCTTTAGACACTGATCGAGCTTTAGCACTTCTGGAAGATTATTGTAAGAAGTTAAAAAAGCCAGAGGAGCAACAACTGAAAAAAGCCATTAAGAAAGTGATGGGCATCTTTAAAAGCAGTTTGTTCCAGGCCTTGCTAGGTATGTGAATGAATGCTTCTTTGTTTTACTTTTTATGCTTCATTTATTTGGATGTTGTCCAAGATGGCTTTGGAACTTTCCCAAAACACTTTATGAGGTATGGTAATACTGAATGCTATTGGCTATTGGTTATCGATTATACTAATAATTATGAATGATAGCCCAGGGAAGGCAAGTCTTTTTCCATGCTATTGGCTTCAGGAGAAAATGCTCCTGTCGCTTTAGGACACGGGTCAGCAACCTGCGGCTCTGGAGCCACATGTGGCTCTTCCATCCCTCTGCTGCGGCTCCCTGTCGTCGGTCGTCTCCACAATTGATAGGGCTTTCAGTTAGGACAAGTAGTGGAAAAAGGACGCTGCCCTCGGAGGAGACACTATGATGGGGGAACTGGACTTCCGATCAGCTCCAGAATTGAATGTGGGGCTTCCAGTTAGGACCTTTGTGGCTCTTTGAATGTTTAAGGTTGCCGACCCCTGCTTTAGGAGAAACGTCATTAGTTCTATAAAGGAGCCATTATGTATCTAATGTATCTAAACAGAACACACACACACACACACACACACACACTGAGGAGTGTTAGGGGTGTCTTACCCCCCACAGTATTTGTTTCCAGAGAGTAAGTCATCTATGTACCAAGTTTGGTTGAAATCGCTCAAGGCGTTCCAGAGTTATGCTGGAACACACACACAGAGACACAGCCATTTTTATATATTCGAATCCCAGTAAGGGTATGGCTAGCTGATGAGAGCTAAATAGCTTGAAATGGATCTATACTAGTCTCCCTTTATTTATTTATCAGCACAAATACAACACACACACACACACATATATATGCTGGTTTTGTTGTATTCGGGTCTTTTCCCATGTAAGATTGAGATTGTCTTTGCAACGTTTCGGCAAGATCTCACCTGCCATCTTCAGGCTTGGACTTAAAATGGGAATGGAGCTGCCGTCTTTCTGTAAATCTTGGTGGGAGGGGATGGGATGCTGGCTTTGTTTCAGTAAGTGGAATGATTGGTTGTGTGGTTGTATCATGATTGGTAGATTGGTGCTGATTGGTGCTGGCTGTGTGTGCATTGTTGTTTTGTATTGTAACGGCTTGGGTGGTGGGTGGTGTTCGTTTATTGGCTAGGGCTGGTTTCCAGATGTTTGGTAGGCGGGAGGTATCATCACGTTTATTCATGTTGTGGGGGTGTTTCTCTATTTTGATGGCTTCCATAATTATTCTCTTGTTGAGGTTGAACAAATGAACACCATCCACCACCCAAGTGCAAATGTCACAGCTGTCTTTCCAAAGGAAGCTGCGAAGGAACTGACATCACAAGCAATTGCTGCTCTAGGACACTGCACTCACTCTCCTTAACAGCCCAGGCATTCCAGAGTTATGCTGGAACACACCCACACCCACAGACACCCACACCCACACACATCAGGGGTGTCTTACCCTCCCAGTATTTGTTTCCAGAGGGTAAGTCATCTGTGTACCAAGTTCATTTGAAATTGTTCGAGGCATTCCAGAGTTAAGAGAACAAATAAGCAAATAAGAGAACATGGGTTTCCAGTAACCAGACTGAATCCATTATGTAAATGTAACCATGGACAACTGCTTTCAGGACAGAAGTCTGGAATTGTTGGATAGGAATTTACCATTCATACGTAACAATACCTGTAGGGTCCTTGGTGCACTCAGTTTTTTTTTGCAGCCGTTTCATTACTCAAGTAGGTAACATCATCAGTGCTGGAAGGGAATGGGGTTCGCTCTCAGTTTAAATGGCTTGCCCTTCAGGATTGGTGGAAGTGTTCTTGGTGGTTTCGTGATCAGGTTGTTTATATCACCAACACTGATGATGTTACCTAATTAGATAATGAAACTTCTGCAAAACAAAACTGCCAAGCTGAGAGAGAGTACCCAAGGACCCCATAGTTCAACCCCGAACAACGGATATTCTCTTCTATTGGGGGGGAAAAAACCTCTCTGATAGGATCAGCCCCAAAACGCCAGTAGAATAATAATGAAGCTTTGGAGTTATGCAGAAAGTGTCCTCGGGAATTTGAATCTGGGATTTTCCTCTTGGCAGAAATGACACAATGCACGTATGTGGCCCAGGGGCCGTAGTTTGAGGACCCTTGAATTAGTGCAATATTAAAAATGCAAATAATTTTTCTGTGGACCATCAAACGTTTCTCTCAGACCACCAGTGATCCACGGACCACCAGTTGGTGACCGCTGATCTAGAGATAGCAACAAGAAGTGCTTGGATAGGAGGTACTTGGAGAAAGTGGAACTTACCTGTTCACAGATGTGGTTGCAGCTTGATTAGTCTCCCAATCATTCAAACAACCGTTTCTACACCAGCTTGTGGCAACAGTTCAAATCACGGCTTGAACTATCTTGCTTGGCATGCAATGAGTCTATCTCATATATTAGTTTCACCTTTTAAGTTGCGTTACTGAAATAAATGAACTTTTGCACGATATTCTAATTTTTCAAGTTTCACCTGTATAACGATTAGCATCTTCTAACTATAATAACTTGGAATCAGGAATATTAATTCATTGATAGATGATGGCTTAATATCCTGGCTTCCTCTTGAACTGGCACCACATAAAATGGTAACATATAGTTTTCTACTTTTATAATCAAGTATATGAGTTGTACGATTGATGAAAAGATTTATATCTCCTTTGGCTTAAGGGTGATTCTCCAAATCAGCTTTTAGGATGAAATACTTTACCTACCGAATCAACAACCTGGGAAAGAAAAAAAATGTGTTGTTTGAAATGAAAATATACATATTTATTATTCTTCCTGACTTGGAATGAGCTTTCTTCCTTCCCATGGTGCTTTTTTTTTAATACTACTAAAGAGATTGAAATGGGAATGCACATAATCTCTCATTATAAAATTGTTTTGCAATGTAATGGCTTAGAACCGCTGTTTTTTTCCTCCCTAAAGTAGTGGTCTGAGCGTATTCCAGGCTGCGAAATAATGCTGTTGCGTAATCAATAATCAGGTCCGGTTACATAATTTCTGCTTTTTAATAATCATGTTTCGGACATCTGTTTGAGACCATTTGGGGTCGATGGCTTGCTTTTCCCACCTCCTACCTTTAAAGTTCTATTGTTGCTGTTGCAGATTTTAACCTAAATGGTTTTTATCTCTGTGTTTTAAATCCTGCCTCCTTGTTGTTTTTGAGCACTGACATACAATTTACATGTTGCCAAAGAACTATATGCACAAGACTGTTTTTTAAACCGTTGGCTTTATTGGGTGCATGTACAATCCTCCATCAGAGAAGATCCCAATCTCAGAATGAGTTAGGACAGTGATGCCTAATCTTTTTGTCGCCGTGTGCTTTAAAGCATGTGCACGCACCCATAATACAATGTGTATTCAACCCCCCTATTTGCGCCCCGCACATACACGCCAGATCCCCTGCACTCCCCCTCCCTCACACATGTGCATGCGACCCCCTCCGCATGCCCTCCTGCGGCCCCCACCCCTTGCACATGCTCACGTGTCTCCCGCATGCCCCCCCAGCTCCCTGTGCATGCGCAGTAGAGACCCGAAAACCAACTGGCTGGCAGGAGGCGCATGGGTGGTGGAGCTGAGCTGGGGCGATGGCTCATGTGCCCGCAGAGAGGGCTCTGCATGCCAGCTGTGGCACATGTGCCATAGGTTCGACATCACAAAGTTAGGAGCTCTGGAAATTCAGACCCATTTACTGGGAGATGAGCTAACTATGTGTAATGATCTCATGATATTTGTAAGAGAAGATCAGGCAGAGCTGGGTGGTGGAATTAAAGATGACCAAGCTGAGCCTGGGGGAGGGATCAAATGTGTCATCAGTCATGAGTCCCTGCATTTCCACAAGAGATCTAAGTCCCGCCCATCTTGAGTGCTGTCTTAATTCCCGTTCGTTTCGCTTGTTAGTAGCTCAGATTCTTGTAGAGAACTTAAGCTTGCAATAAATCTTGATAATTTGAACTGCCTGAATCTTCTGATTCCCCTGGAGCTTGACAATTACGTTCCCATAAATCAACGGTTCTCAACCTGTGGGTCGCGACCCCTTTGGGGGTCGAACGACACCGTTACAGGGGTCGCCTAACACCATCGGAAAACACATATTTTTGAAAAAATACGGAAAACATAAAATAATTTTATGGTTGGGAGTTACCACAACATGAGGAACTGTATTAAAGGGTCGCGGCTTTAGGAAGGTTGAGACCCACTTCCATAAATGGTCTTAGTCCAAGCCCTCTTGAATTCTGTTGACCCTTTTCTAGCGCCAATTTACTGAGGATTACCTGACTAGATTCTTTTTTTTTTTTCAGAAAATTTTATTGGTTTTTTAAAACATTTATAAGGAAAAGTGTAGGTGGAATGGTGTACAAATTTTGGCAGTTGCAAGTATGGCAGACGCCCCCTCCCTCCAAACTCATAAGATACATCTATGTATAAAACATTAATACCAAGTCGTGTAAAATCAGCATATTGGTTCTAAAAAAATTTTCAATCAATTTATACAATTATAATATATAGTCTAGATATAATTTCATTATTACTTTCGGTCTGTTTATAACAATGTGGTTTTCTTATTCATTTTTGTGATCTGAGCTTTTTTGATGTTGCCCCATCACCCCCCGCTGGCAGAGCTCCGGCCCCTCCCGTGTCCTGTATGACCGTTGTAGAGTCTTCTGTTTTTTCTAGGTGCGCTTTATTTTTTTCCATAAAGGCCTGTGCCTCTATGGGTGTATTGATTCTGATTCTTGTCTCCTCCCAGAATATCAGCATCCCTTCAGGCATCAACCATCTAAACCACACCCCTTTCTGGTATAGTTTATTCGCCAGTTGCGAATAATTTTTCCTTTTCTCCCTAATTTTTTGGGGGATCTGTTTCAGAATGGTTATCTCCCTGTCATGGTATGTCAATGCTTGCCCCCTTTGTACACCCAGAATTTCATCTCTTGTGCTTTTCCTAAGAAATTTAATATGAACCTCCCTGGGTACATTGTGTGTTCTGGCATATGCTGAATTCACTCTATAAGCCAGATCTATCTCCCATTCCATCTGCTGCTTATCTTTGTGTATGTATTCAGCTAGAATATTGGTCATAATGTCCCTTATATTTTCCCCATCTGCTTCTATAACATTTTGAAATCTAAGATAAAAGGACATTCTCTCAAACTCTGTTTTCATTTGTTGGGTATCAAGTTCTTTGTTTCCCTTCTGTAAAGTCTCTACACCCCCCCTCACCTCCACCACCCCACCCTCCACAAGGTCCAGTCTCTGTGAGTTCTTATAAATTTGGGTTTGATTCTCTTTAATTTCTTCCTTCATTTCTTTTAATTGTTTCTTAATTTCTTCCTGGCCCTGTATGAGTTGTTGAAGCATTTGTTGCAAATCCACCTCTTTACTCTTGGGTTGCATCAGTTCTGTAATCTTTGACTGTGTAACAGGGCTGGATGTTGCAGATGTTGGTGCAGAAGTAGCAAAGCCAGGTTTTCCAGGGGGTGGTCTTTTTGGAGGCATGGTTTATGAAACAAAGAGATCAGTCAGTGTAGAGACTGGACAGCTGGAGAAGTAGGGCAGACAGATGAGGCCAGGAGGCAGAGGTCCAAACAGGTGGGAACTTCTTTAGTCAGTCTAGCAATAGAGAAAGGTTTTCTCTCCAAGGAGTTCAAAAAATGACAATCCACAAGAGATTCCTCTGGGTGACACGGAGACAAAGACCGGAAGCCTGAATTTTGAAGGTGGAGTCAGGTTTCAAAGTTCATAAAGACAACGGAAGTGTGCCATCTTGCCCTGCCAGCTTTGGGCTCAGAGGCATAAAAAAGTTTTAAAAGTTCACAAAGTTCTCAGATCATCAATAAATTCTGGAACTAAGTCCAATGAAAAGCACTTTTACTGGGGTGAGGCATCATTAGTTGGCTCTCCCCCCTCCTCCTTCCCCTGGGGGCGAGAGCAGAATTTTTTCAAGCCGCTTGTCCAAGGGGGGGGGGGAAATCCCCCTCCCTCCAGCCACTCCTCCAAAAATAATCCGAAAGCTTAACTTTTAAAGTTACTGAGAAAGTCCATCAATTCAAAAAGCAAGAGAATGAAGAAAGGAAGCCTCTCACCATACCGCCGCTGCTTCCTTCAGAAGTATGTTGTCCGATCGGCATGAGGCGAGACGCCCACGCGCCCTCTGATACTGCTCCCCGGTGCCTAGAGCAAAGCGGAGGAGCCCCCACCAGCCGCTGCCGATGCCAGGACCCTCCGCGAGCCGCTCCTTCGGCAGGACGCCTCTCCGGGGCGTCCTGTGCCCCCCCAGAGCAGGGGAAGCCCACCGGGAGAGCGGGAGCGGGCAAAAGCTTGCCCGTCGCCGTAGCCGCCGGAACCGGAAGTCCTGACTAGATTCTTGTGCATAGACATCATTATACATTGGAAGATAAATTCTAAGAAAATTGCCTCACATCTCAAGGCACCTAGCTGAATGTGGCACCAGATTAGAAACGAATAGATTGTGAGTTCTAGTCCCGCCTCAGGCATGAAAACTGGCTGGGTGACTTTGTGTCAGTCACCTTCTTTCAGCCCAACGCACCTCACAGGGTTGCTGTTGTGGTGAAAATAGGAGGAGGAAGGAATATTTACCGCCTTGAGTTATCTATAACAGTAATAAAAGCGGGATTTAAAAAATTAAAATAAGTCAATAAATATATGAAATTCTCAGTGAATTTATAGGTCACGGTTGTCTCAAAGGTGCTTTTTCAGGAGGCAACTGGACTTTCTTGTTTTTCTTTGAAGACGTTTCGCTTCTCATCCAAGAAGCTTCTTCAGCTCTGTCTGGATGGTGGGATGGAATCATTCCTTACCATCCAGTCAGAGCTGAAGAAGCTTCTTGGATGAGAAGCAAAACGCCTTCAAAGAAAAGCAAGAAAGTCCAGTCGCCTATTGAAAAATCACCTTTGGGACAAATATGTCCGTGGGCCTTGAGTTTCACACCCCTGCCCTAGAGTTTTCGGGAGTTGCATATTACTTGCATATTCAATCTAGATGCTTTCTTGGTACAGTAAATAAAGGTGGTGTAGAGTGACATCTTGTGGTTGCTTCTCATTGGGAAACATTCTCACATTGTGTAAGCTATTCTCATCATAGTTCTCCAAAACCCAAATCCAGCTACCTGCAAGAATCTTTTTTTCCCATCACCATTAATGCGGAAGCTGCTTTAAAATGAATCCCATTAGCCTGTCTTGATTCAGTGTTTTCCCTATGAGCGCTAGATTCGCACAAGGTCTTTTCATTGCCTTACGTGCAATCTCTGGGTATGTACACTACATTAACTCTGTTCCCACAGCATAGACATAGAAACACTGAAAACTGATAGCAGAAAAAAACCCAGGAGTGCATCAAGTTTGAGGTTTATGTTTATTTTGTTTTTGTTTTCTTTTTCATTTAAAATACCCGCAATAATCTTGTTATGGAAGTTTAATGTGGAAGCTGTTTTATTGTTTCCCACTCCACATTAATAACCAGCATGCCTAACCGTTAAAGTACCCTGGGTTCATGATCAATGCCTATACATTTTTTCCCAATTAAAAGACCAAATCCTGAGCAAATACCCAATTTATTTGCAGTCAGTCACAATATATCATTCCTTCCAGTTACCTTTCATATCCCACTTGGGTTATAATGAGATTAGGCTTTTCAGTTTCATATCGAGTTCAGCACATTAACCTACATTTTATTAAGCTAAAGTATTAGGTTTTTTTTTTTCATATTATTCTCTCACAATCCTTTAGAGAGTAACTTGCTGGCTTGTGCATTTTGTCTTTTCTTCAATTGTAACTAGCATTTATCTAAATGGGAAGTGAAAGCTTCCACAGCCTTAGAAAAACCTTTTGTATTGGTGACTGATTAAAGCCATCATATCTGTTTCTAGGATCAAAGCCGCTATTTGCGTCGGGCAAATGCGATAGCAAACTTTTGTAGGAAGGAGAGAATCAGGCTGAATTTGCCTAGACTGCAGCTGTCAAAATGAAAATGAGGCTTTTTCTTTTCCTTTTCAAAATCAACCTACAGTAGTGGCCAAAATTGTGAAATCCTTTTGGGAAAAGTGTGCAGTATTTTTGAGGTTTGATGTCTAATAACACCATTTTTTGGGTGAGTAGGGCCATAAATGTATGTATCGATGGAAAGATAAATTAATCAAGAATGTAATGCAATACCTTTTACGAAGGATTTGCTATTAGAATAGCAACTATAAAGAAGAAAAGTGAAACACGTACAAAAAAACCCCCAAGATATTCAAAAATTATCACCATAGAAAAAATGAGATATACAAAAATTATCACGATTTCAGTTAATACTTTTACCATGAATTATGGCCTTACAACGTCTTCCCATGGAGTCAACCCAAGTCTTTGAGTTCTGTAGCTGTTGTAATGTGAAACCAAGATTGAACGATTGCTTCTATTAACTGGGTTTTATTGCTGGCTATATTTGGCTGTAACTTTTCATAGAATACAGATAATTGAACAAACTGTGTTGCATTACATTCTTGATTGAATTATCCTTTCATTGATATATAATTTTATGGTACTACTCCAAAAAAAGTGGTGTTATTAGCCATCAAACTTCAAAAATACACTTTTTCCAAAAGGTTTCCACAATTTTGGCCGCTACTGTAATTTAGAACCATACCAGCTCTTCGACGAACCACCAACAGAAATGGATCCTTTTTTGATTCAAATATTGCAAGAATATAGTTGGATATAAAATGGGACTCTGCTTAGAGGGATGATAAAGCACAATGTGTCATCTTCATATTCATTTTCCATTCATGCACAGGTACAGTATAGGTGGTATCTTGCTCAATAGTAGTAACTGTGAGAGGGATCTTGGAATCCTAGTGGACAACCATTTAAATATGAGCCAGCCGTGTGCAGCAGCTGCCAAAAAAGCCAACACAGTTCTAGGCTACATAAACAGAGGGATGGAATCAAGATCACGTGAAGGGTTAATACCACTTTATAACGCCTTGGTAAGGCCACCCTTGGAATACTGCATTAAGTTTTGGTCACCACGATGTAGAAAAGATGTGGAGACTCTAGAAAGAGTGCAGAGAAGAGCAACCAAGAGGATTAGGGGACTGGAGGCTAAAACATATGAGGAACAGTTGCAGGAACTGGGTATGTCTAGTTTAATGAAAAGAGAGACTAAGGGAGACATGATAGCAGTGTTCCAATATCTCAGGGGTTGCCACAAAGAAGAGGGAGTCAAATTAAAAAAAAAGTTTTTGCACTCTGCAGGCCTCCCCATAACAACCCGTTTTTCGTGAAAAGGGGCCTGTTTTTTTTAAAGGGCATGAATAGCCTTTAGGAGGCTTGTAGAGTGCTCCTGGGGGGTGGGAGGGCCCAAAAACAAGCAAAAAACACCCCTTTGTTCGCTCATTTCTGCCCTCCCCAGCCCCCAGGAGGACTCTGAAAGTCTCCTAAAGGCTATGCACAACCATTTTTGTGAAGGGGGCAGGGTTTCGGGAGGCAAAAAATGATGTATTCAGTGTATAGGACGCACCCAAAGCCTCTTCTTTGAGGGAAAAAGGTGCGTCTTATACTCTGAAAAATACAATAATTGTTCTAACTGTCAACAAGTTTATCCTTAGTTCTAAGTTACTTCTCTCCTTGATTAGTTTCCACTCATTGCTTCTTCTCCTGCCCTCAGGTGCTTTGGAGAATAGCTTGACTCCCTCTTCTTTGTGGCAGCCACTGAGATATTGGAAGACTGCTATCATGTCTCCCCTAGTCCTTCTTTTCATTAAACTAGACATACCCAGTTCCTGCAACCGTTCTTCATATATTTTAATCTCCAGTTCCCTAATCCTCTTTGTTGCTCTTCTCTGCGCTCTTTCTAGAGTCTCCACATCTTTTCTACATTGTGGCAACCAAAACTGGGTGCAGGAATTCCAAGTGTGGCCTTACCAAGGCCTTATAAAGTGGTATTAACACTTCACGTGATCTTGATTCTATCCCTCTGTTTATACTAAGGCATTATAAAGTGTTATTAATTTAATGATCTTGATTCTGTTCCCTCTATTAATGCAGCCCAAGACCGCAATGGATATTTTGTGGCTTAACCCTTCCCAATCATGCTGAAAGCATGCCCAGAGCCACCTGAAAACATATACATCTTTCATCTAGATGACTCTCTCTTCCAACTCCCATCCTGCGTAAAAAAAATGGATATTTTGGTACGTGATTGGAGGAAGGTGGAAATAATGCAATAAAGAGACAAAATCTTCAGTACCTTGGTCTTTTTCCCCAAGTATTTCTTAGCAAGTGTTAATAGCACATCTGGGAGGTGCCCAGTGGGGCCATATCAATGCAGTTTTTAGGCTCCTGAGCCATGTTTTCGTTGAATTTATCCGTGGAGGTCAGTCTTAATTGGAGAAGTTAGAGATGAGAGTTTTATTTTGGAAGCAGCCTTTCCGGTACTGTAAAAATATGAAAAGGAAAGGAATTTGAAGTGGACTTTTTTTCTTTACTAATGAGAGCTGCGTTTGATGATAAGGTTGTAAAACTTTCCCTTTTCCTGTGAGGAGTCAAGGAGGGCACATTTCTAATGCTCATTGCATTCTCCAACACGGTGCCCTGTACAGGTTTCTCACAATTCTCACTCAGTTGGCTCTGAGCGATGTTAACGCACATGGATGCTGCAAAATTGGGACAAGTGCAGCTCAGCTCAGTCCCGAAGAGCAGTAAAAAGGAAGGATTAATTCGCAAATAATTCTTTAACGGAGGCTGGAAAGGTTTTAAAGAACAATTCCTTGCTATTGTCCAATCAGACTCAAAAAGCAGAAATTTTAGACTAGGATCTCATGCAAGAGAGATACTCGACAGAGCTGTTCACCGCACCTCTTCTAAAAGCTAAATGGGATTTCCCTCTTCATCTAGTTGGACGGAAAAGGACTAGGGCAGGGGTGTCCAAACTTGAGAACTTTAAGACTTATGGACTTCAATTCCCAGAATTCCCCAGCCAGGCTGGGGAATTCTGGGAATTGAAGTCCACAAGTCTTAAAGTTCTCAAGTTTGGACACCCCTGGACTAGGGCTTCCAATATTTGTGGGGCTGTCACTGGGGAGAGGGGGTCGACCTATTCTCCAAAGCACGTAAACCCAGGACAAGTAGCCAAGGATGGAAACTAGGATTTTTAGGTAATCTTATTGGTCAATGCTGCCACATCCTCTGATACACAATCATTGTTGTGTATCCATAACCAACTGAACTGAGTTTTCCTGCATTCTCTACTCCAAACATGGTGTGCCATTTCTTTTGCTTTTCTTCTACTACCCTTCAGAATGATAACTGCTGTGATTTCCTGACCTAAACAAGGACTGGACTGCCAGTCTCAATACTCAGGCTATGCATTGTAGAAAGCCTCCAAATTCAGAACCACAAACATCTAAAAAAAAAAAAAAGAACTGGGGTATATATTATTCCAATAAAGGAGAATATTTGTAGCTCAGGATTTAAATAAGGGGTCATTGGTGCTCTCCAAGCTTCCTTGTTTCCTTGCAGACGATTCAATGCGCTAGCTAGGTAACATCATCAGTGCTAGCGTATTATTTATACATAATATTCAGCATGTCTTCCTCAACTTTCCTTGGAGAAAGGAAAGAAAGAGATGACGGCTAATGCAGGAAGCCAAAGCCAGTTAAGGTGACCTCCTCAAACCTTCAAAGATCTGGGATGTTTAGTGGTCCCTTATCCCCTGAATAACCTGGTGTCTTCAACAGATCTTGTCTGGAAATATTCCATTCTCTTTCTTTTATATAGTGTTTGATTTTTTCATAAAACACCGGGACTTTCTTTGAAAGTTAGTATTAATTTCTTGGTCTTTTGAAAGCTCTCTTGTCTTTTTTTTATTGTGGTAGCAACTTGGTTCTTCAGTTTCACTGGACACCAATTTTCTCAGTACTGGTATATCCAATTTTTTTTTAACAGCCTGGCTATGCGGGGTTCAGTTTAACTAGCACTAATGATGTTACTTAGTTAGGGTAATAAAATATCTGCAAGAAAACAAGCATGCTCAGAGAGCACCAAGGGCTACTCATTTCAACCCCAAGCTACAAATATTCTCCTTTATCGGGGTTCAGTTTATTGGGGGTGCCAGAGGGAAGTCCGGCATTGTGTTAAATGTGAAGAAGAAATGCCACCAGAGGTCACCCTTGATCAGGAATTAGCACTTCTTTGCAAAGAAAATGAATTTTATTTTGGTGTTTTATCTGATTGAATGATTTTTTTAAAAAAAGCTTTCCTTCTGTCTTATTACTTACTTACATTTAAAACCTTTAAAGGTTTAGTTTGAGTCTTTTATGATGGAAGCACTGGCTAATTATAAAGCCCTATTATCATTCTAGAGTTGGGAACGACTAGCACATACGTGCAAGGGGAACCTTTACCTATTACCATTCTATGGAATTGTTGTGCAAGTTGCAATCAAAACGTAATTTGGGGTGGGGGCACCAGATACCAAGCGAATTACTTCCACTCGCTCAGAGCAAACCAATTCAAAGAGTGGAAATTTGCCCTCCGCAGGACAAGGTGGCAAATCGTAATAAGAGCATTGACCCAAAGAAGCCACTAAGTGTAATTCCATCTTCGCTTAAAAATAATTGGCGTATCCTTTCATAGAAAACATATTCAAAGAGCAGCCCAAAATATGAGTTCCTGCATTCATTCTATTTTATTGATGCAGGGTGAGGGTGGATTTGATTTAAATCAAGTCGATTTAAATCACGTTTTAAATCATGATTTAAATCGCTAGTAAATAGGCTTGATTTAAATCGACTCGATTTAAATCGTAATTTTTAAAGAGCAACCGTCATCTCTATCCCGCACCGGCTCCTCCTCTGACTCGCTGTTGATTCACAGAAAGCCCCATTCCCTTTAATGGGACAGCTGGTGATGGGCAGCAGGTGAACGGAGCTTGTATTCTGATTGTCAGACTCCCATGGGGCCATGCAGGGGCAACTCTGTAGGCTGTCCTGAATCCCAAGCTTGGTTGACTCTTGCTAGGTGATGATGTAATGAAAGGGTTTGGGGCAATTCCTGCTATGGTTTTGCCTGAAGGAGGTAGATCTTTGTTATGTAGAAAAGACTGGCTCAGGCCTTAATGGCACATTGACAAAGGTTGGGGGTTGGCTGAGTTTCTGCCTCCCTTTTAGGGGAAATATTCTTCTCTTTTAATATTTCCTAAAACATCTCATTTTCCTGGGAGAGGGGTGGGTTCTAACTCCCTACAGGAGCATGGTTGCAGATGAGCAGGGAGTTGCTAATGCTTTGGAACATGGATAAAATAATGAACATGCTTCATTAAGAAATCACCGCTGTCTCCACGGAAATGATCAAGTGGAAGCTGTCAAATTGCAAAGGCTGACATCTTCCCCTGGCATTCAGAGAAACCTTAGCAGCTGCTTCGCATCTTGTCAGCCGGCTGCAGAGAGGAGCAGTCCCAAGTGCCTTGAATTTTACACCCAGCTGTTTTCAAAAGGAATAGGCAAAATGTTCTTTTTTCCAAAACTGGAACTTCCGGTGAAGTAAAGAACATTCAGGGTTTCCCCCCCCCCCCCCCCTGCAGGCTACGTCGATGGAGATGTGTATCTTCCAGAAACCAAATAGCTTCGTGGTTGTTTCGATACGTGACAGCAGCATGCTCCAGTCCCTGAGGAAAACAGAACATTCTGGAACTTCCCAGAATGTTCTGCCTCTGGAATGAAACGTTTTGACCGTGTTTTAAGTTTTAATCTGTGAAAGGAGATGCTGCATTTTTAGAAGGAGAGATATTTTAGCCTTGGAAGGAAAATATAATTTACAGGTAGTCCTCGGCTTACCGTCACTTGTTTAGTGACGGTTTCAAGTTACAGTCCCACTGAAAAAAGGGACTTATGACCTTTTTGCACTTACCACCATTGCAGCATCCTTATGGTCACGTGACCAATTTTCAGATGCTTGGCAACTGAACTGACTCACATTTATGACGGTTGCAGTGTCCTGGAATCATGTGATCCCCTTCTGACTAGCAAAGTCAATGGGGAAGCCAGATTTGCTTAACAACCGTGTTACTAACTTAACAACTGCAGTGATTCACTTAACAACTGTGGCACGAACGGTTGTAACATGAGGCAAAAATCGCTTAGCAACCGTCTTGCTTAGCCATGGAAATCTGGGGCTTAGTTATGGTCATAAGTCGAGGACTACCTGTACACATACGTTAGCAGTAAAAGAGTTTACAATTTGGCCTTGTCTGTTTTGTCAAGATAAAATCTCCCATAACACATCATCTTACTACATTGTGCAGATCTTTTCCTTCCTCCCTCTCTATTTTGCTCCTGTGTATGAAATTGATTTACCGATTGTATCTATCATATACAATGGGGATATTTAAAGAGAGACTGGATGTCCTTCAGGATATGTCATATTTTAATTTCTGATTTATTTTGTGGCAGCCTAAGCGTATAGTGGAGAACAGGATTTGGTGTGGCCCACCAGTGGCCGATGGAGCTGGCAGCAGAATCGGACAGTGAGGAGGTTGGGGAGGAACATGGGCCACTCCTGGGGGTTGAGGGAAGCTCAGACGAGGGCTCTGCGTCGGAGGCAGAGAGGGAGCTAGACAGCAGTGAGGCAGAGGAACAGCTGGAGCCTGTTCCCAGTGTTCGCATACGCAGAGCTGCCAGAAGACAAGAACAACTAAGGAATCAGGGTTGACTTAGGAGGAAAGCCACACCTTGGAGGTGATTGGCCCCTCACATAGGAAACAAAAGAGGAGCGAACGGGGAGTGGGCTTTTGCAAGAAACAATTCGTTCATTTGGTCATTTCAAGAGTGGAAAGTTCTGTTTGGGACTATAAGAGACTCTGTGCCAAGTGTTGCCTTGCCCTGCATTTGGAAACTAGTTATCTGGCAGCTCTCCAAACGAGATAAGGTGCGTGTAGATAGATATTCCTCTGAAAGACTGTTTGCCAAGCCTTGCCGACTGCGAATGAAAGGAATTCACAGTCGTGTAAAGAAAAGAGGTTTTGTCAGGGACTCAGACTTTGCTTCTTGCTTTCTAAGGAAGCCTGGATCAGAACAAGATTAATATCACTAAAAGTCTTATTTTTGTAGCTTGGTGCCTGTTGCTTTTATATCCTGCCACCGCTACATTTCTAGCTGTGTAAAGTTTGTGCGGCTTAACACACTAGCTTTACTTTTGTTGTCTCTCAGAGATGGAACAGGGCAGATTGTCAAAGATTGTCAACAGGAAGGCAGTGATTTAAAAATAAATCCTCTTGTTGATATCGTTTAAGAGTCAGGCTGGGCCAGATCTGGGTTAATGGAGACATGGCATTTCATTCTATGTATGGTCTTCCTCCGCTCTAGAACTCTACTACCCCAGGTTGATACAGAGCTGATCAGTGCGGTGTTTGTTGTCGCCAGAGGGGGTGGAAGGGCTTATGGGTTTTGTACTGGAGATTTTAATTTTGTAAGCCGCCTGGAGTCAGTGTATGTGAGTTGGGCAGCCATATAACTTTGTTTAATAAATAGTAAATAAAGATGATGAATCCATCAAGTAAGGACCTACTAGCTCACGTTTGCACAATAGACAAAAGTGTTGTTGGTTTTTAGCTTTTTTGGCAGCTTGGTCTATGTTATTTTATTTATTGGTTCACTATATAGCAAAACGCCATGGTGTTCTCACAGGGGTGTGTGTGTGTGTGTGTGTGTGTGTGTGTGTGAGAGAGAGAGAGAGAGAGAGAGAGAGAGGTTTCCTCGATCTATGAAAATAAAAAAAGCAGAGCCTTGATCATACCGTCACAGCCTTGATTTTATAGACGCATACACACCTCAAGAGATAACCCTGGTGAAACTGATGGTGGGGATCGGGTGTCCGTTATTCATGAATGTCTGTTAAATGTGGAAGTATGACATCATAGCAAGTTTTCTACTATGCTTGCAGGTGTAAATTATCACCAATGTTGCATATCCGTTCCTTTACCTGATGCTTACTCAGCCGGAATAAATGGATGCAACCCGCCCGTTATTGGTGTCACGACATCATCGGTTGGGTTATGATGTCGTCTCTCAGACAATGAAATGTTGGTCTGTAGCATGTGAAATCCATTGCGTCAAAAGTCCAGAAGAATGCAGGTTTCACATCTATTTCAGAAGCAGGAGAAAAAAATGAACTCTAATAACGCTAATTGTTGAGTCTTCCATAATTGTGGAGGCCAAGAGAGCAAGATCACACAGATTTTAATACCTATAGTATCTTAAAAACTGTAATAGAAATTTCCCAATCTCATTTCTACTGAACTGAAGTGGGGGTTTCTTTAAAATGCTCTTTCTCAATGATCGTCCCCTCCAGGCTGAATTGCCCTTTATGAATGAAACTGATCGACCATTTAATTTTCCTTTCCCATCACAAACATACTGTTGTGCCGGTTAGCCGTCGGCCCCTCCAGCAGCCAAAGAGGAGGAGGTGTGGGAGTCAGGATCAGAATCAAGGGGAGAGGGAAGAGGGAATGGAGCCGTCAGAGAGACAGACGGAGGTGGAGCCTGCGCCATCTGTCAGCCCTCAGACGAGAGTCAACAGCCCCCAGGTCTGGAGGTGGCTGATGAGGAAGAGGAGGAAGAGCTGGGCCCAGTGCCTGACACCCAGTTGCGCAGAAGGCAGAGGAGAGGAGAGCAGTGGAAATCTATGGGCTGATTCTTGGGACGGAAGAGCCACCGCTGCTAGCAAAGCCCCACCCTAGCTCTGGGGATAAAAGGCAGGGGTGGAGATGAATAGATGTAGTAGGAGATAAATAGATGTGGCAGACAACTATTCATCTTCCTTCTGGTCAGACTTGCTAGCCTGCAAGCTAAACCTTTCTCTCGCAGTTACGTCTAATAAAGGAATCTTTTGAGTTCATGTCAGAGGGTTTGTCGTTTTTGGGGAGCTGGGTCAGAACACATATAGACAAAGTGTGCTGCATGATGACACTAAAGGATAACATTATAAAAGCAGCTGGCTTTAGGTACACAGTAGAAATTAAAATAGCGAGCAAAGCATAGAGGCTTTATTAAATAGCTACCAGCGGGACGGGTTCGGGAAATACATTCTTAGACGCCATAGTGACATTGTGCGAGTTAATACAATTTCCACAGTTCCTGCAGAGGGAGAAACAAACCCGCTTGAAATTCTCCGAGCAACATTTTCTGCATAGAATCTCTACAGGCCTAAGGATGTTCGCTCTCCTGGTCTGGTTACACCAGCACGGATGTCCTTCCATCTTCTCAACCAGATATCCGGTAAGTGTCCCGTTTCTCTGCACACTTTCTGTAGAGGCCTACCCTGCAAACGTTCAGTTAGGCATGCATAAACCAAGCTAATTTCCCAGCCCAGACATATTAAGCAATTGCTAAAGACCCCAACAGAGAGATAAACCGTATTTCTGCCTTGTGCTATTTTTCAGAGTTTAAGACACACTTCTTCCCCCCCCCCACCCCCCCCAAAGAGGTTGAAAATTTGGTGCATCTTATGCACCGAAGGTAGCCCCGCCCACCCACCGGCCCCCATCCTTTGGCCTCTGCCTCCCAGCAATTTGCCTCCTTGCAGCAAACAGCAAATCACCTGTTTTAGTTTCAGCTTCAGCACAGCTTGATTAGCACAAGCAGCTGATGGTCGGTTGGATCAGCCTCCTGACCATCAGCTGTTTAAGGCTGCAGGGATTGGCATTGCCTATTGCTGCCTCCCCATGCCCCATTTTCCGCCCATTCCGATCCCCGCCGCCTGGAATGGGTGTAAAATGGGGTGCGCAGAGGCCAAAAACAGGGCGCGCAAAGGTGGCAATAGGCTATGGCAATCCCTGCAGCCTGAAACATGTGATCGTTGGGAGGCTGATCCAACCAACAATCAGCTGCTTGTGCTAATCAGGATGTGCTGAAATTGAAACGGAAACACGCTGTTTGCTGCAAAAAGGGAAATTGCTGAGAGGCAGAGGCAGATTTTTTTTCTTGTGCTAATCAGGCTAAACTGAAGCTGAAACAGCATGTTTGCTGTTTGCTGCAAGGAGGCAAATTGCTGGGAGGCAGAGGCAGATTTTTTTTCTTGTTTTCCTCCCCCAAAGCTAGGTGTGTCTTATACTTTGGAGCGTCTTATACTCTGAAAAATACGGTAACTCTTGACCTCCATGTAGCCACTCTATAAAGAGTAGAATAACGCAGTACAAAAAGATAGAATAACTTGAGATGCTCTTTTCTTGGAGAAAGATAATCCGTATCTTAGAAGTGCTGTAAGTTCACACAGCATAATTGGATCTGATATATTTCAACTGAAACTCAAAAGTTTATACAATATGGATGTAACAAAAAAATGGGATTTGTAAGTAAGACAGTCTGCAATCTTTAAACTGGGTGAGGCAGCCATTAATTCTGATTGTCTTTTTCCCTAGTTTCATGAAAATGAGAAGCAGAAGAAAAGGAATGGAGTGCAAATTAGTTGGGTCACTCAGATCTTAGGATAGCGAAGGGGAAAAAAAAGCTGTCATCTTGGCAACTGTG
The DNA here is from genome assembly GCF_964273705.1 of Natrix helvetica. Taxonomy (NCBI): domain Eukaryota; kingdom Metazoa; phylum Chordata; class Lepidosauria; order Squamata; family Natricidae; genus Natrix; species Natrix helvetica. The sequence continues at coordinate 8,018,998 of NC_138550.1, read as the reverse complement.
ACTTCAGGATCAACGTTAAAAGGTATAAGGTTTTTTTTTAAAGTGCTTGTAATCTTGCGAATTTCAGAAGGATTCCTTAGATTTTGTTTAATGAGGTCACGATGAACAATTTTTTCCCTTTCTCTCTGCGTAGGATAGATATAGTGCAGTTTGTAAGGTAGAACTTGTTTATTCTTAAATACTAGGCTGAAATGAGCTAAATTCTGTCCTCTAAAATTCAGGGGCATAGCTATTTGGAGATCCACAAGCTAGTCAGGATGTGGATCTCCAGATGTGGGATGGCTAAATAGACCTGTGGCGGCGCAGTGGTTAGAATGCAGTACTGCAGGCTACTTCTGCTGACTGCCGGCAGCCTGCAATTTGGCAGATCAAATCTCACCTGGCTCAAGGTTGACTCAGCCTTCCATCCTTCCGAGGTCGGTAAACAAGGACCCAGATAGTTGAGGGGCAATAGGCTGACTCTGTAAACCACTGAGAGAGGGCTGTAAAAGCACTGTGAAGCGGTACAGAAGTCTAAGTGCTATTGCTATCATAACCAAAAAGAGTAACTTAAATGGAATTAAAATTAATTAAACTTAGTCTTCGATTTACGACCACAAATGAGCCCGCGGGGACACTGTGATGGTTGCAACTAAAATAAGCCATCATAAACGCCCCGTGTTCAGGGCCATCCTAACTTGGAACGCTTGTGTTCTGACCCAGCTCCCAAAACTTGACGAACCTCTGCAGTTGAAGCAATGATTCCATTATTTGGAGCGCCAGCAGCCGCAGGAAAAAGTTTCTCTTTCACCTCAGGCTAACAAATCTGTCCGGCAGGAAGATGAATAGTTGTCTGTCACATCTATTCATTCCCGCCCCCTGCCTTTTATGCCCAGAGCTAGGGTGGGGCTTTGCTAGCAGTGGTGGCTCTTCCATCCCAAGAATCAGCCCATAGATTTCCACTGCTCTCCTCTCCTCTGCCTTCTGGGCATTTGCGTGTCAGGCACTGAGCCCAGCTGTTTCTCCTCTTCCTCATCAGCCACCTCCAGACCTGGGGGCTGTTGACTCTCTATCTGATGGCTGACAGATGGCCCAGGCTCCACCTCCGTCTCTCTCTCTCTCTCTGCCAGCTCCATTCCCTCTTCCCCCTCAGAGCTCTCAGGTTGCCCTGATGTTGACCCTGACTCCCACATCTCCTCCTCCTCCTCCTCCTCCTCCTCCTCCTCCTCCTCCTCCTCCGATTCGGCTGCTGGAAGGGCCGGCAGCCAACAGACCACGACAGCTTGCTGAATGAGTGGGGGTTAAGTGAGGACTACCTGTACCCTTTTTCCTGGTGTGATGAGCATCCCTACCATCCCATTAAATTAAGAAATGAGGGGTTCAGGTATGTTTCATTTTTGGGGTGAAGCTTGGCTTCCAAGGAAAAGCATGCTCCTGATGTTTGGCCTATCAGAAGATAAAGGTAAAGGTAAAAGTTCCCTTCACACATATGTGCTAGTCGTTCCCAACTCCAGGGGGCGGTGCTCATCTCCGTTTCAAAGCTGAAGAGCCAGCGCTGTCCGAAGACGTCTCCGTGGTCCTGTGGCCGGCATGACTAAACGCCAAAGGCGCATGGAACGCTGTTACCTTCCCACCAAAGGTGGTTCCTATTTTTCTACTTGCATTTTTTACGTGCTTTCGAACTGCTAGGTTGGCAGAAGCTGGAACAAGTAACAGGAGCTCACTCCGTTATGTGGCGCTAGGAATTCGCACTGCCAAACTGCCGACCTTTCTGATCAACAAGCTCAGCGTCTTAGCCAGTGAGCCACCACGTCCCAAATAGATACCTGCATCAGAAGATATTTGCAGCCTATTTGTTTTCACAGTGAGCCTGGATACTGCCAGCAAGTTGGCTGCTCTACTGGTAGTCCTTGACTTACAACCGTTCAAAGTTACGTCACTGAAAAAAGTATATAACTATTTTGCACCCTTATGACCATTGCAGCATCCCTGTGATCATGGGATCAACATTTGGATGCGTGGCAGCTGGTTCGTATTTATGACGGTCGCAGTGCCCTGCGGTTGTACGATCCCCTTTTGCAACATTCTGACAAGCAGAGTCAGTGGGGAAGACAGATTCACTTAACATCCGGGTTTAACAATTGCAAGGATTCAGTTAACAAATGTGGCAAGAAAAGTCGTAAAATAGCAATAGCGCTAGCACTGATATACCGTTTCACAGTGCTTTCCAGCCCTCTCTAAGCGGTTAATAGAGGCAGCACCAAAATCTGGGTCCTCATTTTACCCACCTCGGAAGGAAGGAAGGCTGAGTCAACCTTGAGCCTAGTGAGATTTGAACTGCCAAATTGCAGGAAGCCGGCAGTCAGCAGAAGTAGCCTGCAGTACCACATTTTAACCACTGCATCACTGTGGCTCATGGGCAAGACTCACTTAACAACTCTATCACTTAGCAACATCAATTCTGGGCTCAATTGTGGTCCTAAATTGAGGATTACCTGTACTTAACTTTTAGGCCTTACAGTGTTGTCAGCTTATTTTACGCTTCATTGTATTTTGGTAGGAAACCTCCCCCCCCCACATACACACACACAATTTGTGTGCGGTGTGTATCCCATGGGCCATTTTGTGTAAGTCAGCAGCCGTGTTGCTTCTTACAGCGATAGCAGAAAGACAAGGATCGATGCAAAGCCGTTCATCTCGACGGCGTATAAAACATTCAAAACGAAATAAATCCAGTCTAGAGGTTGCGCTGACCTTAAGCACTCTTGACACTTTCGTGATAGTTGTGAAGGCATTTCTGAACAAGCTTTGCATTTGAAATGGACGGCGGTGCGCTCGAAGCGCATCTGCTTGGGACTTGAAATATTTATAGGACGGTTGAACAGCGCTGAGATATTTCCAGTAGGGATATCTCCAACTTGAAACAAAGTATTTCTAAATATTTCACACACGGAAGCCTGGAAAATTAGGTGGACAATAACTAGCCAAACTTTGTTGGCAAGCCCAAATTCAGAATTTTGTCGGTGTATATTAGTGGTGGGTTTCAGCCGGTACAGCCCGGTACAGCCATACTGGTAGTAATCGGGAACAGCGGCCACCGTACCGGTACAGTGGCTCATTTGGCCCACCCACCCATCCGCGTTCCATACCTGTTTTGGAAGCAACCGGGCCAATTGCGCAAGCACGCACAGCGTGCGGCATCTGCGCGACCTCCGACGAGCAGCTAGGTGTCACAGGGGCAGTGGAGTGCGCCTGCGTGCGCAGCGCACATCAGGCGCATGCACGAACAGACCACGAGCTACATACCAGTAGCAATGGTAGGAGCAACCCACCACTGGTGTGTGTGTGTGTGTGCGCGCGCGCATGTGTGCGCGCACACATGTTCTTGGACAACTTGTCCTCAGCAGTGCAGGTGGGCCTCGACTTACAGCAGCTCATTTAGTGACTGTTCAAAGTTACAACAGCACTGAAAAAAAGTGAATTACGACCGTCGTTCACACTTATGACCATTGTAGCATCCCAATGATCGCATGATCAAAATTCAGATGCTTGACAACTGACTCATATTTATGACAGTTGCAGTGTCCTGGGGGGAGGTCATGTGATCAACTTATGCCACCTTCTGACAAGCAAAGTCAATGGGGAAGCCAGATTCACTTAACAACCGTGTCATTAACTGAACAACTGCAGTGGCAACGGTGGCAAGAAAGATTGTAAAATGGGGCAAAACTCACTCAACAAATATTTCTCTTAGCAACGTCAATTTTGGGCTCAATTGTGATCGTAACTCGAGGACTACCTGTATCGCATCCTGTTTTGGGACCGATTCATGCCAGTTATGAAATGTTAGGAAAATGCTGAGCCGAATTCCAAGCTTGAACCTGTCCATGGATGCTGGTTCACACATGCTGATCAGTTCCGTTGATTGTGGCACTCATGTTGCCCGAATGATATCTGATATGACAAGCCTAGTTAGCCTTCCTGACGTTTGAAGAACTGCCTCTCCCCTATTACGTCCACCTGGCCCACCAGGATGGGAAGACAAGGTGTGATAGGCTTCCAATCGATTAGCGATTGTCATTCCATGGGCAGCGTCATAAATACATGCCAGTTGCCAAGCACCAAATTTGGGGGTTATTGCAATGTCCCTAAATGTGAAAAATGTTCATAAGTCATTTGGTCAAATTGTTACTAAATAAATGGTTGTTAAGGCTTGTCAATGGTGGCTCAGTGGCTAAGACGCTGAGCTTGTCAATCAAAAGGTCGGAGTTCGAATCCATAGCACCGCGTAATGGAGTGAGCTCCCATTATTTGTCCCAGCTTCTGCCAACCTAGCAGTTCGAAAGCAGGTAAAAATGCAAGTCGAAAAATAGGAACCAACTTTGGTGGGAAGGTAACAGCGTTCCGTGCACCTTCGGTATTGAGTCATGCCAGCCACATGACCATGGAGACGTCTTCGCACAGCGACGGCTCTTCGGCTTTGAATCGGAGATGAGCACCGCCCCCTAGAGTTGGGAACGACTAGCACATATGTGCGAAGGGAACCTTTACCTTTAAGGGTCTATGGGGATTCTCAATCATCCAGGTCATGGTTATCCCAAAGGTGCTTTTTCAAGAGGCTACTGGACTTTCTGGTTTTTCTTTGAAGACGTTTCGCTTCTCATCCAAGAAGCTTCTTCAGGTTGAGACTGGATGGTAGTGAATAGAAGGATTTATACTCCTTGCCGATGGCTGGTCATTTGCATCCTTTTTAGAGAGTCGTTGAGGCCACTTGGAGGTTTATCTCTGTCCTCAGGGTCACCTGAGTGGTGCAAATGGGTGTGGAGCCTTCTTGGAACTGTTGAAAGGACTGTTTTGTAGACTGGAGATAGGCATCATTTCTCCTGAGGACACAGATAAACCTCCAGGTGGCCTCAACGACCCACTAAAAGGATGCAAATGACCAGCTGCCTGCAAGAAGTATAAATCCTTCCATTCCCCACCTTCCAGTCAGAGCTGAAGAAGCTTCTTGGGTGGGAAGCAAAACATCTTGAACAAAAAAACAAGAAAGTCCAGTTGCCTCTTGCAAAAAGCACCTTTGGGACAAGCTTCTTGGATGAGAAGCAAAATGTTTTCCAGAGGAGAAAAAACCCAGAAAGTTCTGTAGCCTTTTAAAAAGCACCTTTGAGGCAAATTGGTTGTTGAGGCCTGCCTGTAACATAAATAAGTTATTAATGATGAGGTTTGGATAATGGATAAATTGGTGAGCAAATTGTAATTGCAATGCCATGTTTGAAGCTCACTGGGATTGTAAGCGTTTGCAAGTCCTGATGGGATTCCACAACTAGTAAAATACGATTAAAACGGGATTTGCAACTGGCATTGAAGAGTCACCACTCTCGTTCCTTTAAGAAAGATGGTTTGTGGGTAGGATCTAGAATTGGCTTCTGTCAGTATGATGAAGGGATCTATGATTGGAATCCTTTTTCTCATTTTAAGCATCACATCCTCACATGGGGAAAAAAAGAGAGCTAACACACAGCAGTCTAAATCACAGAAAGAGCTAAGCTCCAAACTTCAGTTCAAACACAAAACATAGAACATCAGAGTTGGAAGGGACCTTGGAGGTCCTTTAGTCCAACCGTCTGCTCAAGCCAGAGTCCTTACCATTTCAGACAACCAGCTGTCCAGTCTCTTCTTAAAAGCCTCCAGTGATGGAGTACCTACAACTGTTCTGACCGAGGCTTCCCGAGATCATGAAGCAAACGTCTTGTCCCGACAAAAAACCCTTTTATTAATTTACTGTGGATTCTGCTCATTGACATCCAACAAAGTCTTTCAAGGGAGGATTTATAGTCACAGACCTTATCTGGCTTGAAGGGCTGACATGGGGATATGTGCAAAACTTGACGAGGAGCCTCGGAGAGTCACAAACCAATTAAGCAAACTAATTGCCCCCAGAAACTCCACTCCCCTTTCGCTCCTCTTTTATTTCCTCTGGGAGGGGCCATTCATCGTCCACCTGTGGCCTTCCTCCCAAGTCCGCCCCTGTTCTTTAGCTGTTCCCTTCGTCTGGCAACTCTGTGTATGCGCACACTGGGAACAGGCTCCAGCTGTTCGTCTGCCTCACTGATGTCTGACCCTGAAGGCAGCTGATAACTGGCATACGGCCCTGGCCCTCTTTCTGCTCCAACACAGAGCCCTCATCAAAGCCTTCCCCAGACTCCAGGACTGGCCCATGTTCCCCCCTCCCCAACCTCCTCCCCACTGTCCGAATCTGCTGCCAGCTCTGCTGGCCGCTGGTGGGCCACAACAACAACTTCTGATTGTTCTCACTCTTACAAAATTTCTCCGTAGTTCTAGGTTGGATCTCTCCTTGATTAGTTTCCATCCATTGCTTCTGATCCTGCTTTCAGATGCAGTTTTAGAAGACCCTTGTCAGTGGTCTCCTATCTTGGTGGCATCTTTGCCCAGTTCAAAGGATCAATATGCTGCTTTCATTATTATTAAAAGAGAGATTTAATGGCATGGCTCTGCAAGAATATTATTATTTTTTGCTCACTTTAGAAGCTGAATTAGTCAGCTATGTCCCTTTCCAGTGTCCTTATTCATTCTGTCTGCTGCAAGGGTTTAATTACACATTTACCAACTATCTGGTTCCTTAATCTTTAAGTAGGTAAATTAGACTTTAGGAGAATGGCCACATTCTTTTCCATCGCCACTGCGATTTAGCACAGAATTGAAAGAGTTTTGCGACATTAAAGAACAGAATTTTAATTCCAGCCATTTCAAGGTTTACTTTTTAGAGGAATGGCTGAGGAATTCTGGGAATTGAAGTCCCGCCCATCTGAAAGTTGCCAAGTTTGGAGTCCCCTGTCTTCATTGAACTTATTAACGTTTCTGAAGGCTGTTGTCACAGGTCATTCATTTCATTCTTAGTCACATTCACCTGCTCTTCTCAGTTCATCAGCTCTACATTTTTGGCCCAGTAATGCACATTGTTCAAGTCAATCCACATAAAGACCCTGGGATCCAATTGGAAAAACTCCTTTGGCAATCAAAAATTCCATCGTGGCACACCCAAAGCTTAAAGCATGCCAATGAGTCCTCGCTGCAAACTTCAGTTGCAACATATAGTATGCAACTCAACTGTTTCTCACGGCAATTTCCTGGTAAATAGAGTAAAAGAATAGAGCAGGGGTGTCAAACTCAAGGCCTGCAGGCTGGATTCGGCCCATGCGGTACTTTGATCTTATTTCCAGGGCCGCCCGGTAATTATTTCCAGGGCCGCCCTGGGAACAGTGAAGAACTGGCCTGTAGTGTTTCTGCCAGAGATAACGGAGCTCGGGAGGGCCGCAAACTCCGTTTTCACTGGCAGAGAGTTGCAGGAGGCGGTCTCAGCCAAAAACGGAGCTTGGGAGCCCATTTTCGCTGGCAGAGGGTTGCAGGAGGCTGTCCCAGCTGAAAATGGAGCTCGGAAGCCCGTTTTTGCTGGCAGAGGGTTGCAGGAGGCTGTCCCAGCTGAAAATGGAACTCGGGAGCCCGTTTTTGCTGGCAGAGGGTTGCAGGAGGCTGTCCCAGCTGAAAATGGAACTCGGGAGCCCGTTTTTGCTGGCAGAGGGTTGCAGGAGGCTGTCCCAACTGAAAACGGAACTCGGGAGCCTGTTTTTGCTGGCAGAGGGTTGCAGGAGGCCCTCCCAGCTGAAAACGGAACTCGGGAGCGTGTTTTTGCTGGCAGAGGGTTGCAGGAGGCTCTCCCAGCTGAAAATGGAACTCGGGAGCCCGTTTTTGCTGGCAGAGGGTTGCAGGAGGCTGTCCAAGCTGAAAATGGAACTCGGGAGCCCGTTTTTGCTGGCAGAGGGTTGCAGGAGGCTGTCCCAGCTGAAAATGGAACTCGGGAGCCCGTTTTCGCTGGCAGAGGGTTGCAGGAGGCTGTCCCAGTTGAAAACGGAACTCAGGAGCCTGTTTTCATTCGCAGAGCGCTCTGGCCCCCACCGGCACCCCCGACACGAGTGACGTCAAGCTGGCCATGCCTCCCCCATCCCCCCCTGAATTCAAACACAACCCTGATGCGGCCCTCAATGAAATCGAGTTCGACACCCCTGGAATAGAGGATAAAGAGCACACCTACCTTACTGCATGTCAACACTACTAGCAGTTGACAATTTATAACGCTGGGAAGCATTGCTCTTCATTCCATCCTTGGTGTCTTTATGCCAGCCATGCTGTCCTGGGCCTGGGAGGGAGGCAATGGCAAACCCCTTCCAAAAATGTTGCCAAGAAAACTGCAGAGACTTGCTCGGGCAATCATGCAAGACTGAGATGAAGTCAGCAAAACATAAAACAGCGAGACTGAGACTCTCAAAAGATGGATTTGTTCAATATGTGTCTTAAAGGTGGCTGTGATTCAGTGTCTGGTGAGAATCTGCCATAATCTTTACATACTGTGTGAATCAATACACATGACAGTGTCGGCCCTTGTCCATGGCGTGTTGTGTGAAGAGAGGAAACCTGGGTTAGTAGAGCAATTAAATGAACTTTGATTTAGGGTTGACCATGTTTTGTGAATCTAGAATACAGATTCTCACCCCTTATTAATGCAGGTGGTCCTCGATTTAGTGACCGTTCATTTAGCGACCGTTCAAAGTTACTAGGTGACTTATGACCATTTTTTCACAGTCATAACCTTTGCAGCATCCCCCTGATCACCTGATCAGGGGGATACTAGGCAACTGATTCATATTTATGACCTTTGCTGTGTCCCAAGTTGATCACATTTTTGCAAACGTCTGACAAGGAAAGTCAATGGGGAAGTCAGATTCACTTAACAGCCAGGTTACTAACTTATCAACTGCGGTGATTGACTTAACCACAGAGGCAAGAAAAGTCATAAAATGGGGCAAAACTCCCTTAACAAATGTCTCACTTAATAACAGAAATGTGGGGCTCAGTTGTGGTTGTAAATCAAGGACTACCCGTAGACCCGTTTCCCGTTTATACCAGGGATCTTCCATTTGCTTGTTTTTGGGAGGGAGAGAAAAAGAAGCCAATATGACTTTATCTGAAAAAGAATGAGAAGTGTTGTGGCCTTTTGGCCACCGGTCCCTCCAGCAACCGAATCAAATGGAGGAGGCGTGGGAGTCAGGGTCAGCATCAAGGTAACCTGAGAGCTCTGAAGGGGAAGAGGGAATAGAGCTGTCAGAAAGAGAGACAGAGGCGGAGCCTAGGGTGTTCGTCAGCCCTCAAATGGAGAGTCAACAGCCCCCAGGTCTAGAGGTAGCTGATGAGGAAGAGGAGGAACAGCTGGGTCAAGTGCCTGACGTTCCTGACGTGCAGATGCGCAGAAAGCAGAGGAGAGGAGAGCAGTGGAAATCTATGGGCCGGTCCTTGGGACGGAAGAGCCACCACTGCTAACGAAGCCCCACCCTGGATCTGGGGATAAAATGAATAGATGTGGCAGACAACTATCCATCTCCCCTGCCGGACGGACCTCTTAGCCTGCGTTGAGAGAGAAATGTTTTGCCTGCTGACACTCCTCATAAAGGAATCATTGCTTCAACTAGAGAGGGTTTTATCGTGTTTGGGGAGCTGGGTCAGAACAGGGACTCGCCCTTTTTCCTGCAGAGATACAGAAAATCAAAGCTTTGGACTCAAAGCTTTGAGACCATCCATTTCATTGCTGAGTTCATTGACTCCAGTACAGGAGCTCTGTCCAGTTGTGCCTTGAAGGGATCAATTTATTTACCAAACCTAATCGAGCCTCAAGTTTTGCTTTCCTTTAACCTAATTGCCAAGGAGAAAAACAGAAGCACAACGAAGTTTGCCTCTTCACTGTCTCTTGTCTTTATTATTAAACCCCCACACTGTAGCTGAAGGAATGATTTTCAGATTTGGCCTTTGCTCTTGGCTTGAGCTGATCACAAAGAACAGAATTGTGTTTCTCCCTCTCCTTTTACTCTTCATCTTTGTCATCAAAACATTTGGCTTGAAAGTTCCCCGTCTGGTTGTTAGAATGGGAGGAAAGATGACACTGCCCTAAGGTAGAGGACTAGTCCCCAACCTATGACCATAAGGGAGCCTGCCCAATGTGGTCGTAGTCGTGATATACCGTATTTTTTGGAATATATGATGCACCAAGATTTTGAAGATGCAATTTAAAAAAAAAAGTTTTTGCACTCTGCAGATCTCCCCAAAACGCTCTGGTTTTTTGTCAAAAAAAGGGCATGCATAGCCTTTACGAGGCTTGTAGAGTGCTCCTGGGGGTGGGGGTGGGGAAAAAAACAAGCAAAAAACTGTCTGTTTTTTTGTAAAAAAAAAAAAAAAGGCATGCATAGCCTTTAGGACGCTTATAGAGTGCTCCTGGGGATTGGGGTGGGGGTGGTCAAAACGAGCAAAAAACCCAGCCTGTTTTTCGCTCATTTCTGCCCTCTCCAGCTCCCAGGAACACCCTGCAAGGCTCCTAAAGGCATTGCATGGCCATTTTAATGAAGGGGTGGGGTTTCAGGAGGCCAAAATGCTGTATTCATTGTATAAGACGCACCCAGATTTTCACCCTCTTGAGGGAAAAAGGTGCATCTTATACTCCGAAAAATGTGGTAATAGGACTTGGAAGGGACCTTGGAGGTCTTCCAGTCCAAACCCCTGCTCAAGCAGGAAATGCTGTACGACTTCAGACCAATGCCTGTGGAGATTCTCAGTCATCTAAGTCATGGTTGTCCCAAAGGTTCTTTTTTTTTCAAGTGGCAGCTGGACTTACTGGTGGTGTTGTGTTAGTTGTGACTTCTTTGTAAATTCTGTGACCTGTTCCAATACCAGAAAGTCCAGTTGCCTCTTGAAAAAAAGCACCTTTGGGATTTCAGATAAATGTTGTCCAACATCTTCTTAAAGACTTCCAGTGTTGGGGCATTCACAACCTCTGGAGGCAAGCTGTTCCACTGATTAATTGTTCTGACTGTCAGGAAATTTCTCCTTAGTTCTAAGTTGCTTCTCTCCTTGATTAGTTTGTACCCATTGCTTCTTGTTTTGTCTTGATTTTATGACTTTTTTTGCAGTGGTCATTAAGTGAATGCTGAGCTCATAAAATGAACCCCACAGTCCTTAAGTGAACCAATGGTTCACAATGGATGAGCTTTTACCAATAAACAGAAATTCCAGCTTTCAGCAAAGCTACCATGAAATGCAATCAGGTGACTGCAGAACACTACAAAGGGCCTTAAATGCAGTTTTATGGTTGAGCATCTGAAGTTTGGTCATCTAACTTCAGAGGGGGCAGGACCACTGGAACTTGGGATCCTGATTGAAAGTTTCCAGATCCATTGTAACTTTGAATGGTTGGTAAGCAGCTAAGGGTGAGTCAAGGACTACCTGTACTGCTTTCATGCTCTGCACAGCTTCCTAGTGAGTTTTAAACTAGGCCAGTGTTTTCAGTACCAAGTGCTGAATCCAGAACATGTGTGCGCATGCGCACCAGCCAGCTGGTCTTTGCGCATGTGAGAGCACTGGAAACCAGAAGAGCAGTTGCCCAGTGTGCATGCATGCACTGGCCAGCTGCTCCTCAGGGTTTCGATGCGCACATGTGCGCCAGCCAGCTATTCTTCCTGGTTCTGACGCTCCCAGCTGGCTGGTACACATGTATGCGCCGGAACCCAGAAGAGCAGCTGGTGACAGTGTGCATATCCAGAGTGAGGGCTCTGCGGGCCAGCTCTGGCATGCGTGCCATAGCTTCACCATCACGGAACTAGGCCATTCTTTTGGCTTACTGAAGATACATGCAATTTAATATGCAAATATTTGGAACTTTGTCAACCATATAGTCAAAATAAGGCGTTCAATATTTCATTACTCAGTCTCAGGTTTGCATCATAACATATATATATATATATATATATATATATATATATATGTATGTATGGATGGATGGATGGATGGATGGATGGATGGATGGATGGATGGATGGATGGATGGATGGATGGATGGATGGATGGATGGATGATAGACAGACAGACAGACAGACAGACAGACAGACAGACAGATAGATACGGTGGGTAGGTAGGTAGATAGATTCATGGCAATTTGTATTAACAAGAATTATGGTACTATTTCCTGGACCGAAATAAGATTCTCACAAAACCCCGTCTTTTTACAGGTTTGTTTCCACAATATATCCTGAAATAGTGACCAGAGATGAAAATACCAGTGGACAATATAACCAACCCAACGAACCCACCCAACCAAGTGATCAACTAGTCCAACCAACCAACCAGCCTAACCAATCAATCAATCAACCAGCCTAACCAATCAATCAACCAACACAACCAATCAATCAGCCAACCAACCAACAACCCAACCAACCAACCAACCAACCACAGAAGCAAGAAAAGTTCAGTCTGTTCCATACATTTAGAGATACCGTATTTTTTGGAGTATAAGATGCACCTTTTATCGTCAAAAAAGAGGCTGAAAATCTGGGTGCATCTTATACACTGAATACAATATTTTTTGCCTCCTGAAACCCCACCCCTTCACCAAAATGGCCGTGCATAGCCTTTAGGAGGCTTCCAGAGTGCTCCTGGGGGCTGGGGAAGGCAGAAATGAGCAAAGAATGGGCTGTTTTTGCTCAATTTTGCCCCTCCCAGCCCCCAGGAGTACTCTATAAGCCTCCTAAGGGCTATGCATGCACTTTTTTTGACAAAAAAGAGCCCGTTTTCGTGAAAAACGGGCCTTTTTTTGCTCATTCCTCCCCCCGCCGGAGCATTCTACAAGCCTCCTAAGGGCTATGCATGCCCTTTTTTTGAAAGAAAACGGTGCCGTTTTCGTGAAAAACAGGCCGTTTTTGGGAGGTTTGCAGAGTCCAAAAACTTTTTTTAAAAAAATTGCCTCTTTAAAACGTTGGTGCCTCTTTAAAAAAAAAGTTTCTTTGGGCAGTCTTTCCCAAAATAGAAAAAAATACCTCACCAGATGGACTCACTTTCTCTTTTCACTTCCTTCCTTCCGGAGCTGTCCCGACTTCATCAGCCTTGAGGCTGCCTGTTTACCGCCGGCTTGAAGAGCTTCTCTTGGGTCAATCAGGGACTTTGCGGTGTCCCTGTGACCAGCAAGGCTTCGTCTTCCTGATCACCATCTCTGCGGGACGGTTTAGGTCCAAATGGACCGTCCAGCGGCAAAAATGTCAACGGTGGTCTTGGAGTGTCGAGACCGCACGTTGTATCATCGTGACGTTGGCCCTTCCTTATACTCTGATGTGTCTTATACTCCGAAAAATACGGTACATCTCTTTGTATACCATTGAGGCCAAATGTTGAGTCCTTAGATTGGAGTTCCACCACCATTGTCTGTGATGCAACCATATTCAGTCTTTGCACATGGGTCTTCCCTTTCACCCAGCGTCACTTCTTTTACCCATTTTAATCCCCCCCTCCCAAAATAGTTACATAATATAACCCTTCTAAAGTAATTGTGTAGCCTCATAAGGCCAATGGTGCTAGACAGATAGCATGACCAGATTTAAAATTCTTCATAGCTGGCCCCAAATATCAGCTATTTCCATTAAGCTTTGTATTGGTTTCCAACAATGCTAGAAAGCAAGAGCCAGCTGGGTGATTTGGGGCCAGTCACTCTCTCTCTCTATCTCAGTATGATACCTAACCAGGGATTAACTTGCATTTTTTAAATTAGCCATTGCTAAGACAAATAGAGGTGTGGACAAAGTACAGATTCTTTCCTGGGAGGAGCAAACTCTGCTTTATTCCTGATAAAAATGGGCTTTCGGTCTTCATTAAATGTTAGATCAGGAGTCAGAGGACGGGATAATCTTTTACCTGTCTGCAGGTGCTCTCTGAGGAAAACCTTCGCCTTCTTCCATCTTAGATAAAAATAGCTTGGAACGAAATGGAGTAAGGACAGTTATACATGAAAATGAACAGGGAGGCCTCTGAATTCTCCCACACTTAATTCCTGCAATCTACAGCCCCAGGATCAGGACTCTAAAAATGAAGACATCTGAGATTGGAAAAGTCACAATTGGTTTATAATACCCTCATCTTTTTAAGAGCCACTCTATCCTTTTTGTCCTTACGTGCCAAAAGCGTGTGCGTGTGCACGACACCCATAATGCAATGTGCGCACGACACCCCGTGCGCCATACCCCCTGCGCATGTGCGCGCAACCTCCCTTGCACCCCATTTTGGGCCTAGCAGGCCTCTCTGAAGCCTGGGACCAAAAATGGGCTGTGGGGAGGGGGCGCCGCACACCCCCGAGCCCCATTTTGGGCCTAGCAGGCCTCCCTGAAGCCTCCTGGAACCAAAAACAGGCTGCGGGAGGGCGGCGCACCCCCCTGCACCTCATGTTGGGCCTAGCAGGACTTCCTGAAGCCTTCTGGGACCAAAAATGAGGCGGGGTTGCACCCCCGGCGCTCTCTCCTGCCCCCGTGAATGTGCGCCCCCCCTCCCAAGCATGCGCGAGCATCACCCGCATGCACAGCAGAGACCTGAAAATCAGCTGGCAGGAGGCGCACGCATGTGTGGTAAAACTGGGGGGGAACGGCTCATGTGCCCACAGGGAGGGCTGCACAGGTGGCACATGTGCCATAGGTTCGCCATCACTTCTCTAACTCAAGCCACTGAGATCTAATGTACCATTAAATCCATGTTTGTCTCAACCAAGAATGTTAATGAAAACTTCGGATGTTAATCACACAATAAACGGCATTTGTTGCAACCTTCTGTTCTTCATTTCTTTTGTGGTTTGCTTTAACTTTCTCCCACAGAGGTTTCGTGGCAACATCATTTTCCGATTGCTATAAAGCCATTCTGAAAATGAGCTGCAAAGGTCTAGTCAACTCAGGAAGCTGGGGGAAAAAAACGGGATTAAAGTTTTCGCCGGCTGAACAAAAAGAGCTTTTTTGTTGGCATTGCATGCTTTGTACTGCTGATCTCAGCGCTACCAAAATACCTTCGCCTCCATCCCATTCTTCCCTGCACCATCAAAAAAAAAAGATATATTTTTGTCTATTCTCCCATCACTTTTGTTTTGTTTGGCTAGGAAGCAGAATGTTTTGATTGGGATAGAATCGAACTAGTCTGCAGAACCAAGCTGGCTTGGAGGAGCCAAGGTGGCACAGTGGCGAGAGTGTGGTATTGCAGGCTACTTCTGCTGACTGTTGGCTGTCTCCAATTTGAGAGTTTGAATCTCACCAGGCTCAAGGCTGACTCAGCCTTCCCTCCTTCCGAGGTCGGTAACATGAGGACCCAGATTGTGGGGGACAAGAGGCTGACTCTGTACGCCGTTTAGAGAGGGCTGTAAAAAGCACTGCGAAGCGGTATATAAGTCTCAGTGGTTCTCAACCTTCCTAAATGCCGCGACCCTTTAATACAGCTCCTCATGTGGTGGTGACCCCCCAACCATAAAATTATTTTTGTTGCTACTTCATAACTGTAATTTTGCTACTGTTATGAATCGTAATGTAAATATCTGATATGCAGGATGTATTTTCATTATTACAAATTGAACATAATTAAAGCATAGTGATTAATCTGCCAATCTTGGTTTGGGAGAAGATCAGCCAGGCTGGGATTTTTCCAGGATAAAACGACCTCCCTGCCTGCCTCCAGCAGCAGTTCTTGGTTTACATGAGTTTCACTTTGTTAATTTTACTTTTTTTACATTCCGTTCCCACACCCACCCACCCAGTTTGTTTTCTTTCTTTCTTTCTTTCTTTCTTTCTTTCTTTCTTTCTTTCTTTCTTTCTTTCTTTCTCTTTCTTTCCATTCCCCTCCCCTCCCCTTCCTTCCTTCCTTCCTTCCTTCCTTCCTTCCTTCCTTCCTTCCTTCCTTCCTTCCTTCTTTTTTTCTTAAACACAGATTGCCCTTTAAATGGGATTTTAAACGGAGGCTTAAGCTACATCGAACAGTGTTTCCATCCCGAGTGGAATTCCTCTGAACGGAAGGAATGGGTGGGCAGGGCCTGTCCTCCCTTCCGGCCTCTCCTGCCAGCCCTTCCCGGGTCCAAAAAGCCTCCGAGCTCAGTTTAGCCCGCAGGACAGGACCGGTGGCGGGGGCGGCAAAGGCAGCGTCCAGATCCAAGGCGGCTTGAATACCGGCATGCGCCTGCCTGGGCGAGAGCCCGTCTCACTGGCTGAAGCGGGTGGCCCGACTGCCCCGCCGGTGTCCTCCTCTCTGGGTGCCTTCGAGCCCCTGTGCAGGCGTTTGGGCTGAAGCAGCACCGCCGACTGCACTCGCTTCGGATGTCCGTCAGAGCCGAGGCTGATCCACCACCCAGAAGAACCCATCTCTCTCCCTCTTCAGTGCCTCGGCCTTTCCCTGGCATAGAGATCGAGCTGGGCCGCGTCTGGGTTGTGCTCGGATCCGGGAGGAGGCTGCTTCGCCACCTGGCGTTCTTCATGCACCTGTCGCTTCAGGACGCGCTCCTGAGCATGGGCGACGCCAGGGGAGGTGGATGGTCTTAGGTGACCCCCGTGAAAGGGTCATTCGACCCCTAAAGGGGTCATGACCCACAGGTTGAGAACCACTGGTTAAGTGCTATTGCTATTGCTATACCATTTCAGACAAATGGCTCTTCTTAAAAACCTCCAATGATGAAGAACCCACAACTTCTGAAGGCAATCCAGTCCCACTGGTTAATTGTCCTCACCGTTAGGAAGTTTCTCCTTAATTCCAGGTTGCTTCTCTCCTTGATTAGTTTCTTGTCCTGTCCTCTGGTGCTTTGGAGAACAAGTTGACACCCTCTTCTCTGGGGCAGGCTCTCAAATACTGGAATACTGCTATCATGTCCCCCCCCTAGTCTTTTTTCCCCCTCTAGACTAGCCATATCCAAATCTTGTAACAGTTCTTCATATGTTTCTGTCTCCGGGCCTTTCATCGTCTTAGTTGCTCTTCTCCATTTTTTCCAAAGTCTCAACATCATTTTTGTAACGTGGTGACCAAAACTGGATGCAGTAATTCCAGGTGTGGCCTCACTAAGCCTTTATAAAGCGGTACTAATACTTCACATGATTTTGATTCTTTGCCTCTGTTCATACAACCAAGGATTGTATTGGCTTTTTTGGCTGCTGCCACACACGACTGGCTCATATTTAAGTCCACTAAGATTCCAGGTTCCCTCTCACAGCTACTGTTTTTAAGCCAGATTTCACCTCACCTGTACTTCAGTGGTTAACTAAATTTGACTTAATTTTTTTATTATAAGTTTTCATTACAGCAACCTGTGTCTTTCCAGTAATAGTGCAGTCTTATGTCTCTTGCCATTTATGGGATTAGTATTCTAGTTATTTCCTTAGTAAGTTTTATTATGGACTTCTTTTTGCAACTTATTTCTTATTGCATATCTTTTATAAGCTCGAAACCCTCCATCTGCTTCTTCAATCAGCTTATCTTTGGTTATCACTAGTGCTTCTGACAAGATTTCTCTCCTTAGTTCCATCAGTTCTTCTCTTTTCTTCTTCTATACTTTGAAATCTGGGGTAGAGCTCCAGTCCATCTATCTCCCCTTTCTATATTCCACTCTTTCCATTTCCAACCACGCTCAGTTCACTGTCAGTCTCAACAATTTTCTTGTCTCTTTGTTTATTTTTTCCTTCAGTTTTTAGACCTCCACTTTCTTCATTTGATGAACATCCTCAATTTTTCCATCAAATTTTACTGTTCTCTTCTCAATTTTCTCTGTTACTTCTAATAATTTTTGAATTTCAAACATAATCTTTTGCAATGTTAAGGTTTCTTTTGTATGTTGCGCCATTCTTCCAACTTGTAAACACTGCCACTCTGGCATTCAAAACTTTTTATTAAATTTAAAACAAGTTCATTTATAATCTTTCAAGACAAGGCTTTGTTTTCACTCCAGCTGCCAATAAAGCTCCCGAAGAGCACCTGTATAAACAACCCATGCTATTCTCACTATCACTCTCTGTAAACAAGCTGAAGAAGCTTGAAATGCAAAGTCAAATGATCAAAGAGAAAAAAGAAAAAAAATATTTCCAAGCCTTCCAAGCTTCCAGCCTCCAAGTGGCAATGTTACCTCCTTTCCCTCTGTTATTACAGCCCTCTTTGTATTCCTTTTATATCTTCTTTATATTCCAGGCTTAGAGAAAACAAAATTCTTAAATGGAGCAAAAAAACCCCATCCAATCAAGAATTATAAAAAATAAGGAAAAAGATTTTAATCCATAGGTATAAAAAAAAGAATATAAAAAGTAGTAGAAGAAAAACTAATCTGTTCAATTAAAGAATAGGAAATAATTTGCAAAAGTTCCATCCGTAAAAGAAATTTTTTTAAAAAAGGATAACACATTGTCTAATGTAGCTTAATTTCGCCGCTTATTCTCTTCTGTTTTCAAATTTAATTTAGCTTTAATTTTTTGGGGGTAGTCTCTTTTATAATAATACGATTTCCTCACCAGATGGACACACTTTCTCTTTCCATTTTCCTCCCGTTCCGGAACTGTCCCAACTTCAGCAGCTTCGATGGCTGCACTTCTGTCGCCGGCAAAAAGAGATTCTCCTGGATCAATCAGGGACTTTGTGGTGTCCCTGAGATTAGCAGGACATACTCTTCCCTGTTGCTGTCTCTTCGGGACAGTTTAGGTCCAAAAGGACTGTCCGGCGGCAAAAGTATCGACTACGATCTTGGAGCTCCAAGATCGCACGTTGTGTCGTCACAACGTCAACTCCTCCTTCCTCCCTGAACAATTTGTTTTAATGGACCACAAAGGACTACTCCCGGACAGAACTCTCTAATTGCATCGCTGATTAGCTAGCTTATGTATAGGATTCATCACCCTCATCTTTATCTTGATTATTTTCTCCCCCAGATTTGAATGCTTGCATTCAGATTTAATTTGCTTACATTTTGGCTGCCTTTTCAAAGCAACATGGACCTCGTCCAAAGAAAAGTTTTTGTTTCAAAAACACCCCCTACACAAAGTGCACTCAATGGATGACATTTAAAGGTTTCCAGCTCCATGCCTCCTCCTACATGCTGTGGGGAAAATTCTGCTGGAGTTCTGGCACCTCAACAAGTGCACGCGAACAGCTGCATGATAGTCGTCATGTGTGATTAATTCACCGAGTTCGACACACAACGTGCAGTGCGTTTTTGGTACAGACGTTATTTTGCACTTACACGGCCATTCCATGCTGCTGTTTGTGTGCCCTTCAGACTTGTAAATGTTGTAGTGACATTTTGACATTTAAAGAGACATCGGTCATTATGGCTGGTCCTTGACTTACAACTAAGCGAGGTGCCCAATTTTACAAACTTTTTGTTCTGACCCAGCTCCCAAAACATGACAAACCCTCTGAAGTTAATTCAAAGATTCCTTTATTAGGAGTGCCGGCAGCCCTGGCAAAAAGTTTCTCTCTCACCACATGCTGTCCGTCAGGCAGGGAGATGGATAGTTGTCTGCCACATCTATTCATCTCCGCCACCTGCCTTTTATCCCCAGAGCTAGGATGGGGCTTCACTAGCAGTGGTGGCTCTTCCGTCCCAAGGACCAGCTCATAGATTTCCACTGCTCTCCTCTCCTCTGCCTTCTCCACATCCATGCATTAGGCACTGGACATAGCTGTTCCTCCTCTTCCTCATCAGCCACCTCCAGACCTGGGGGCTGTTGTTTCTCCATCTGAGGGCTGACGGATGGCCCAGGTTCTGCCTCTCTCTCTGCCAGCTCCATTTCCTCTTCCCCCTCGGAGCTCTCAGGTTGCTTTGATGCTGACCCTGACTCCCACACCGTCTCCTCTTCTGATTGAGCTGCTCGAGGGACCAGTGGTCGATAGGCCACAATATATATTTTTTGCAGCAGGTGAGCATACTGCTGTGGTCATCATGGAAATCAAATGGTTGTTAAAAAGAATCCAACTTTCCCCACCAATTTTACTTGTCAGAAGCTGTCTGAGAAGGTTGCAATTGGCGAACATGTGATCCAGGGATCCTACAACCATTATAAGTACAGATTGCTAAGCACCCAAATTTTGTTCAGGTGACCCTGGGGATGCAGCAATGGTCAAAACCAGTCTTTTTTTTTTTTACAGTGCTATTGTCGCTCTGTGAACAATTGTAAAATGCATGGTTGGTCGTAAGTCGGGAAGAACCAGTATTTCTAAAAAGTTATTTTTACTCTTACAACGATAACGGCTTAGTTGGCTTTCAACCAAAGCAGATAGCTGGAAACTGAGATAGAAGTCTTTGGTGGGGCAACCAGCTAGAGCCGTGATGGCGAACCCATGGTACGCATGCCACAAGTGGCATGCGGAGCCATTTGTCAGGGCACGCGAGGCATTGCCCTGTCAGCTGGCCAGCACGCATGCGCGCGCTGGCCAGCTGACTTTGGCCTTCTTTTGTGGCCATTTTTTGCCCTCTGGAGGCTTCCTTGAAGCCTCCGGAGCATGAAAAACGGGCCCTACGGGCAAACCAAAAGTTCAGGAATGTACTTCTGGTTTGCTTGTAGGGCTGCTTTTCGCCCTCCGGAGCCTTTAGGAGGCTTCCCTGAAGGCTCCGGAGGGCAAAAAATGACCGTATGAGAAAACCAAAAGTCACTTCCGGGTTGCTCGTAGAGTCATTTTTTGCCCTTTGGAGCCTTCAGGGAAGCCTCCGGAAGGCCCCTGAATGCTCCAGAGGACTAAAACCGGCCCTATGAGCAAACTAGAAGTCCATTCCTGAATTTCCGGTTTGCCTGTAGGGCTGGTTTTTTGTGCCTCCGGAGGGCTTGCGGGGGAGGCTGTTTTCACCCTCCTCAGGCTCCTATAAAGCTTCTGGGGCCTGGGGAGGGTGAAAAAAACACGCCAAAATGGGGGGGGGGAGTGCTGGTCATGCGCGCATATGCACTGGGGTCGTGTGTATAGCATTATGGGTGTGGCACGCCTGCACATGATCCTCCTGGCTCCCCCTGCTCTTGGCATGTGAGGCGCAAAAGGTTTGCCATCACTGAGCTACAGAAATATTTCTCAACCCTGGTCAACTTGGTAAAGGTCAACTTCCAGAATTCCAGCAGAATTCTGGGGAATTCTGGGAATTGAGATTCACACACCTTAAACTTGTGTGGATTGAGAAGCCCTGAGCTAGAGAACTGAGAGTGAATTGTGAGCTACTTACAGTTGTTTGCTGAGATGGACGGCTATAGAAATCAATCAATTCACGGGTGAAATCTACTTACCTTCGCTACCTGTTCTCAAATGTGAGCGCATGCAAAAGTGGTTCGGAAGTACCGCTTCGCAAATGTGAGCGTGCACCACTGTGCATGCGCAGGACCTTCCGCGCATGCGCAGAGTGTCCAAAACGGATGTAATGACATCCGGGCACGTGGGTGGAATCTGCTAGCGAGCACACCTGCAAAGGTAAGTAGAACAGCGTGGGAGGGAATCTGCTGTGCCACTTGGGGCATTCGGTCCAGAAAAGATTTGCCATCACTGTCCTAGGTCCTTGAAACGGATTCCACTATCACGGTCTTGGAAGACATCACTCAACGTGGCAATAAACATCATGCTGAAGAGTATAGGTGCAAGGAGACAACCTTGTTTAATGACATTAATGACTGGAAATACCTTGGAGGATTCCCTGGCGCCTTGCACCTGGCCATCATGCATGATGAAATGATTCTGCAGAGGTCTACTGACTCTTGGCAACATCTTATATAAGTGTTGGTTTTATACATTCAGTGCCACTGTTCTGGAAGCATTATTAATCTCTTGCTGCAGTTAAGGAAATGCACATCTCATCCATAGATATAAATCAGCTGAACCTCTTGGGAGGGGACTATAATTCTTTGCAAAATAATAATAATAAAATAATAGAGTATTTGTTTAGAACAGAGAATGAGAACAACAAGGTGATTACAAGTGTGGTATTACAATCGACATAATGCAAGGGATGGCTTTATGGTAGAAGAAGAAGGCACCTTCTGGAGAGCAGCCAGATGATGGGGAAGGTAGGTGAGGTAGATGCTAGGGTAGGTTGAAGGTGTTTGGCTATCAGGAGCTTTAAGGGTATATGGGGATGCCTGTCAAGTCTGCAAGTCATCTTTTCCTTTGGACTTCAGACCTGCCACACTTTCTACTATTCATTTTCTATTGTGGGAAAATGGGAGGGGGGATTATACAGTGTTACGTGACATGTAGCCATAATAACATTCTTTCTAGAAAGCCAAGGTCATCCTTTGTCTCTGAACCTGGCCAGAACTGAATGGGTGGAAACTGCCAACATGGCAGTGGAAGATTGGACCATGTGATGGACTTGTGGGTGTGGGGGCGAGATCGTGAACTTTCAACTGGATGGGGAAAACCGGGAAGCTTTCAGATTCAGGTTTTCCCAGATGTGCCAACATGGCTCTCTTCATAAATTGGAACTTTGAGGAATCTTTTGCCACAGACTCTGATTTACTTTTGGATGCTATTTGGAACCCCGACATTAACTCGAATCTGAGGAGGAAGGAAGACAAGGAGAAGGTGGAGAAGGAGAGGGGAGAAGGAGAAAAAGGAGGAGGAGGAAGGCAGAGGAAGAGATGGTGAAGGAGGAGGAAAAGGAGAAGGAGAAGGAGAGGAAGAAAAAGGAGGAGGAGGAGAGGGAGAAAGAGAAAAAGGAGGAGGAGGAGGTGAAAGAGGAGAAAGAGATGGAGCGGGAGGAAGAAGAAAAAGAAGAAGAGAGGAAGAAGAGGAGGAGGGAAAAGACTTGTATTACTGGGTAGTAAAGTTACATCCTTAGGATTCTCATTCCACCATGTGTCCCTCATAGATGGCCATTTAAAGTAGATCTGTTTGGCAGATATTAGTGGATGTGGTCCTTCCTTTAGAACGCTGGCCTCAGGATATCTGAAAAGCCCATTTAGAGAGAGGCTAGTAGAATACCTTGCAATATAGGATGGCATTGCATGCATTTTCCCCCTTTCCCAAAGGCGTTTTCCTCTAGACGTTTCATTTAGAGCTTACATATTATTTCTATTGGAATTAGAGTTGTTTTTTTTTTATCTGTAGGAGGGACTGGTGGATATTACATGCATTTGTTACTCTTGCTCTGCCTTTCTCTGCCTCCGTGTCGCTTTGTGTGATCCATTCTGTTGGCTGCACTTTAGCCTCTGGGGTTTTAATTCCCGCTCAATATAAAGTCCCTTTTTATGTTCCCAGACATAAAGAGACAAAGGTGAGCCTTGCTGAGGAGAATCTGCTTGAACGGTTCAGAAAAGTAATTCTGCAAGAGGAACATACAGAGGTTAAGTTTTTCCTGCAATTTTTTTTTTAAAGGAAGAAAAGAGATGAAATGTGTAAGTTAAAATACTGTGAGTGTAAATCTGTATCCTGCAAGCAAGGATTGCTGTGGCTTTTATTTCTCTGCAAAATATAATAAAACTCAGCTAAACTTAATCCAAAGGTTGCTGTTACTTTGAATGTTTGGAAAAATAATGAGAAGCCATTGATATCGGGTGGACAAAGACAGAGCAGCTGTATTCGCAACAATATGATTGATCAAATATATGGAAGCTTTTGCGTTCTGTTTAAAGCAATGAACTTGGTTACAAACTGGCATCTATCAGGAGACAGAATGACAACATGTGGCTACGTTCAATAAATAAATATGTATTTAATTAGGGCAGTTAGTAATTGAAGGGATAGCAGGAAAGAGTGGGGCAACAAAATACATTTGAGTAAGAGTTATGGTGGTGCAGTGGTTAGAATGCAGTATTGCAGGCTAATACTGCTGACTGCCAGCAGTAGTGGGCGTTTTGGGATTCCAGGTGGGCGGTGGGGATTTCGGAGGTTAAAACCTCCTTTTGAACTAACGCGTGCGAGAAGCGCCGTCCCATCGCCAGGGAAACTGAGGTGAATCACGTGGTTGTTCAGATTGCACGGGCGCAGCCCGAGAAGATATTTCTGAGAAGAGAAACTTCTCCGGTCGGGCTGCGCCCGTGTGATCTGAGCAACCACGTGATTCACCTCACTCACTGTTTCCCTGGCGATGGGACGGCGCTTGCCTGCGCTTCACCAGCTCAGGCGTGACTGGAGAAGTTTCCTCAGCTCCTCACCGCTCCACTGAAGACATTTCTGAGAAGAGAAACTTCTCCGGTCGCGCCTGAGCTGGTGAAGTGCTAGAAGGGGGTGGGGTGGGGAAGGAGCAGAAAAGACAAAAAGGAGAATGAAAGGGAGAAAGAGGAGGTGGGGGATAGGGGATCCTTGCTGCTTTCTGAGCTTGGTGGTTTTCTTACAGACATTTCATTACCAAACTAGGTAACATCATCACTGCTAAAAGGGAGTGGGGTTGTGGGGAAAGGAGGAGGAGGAGAAGTCGAGTAGAAACTGATAGCAGGGACAGGCAGAAGCGGAGCAAAGCAGTTGCAAAATAGGAGAAAGAAAAGGCAGGAGAGAATTGTTGTTGGCTAATAATAATAAGTGGGCTAACTAGCTCAGCCTTACTTTTGTACATAGCCCTAAGGAAGATAAAAAAAGGAGATAAAAAGGAAAAGCACCGAAAGAGGAGACCTTCGTTTGTTCCTTACGAAAATCGAACCAGATATCAAATATTTAGTCTCGCAGCATCAGCTTCAAAGATCACATTAATCACTAGTAAAGCTAATTTCAATTTACTTTATTGTTTTCTAATTAAACTTTATAAAGTTAAAAACATTATAAACATGCATAAAGTAGAAATAAAAAGATAAATGTATGTACATTTCTTTTTTTAAAAAACACCCTCCTTTCTAAAAAATATTCTGCACTTGCGCAAAAACTGGTGGGCGGTAAGGAAATTTTTCCATCAAGAAAGATCCATTAGTGGGCGGTAGGTAGAAAAAGGTTGACTACCACTGCTCTAGCCAATTGTACAATAAATCCCATACGGAGTAGTATTCAGATTCGTCTTTCTCTTTTAGTTCTTCCGTGAGCCTATCCATCTCTGCACATTCCAATATTTTTTTAATTACATTGTCTTCTGTTGGTATATAATTATATTGGCCTGGATTTCTTAAAGGGCACAAATATCCACCTCTCAAGACTTCAGGCACTTGTTGGAGGCTGTTTCCTTTAGCAGGAGGACTGGGACTGCTTTCTGCCTTGAAGAGCATGTTTCTCCGTTTCTCCTTTGGGGAAATATTCTATCTTGCCTCTTTTTAATATTAAGAACAAAAAATAAGTTAATGGTGGGCAGGCTTCCTACACAACAGTCACTAAACATAAGTCAAGTCAACTATCGGTACATAAGGGACGCTCAGTGGCTAAGACTGCTTGTCGATCAGAAAGGTCGGCAGTTTGTCAGTTCGAATCCCTAGCGTTCGCGTAAGAGAGTGAGCTCCCATTACTTGTCCCAGCTTCTGCCAATTTAGCAGTTCAAAAGCATGTAAAAATGCAAGTAGAAAAACAGGGTCTAGCTTTGGTGGGAAGGTAACAGCGTTCCGTGCGCCTTTGGCGTTCAGTCATGCCGGCCCCATGACCACGGAGACGTCTTCGGACAGCGCTGGCTCTTCGGCTTTGAAACGGAGATGAGCACTGCCTCCTAGAGTCAGGAACGACTAGCACATTTGTGCGAGGGGAACCTTTACCTTTACTTTACTTGTACAT
The DNA here is from genome assembly GCF_964273705.1 of Natrix helvetica. Taxonomy (NCBI): domain Eukaryota; kingdom Metazoa; phylum Chordata; class Lepidosauria; order Squamata; family Natricidae; genus Natrix; species Natrix helvetica. The sequence goes on along the minus strand of NC_138550.1, from coordinate 7,993,490 downwards.
CTTTTAGGCTTTGCGAGGCCGTTATGTTAAAAGGAAATCAGGTGCCTGAATGTGAGGTGTGAGCAGAAACATGATAGGGATCAACAATAGGAATAGCAAATGTTATAACAGTCGAGTCTCTGGAGGATAGAAGAAAAGAACATGAATTGGGTGTTAAAAACAGGTTTATCTGAGGTTTGCAGCATACACATTCAGAAAAATGGGGATTTTCTCGTCCAGGTCATGGAAAGTCTTGCCAGCACACAAATGAGCACTTTCCTATTCAATGAAATGGATTAACCTGCGGATTTTCTTCCAGGTTATAACATTTGGACTTGCCGCATTAAATTCCAACCCTCTTTTTTCTTTCTTTCGTTTTTCGTTTTTCTTTCTTTGCCTTGTCAATAGCCTTGCACCTTTCCGAAGACTATAAAGCAGTCCAACAGTTCCCTCCAGAGTAAATTGAAGCATTATCAAGGCAGAGAACAAATCTTGACAGAGAAAATTGCTTTCCTGTTTGTTTATGCTTGGAAAATTTTGCAGGCCGCAAATAAAACCTGGTAAAACGCATCCAAATTGGCTTCGCTTGGAAAGGGTTTTCGGCAGCTTAGGGGGAAAAAGAAAAATTAGGAATGGGAAAGGAGTGAGGCTTCGGGGGTGGGGGGGAATCTCTTTGTGTGGGCAGCCTTCATGAGCTTTTTTTGGAAATTGGTTTGTGTGCATGGGAGGGGGGGGAGCAGACCTAGTCCTTGACTTACAATCGTAAGGGAACCTGGTGGTCATAACAGAAGAACAGAACTGGAAGGGACCTTGGAGGTCTTCAAGTCCAACCCCCTGCTCAAGCAGGAGATATCAGTGATGGCTAAGCTTTTTCTCCTCACGTGCCGAAATTGCGCACATGCCCACACCCATAATGCAATGCGACCCGCCTCCGTGCATGTGTGCGTCGCCCCCCCCCACACGCTCCCTTCACATGCGTATGACCCCCCACTGTGACCCATTTTGGTCCTAGCAGGCCTCCTTGCAGTCTCCAAGGCCAAAAATGCCCCTGCGGTCCGTTTTGGGCCTAGCAGGCCTCCCTGAAGCCTCCTGGGACCAGAAATAGGCCGCGGGGGGCACCCTCTGTGCTCCCCCCCCATGCATGTGTGTGTGACCCTTGCCCCTGCGCATGCGCACACAACTCCCCCCCCATGTTTCTGTGTGTCTCACATGTGCGGTAGAGACCCGAAAATCAGCTGGCTGGTGGGAGGTGCGCACGCATGCACGGTGGAGCTGAGCTTGGTGGTGGCGCATGTGCCCATAGAGAGCACGTATGCCATAGGTTCACTATCATGGCCCTATATCATTTCAGACAAATGGCTGTCCATTTTTTTCTTGATATGGCGTATCCATAACTTCTGGAGGAATGCCGTTCCACTGATTAATTGTTCTGACTATCAGGAAATTTCTCCTTAGTTCTAGGTTGCTTCTCTCCTTCATTAGTTTCCACCCATTGCTTCTTGTCCTGCCTTCGGGTGCTTTGGAGAATAGCTTGACTCCCTAGGACTGTGATGACGAACCTATGACATGCGTGGCACAGGTGGCATGCGCAGCCATTTATTAGGGCACACAAGACATTGCCCTGACAGCTCCAGCACGCATGCGCGCTGGCCAGCTGACTTTGGCCTTCATTTTCAGCTGTTTTTCCCTCACCGGAGGCTTCAGGGAAGCCTCCTAAAACCTCCGGAGGGCGCCCGGAGGATGGGGAAGGGGGGAGGCTGTTTTCGCCCTCCCCAGGCTCCTAGAAAGCCTCTGGAGCGTGGGGAGGATGAAAAACGGGTCCATTGCGCACCAACACCGGGGAGGACAGGGTGCACACGTGCATGCATGTGGGGGGTTGCACGCATTGAATTATGGGTGTGGGCACACCCGCACACGACCCCCTGCGCTCCCCCCACTTTTGGCACGCGATGGGAAAAAGTTTAGCCGCCACTGCCCTCATTGTTTAACGTGTTACTTACACAATAGCAGAAAAATGCCAGAAAAATCTCTCTCCCTATCTCCCCCCACCTCTCTCTCTTTTTCTGAGATTAATTCTTGACAATAATGGATTAAGTAATTAAGAATCTTCGTTGAGGCTCAAAATCCTCTGCCTTTTGTGACTACCTCAATCTTCTTAAAAGGGGTTTTTAATAATGTGTCCATATTACGACTGTACTGTACGCCTTCCCACAAGGACTCGAGTCGTGACCGTCATAAAAGATTCTAGGATGTTGATTGCGTGGTTGCGATGTCATTTTTAAGTCCTACAACTGTGGACATCCCAGTTTTCTCTGGGGTTGTTCTACAGTGTGGGGGAGATAGAAGAGAATAGTTGTAGCTCAGGGTTGGACCTGTGGAGTCCTTGCTGCTCTCTGAGCTTCGTTGTTTTCTTGCAGAGGTTTTATTACCCCACAAGGTAACATCATCAGTGCTGGAAGGGAGTGGGATTTGCTCTCTGCTTATGTACAAATGGCTTGCCCTGTCCATGTTAGTTGGAGTGTTGTGATAATGTTAGAATATTTTTTTTCTTTAGAATAATAACTTTATTGTCACTTTGAACGTACACTAATCGGCATATATTAAAATGAACTTTCATTGCATACAGCTCTCAAAGGGTCACCACCGTCAGGGTGTGAATTCCGCCCTGAATTAACGAGGTGTGAATCTTGGCATTCCTTGAAAGCGTACCTTTGAAGTAAGCGAAAATAAACCCGAGGCATAATCTAATAAAAAAACCTTTAATGTAAATAAAGTAAAAATACAAACTTGCTAACTAAATTAATCACGTCTTGGCAGACCTCCTTTGTCTGCCTGCATACAGACAAAGGAAGGAAGGAAGGAAGAAGCACAGGACCTAGTTACTTGCGGGATCGCATCCTCCCACATACATCCCTGCGGCCAATCCGCTCTCACAGGGAGGGGCTTCTCCAGGTGCCGTCCACTAGGCAATGCCAGTGGGTGGCGCCAAGGAATAGGGCCTTCTCTGTGATGGGCCCAACCCTCTGGAATGACCTCCCCCCCGATATTAGAACCACCACGGACTTCCGCTCCTTCCGACAAAAATTGAAGACTCACCTGTTCCGATTAGCTGGCCTGGCATAATTATAACTGTTATAACTGTTACCTCCCGGAAAGATACTTTTAACTGGTATTTTAAGGGTATTGTTTTAAATTTAATTGATTTTAGGGTTTTAAAGCCATATTTATATTCTTGCTGTACAGTTCTTTTAATTTGTTTAACCTCCTCCATATTTATATTTATTCACTTATTTTCATCTGTTTATCTATTTAATGAATTTTACTGTGGATGATGTATTTGCTGTGTGGACTGTACACCGCCCCGACTCCCTTTTGGGAGAGGGGGCGGTCTAGAAGTGTGAAGAAATAAATAATAAATGAATAAATGTAATGACCTGCGCAGTAAATCATTGCTGATAAGAAAACAGTTCATGCTGCACAGAATGTAGATACAGCTGGCAAACCAAATAAACGCAGTGACAACCACCTCCAATAGACACTACAGAATCATGACAAAATAAATAAATGCAAAATTATGCATATACCCACATATAGGATTTGACACAGAGAAACACCACTGTCTAGTTCGGATGTATAAATGTACATGGCAAGAAAAACAATCTTGCGAGTTTACCAGACGGATGGCATAAGGAACAAAGCAGGGGTCGGATTCAGCCGTTTCGGGGGAACCCAGTCATGGCTAACCTGCCATTGCGTGCCAAAAGTGAGGGGGTTATGTGCACACGTGTCCTCCCTCCCCACATCCGCATGACCCCCCCTCCGTTCATCCACGCGCAACCCCTTGCCCTCCCCCTCACTTTTGGCACGTGATGGCACAGTGGACCTGTTTTTCACCCTCCCCAGGTTCCAGAGGCTTTCTAGGAGCCTGGGGAGGGTGAAAACAGCCTTCTCCGCCCCATCATAGGCACTCCAGAGGCTGGAAACAATCCATTTTCCAACATATGGTTTGCGTGTTGGGTCAAGAGGCTTCCTTGAAGAAAGAAAAACGGCCCAATGTGCAAACCGGAAATCTGTTCCTGAACTTCCGGTTTGCACGTTGGGTTGTTTTTCACTCTCCGGAGACTTCAGGAAAGCCTCCGGAGGGCGAAAAATGGCCGAAAATGAAGGCCGAAATCAGCTCCAGCGCACACATGCGTGGTGGAGCTGACAGGGCAATGCCCCGCCCTAAAAATGGCTTCGTGGGCCACCTGTGGCACACGTGCCATAGGTTTGCCATCACGGGTGAACCGGTAGTTATGGCCAAGTGTCTGGGTCTATCCACCTGCTCCGGTGCTATCCTGTCCTGTACAATCACTGTGTTTTGTGTGCAAGGTGCACACAAGTGAAGCACGCTCACATTTTTGATTCTGGGCGAACTGGTTGTTAAATTGTGTGAAGCCCACCTCTGGAACAAAGCTGTTACCGAATCTGGTAGTCCTGCTAGAAATACTTCAAAGCCTCCTCCCAGAGGGGAGCAACAGACACAGACCGTAAAGTGGGTGTGTGAGGTCTCTAACAATGCTTTGAGCTCTAAGCGCACGACACTTATAAGCATTATCCTGAATAACAGGAAGCGAGCTTCCTGTAGTCTTCTCCGCTGTCCTCACCACTCTCTGTAGGGACTTTCTATCCGAGGCACTGCTGCCACCAAACCAAATAGTAATGCAGTTTGTTAAAACGCTCTCAATCGTGCCTCTGTAAAAAGTGGCGAGGACAGAAGGAGAAAGATGATGCTGATGATGTTGCCTAGGTGGGTAATAAAACACCTGCAAGAAAACAACCAAGCTCGGAAAGCACCGAGGACTAATTTATGTTACCTGATTGGGTAATAAAACACCTGCAAGAAAACAACCAAGCTCAGAGAGCACCAAGGACTCCACTGCAGGAGAGGATAACTGATCTCCCTAAAAACAGATTCCGCTTTTGAGGCAATTTGATATGTGCAAAGTTGCAAAAAGAAATAATCAACTATAAAATGTCGGTGATTAAACAACAGAGATTGTGTTACAGGCAAACAAATCAATAGTGAGAATTCTTCTTCACGAGATGCAATTGTTCATTTGCTCTACAAATCTGAAGACAGTTAATGTCTTTTTAGTCTACAAGAGGGCCATAAAATGTGGTCATTCTTCACCAAAACAACTTTACTGTGAATAAGTTTCTGTAGCTTAGCTTATTACAGGCAGACCTTGCTTAAGGACTGATCGTTTAGCGGCTGAAGTTACGACAGGCTTTGAAAAAGGGACTTACAACCCAGATTTGAAGTTCTGGTTTGCAAGGTCCTGGGGTCACACGACCACTATTTATAATGTTTTTGCTTGGAAACCAGCGTTTACGTCCAGGGGAAAAAAACGTCATTGCAAATAATGGGTTCGCTTAATGACTATCCCATTCACTTTTTTGCCTGTTACTTTCACTTAACAACCACTGCAAAAAAATAAAAAAAGATTAAATCAGTTCTCCCATGTGATGATCCCCCTTAAGGACTGCAATGACTTACAACTATAATCCTGGCTCAATTATGGTCATAAGTTGAGGACTACCTGCATACTGTACAATGCAGTTGCAAAGTGCCATGAATAATGGCTATGTTTAATGAAGAAATATGTATTTAATTAGGGCAGTTGGTAATTGAAGGGATAGAAGGAAAGAGTGCGGCAACAAAATACACCTGAGTAAGAGTTATGGTGGTGCAGTGGTTAGAATGCAGTATTGCAGGCTAATTCTGCTGACTGCCAGCAGTTCGATCCTGGCTGGCTCCAGAAGGACTCAGCCATCCATCCTTCCAAGGTTGGTAAAATGAGGACCCAGATTGTTGGGGACAATATGCTGACTCTGTAAATTGCTTGGAAAGGGCTGGAAAGGGCTGTGAAGCAATATATAAGTGCTATTGGGAAGGAAGGGAGGGAGGGAGGGAGGGAGGGAGGAAGGAAGGAAGGAAGGAAGGAAGGAAGGAAGGAAGGAAGGAAGGAAGGAGCTGTGGTGGTGCAGTGGTTAGAATGCAGTATTGCAAGCTGACTCTGCCCATTGTTAGCAGTTTGATTCTGACTGACTCAAGCATGACTCAGCCTTCCATCCTTCCGAGGTCAGTAAAATGAGGACCTAGATAGTTGGAGGCAATGTGCTGACTCTGTAAACTGCTTAGGGAGGGTTGTAAAGCACTCTGAAGCTGCATATAAATCTAAGTACTATTGCGAAGGAAGGAAAGAAGGAAGGAAGGAAGGAAGGAAGGAAGGAAGGAAGGAAGGAAGGAAGGAAGGAAGGAAGGAAGGAAGGAAGGAAGGAAGGAAGGAGCAAGCTGTGGTGGTGCAGTGGTTAGAATGCAGCATTGCAGTCTGACTCTGCCCACTGTCAGGAGTTCGATCCTGACTGGCTCAAGATCAACTCAGCCTGCCATCCTTCTGAGGTGGGTAAAATGAGGATTCAGATTGTTGGGGGCAATAGAATTGCTATCTCTATCGACGTCATCCGGATCTAGGGTGAAATAAAGGAATTTCTTGGTAGAGTATTTAAAGGCGCTATCATCAACCCTAATCTTTTCTTTTCAATAGCAATGCATTATGGAGAGCTGCTTGACTGAAGCAGTGACTTACGTCAGTGCTAAAAAGAATGCACATTGCACAATCATGGCTTATGAGCATGAATGGTCTGACGTAGATGAGATGAATCTAACATTTGATGAAGCAAAGATTCAAGTCTTCATTTTTCAGATTGTATGCTTCTGTTTGTTGGATTACTTCAAAATTGTGACCCTGCCATACTGGGTATTAAGAGCCATTCTTCACCATAATAGTCATATTCTCTCCTTACCACCCACTCTCTAACAATTACGGCTTGTTTCCAGTTATTGAACAAGTGAATGTTTAATCGAGCTTGTGCAATCTAAGTCATGATCAATCTGAGCAGGTACTACAAAGTGCAAGAGCTTTGACATATGAACTTGGGTCTTGAAAACTGTCAGATCTGTTTAAAAATCCACTTAGGATTTCGTGGTGTTTTTTTTCCCCTGTCTCTAAAAATGGATGATTGCATCCAGTGAAGTTACAACATGGAGCATTCCCCTCGCATCTATTTCACTGCTGCTGTTCCAAATGACTTTTGCTTTTTTTAAAATTTAATTTGGTTTATCGTACTTGTATGATAATATTTGATTGTCGATCAGAAAGGTCAGCAGTTCGGCGGTTCGAATCCCTAGCGCCGCGTAACAGAGTGAGCTCCTCTACTTGTCCCAGCTTCTGCCAACCTAGCAGTTCGAAAGCACGTAAAAATGCAAGTAGAAAAATAGGAACCACCTTTGGTGGAAAGGGAACAGCGTTCTGTGCGCCTTCAGAAAAACACTAGAAAACACTAGATGGTTCCGCCCCAGGCGCCTGATGGAACCAGATAGGTTCCAGACGGAGCTTGGGCCACCTCCTGCAGCCCTGACCCGCCCTCGGGTAGAGGACCTGGTGGCCGCGTGGAATAATGCGACTACCGGGGCCTTGAACCGGGTGGCGCCTTTGCGGCCTCTCCGGCGGCAACGATCCACCCTGGCTCCTTGGTTTACCGAGGAGCTAAGGGTGATGAAGCGCCGCAAGAGATGCCTAGAGAGTCGTTGGAGATCCTCCCGATCCGAATTTGACCGAGCACAGGTACGAGCCCATTTAAGGACGTACCTAGTGGCATTGAGAACGGCCAAACGCCAATATTGTGCCGCTCTCATTGCATCCGCAGAGAACCGCCCTGCCGCCCTGTTTTGGGTGTCCCGCTCCCTTCTGTTTCAGAGGCCGCGGGAGGCCCCTTTACAGGGTAGGGCAGAGGAATTTGGGAAATATCTGTAGGATAAAGTCGCTCAAATCCGGAAGGATTGGGTCCCCTTCAGTGGCCCAGTCGAGACGCCAATGGCGAGTCTTGAGAAACCTTTTTGGGAGGAGTTTGACTTGGTTGTCATCGAGGATTTGGACAGATTGTGTGGACGACTGCGACCTACCACATGTTTACTGGACCCGTGTCCCTCCTGGCTTGTACTGGCATCCTGGGAGGTTACACGCGACTGGCTCCTGGGCCTAGTGAACGCTTCGTTGGGTGAGGGGTCTCTTCCGGCCGCCTTGAAAGAGGCGGTGGTGAGACCCTTGTTCAAGAAGCCTTCCCTGGACCCTACGGAGCTGGCCAATTATCGTCCTGTCTCCAACCTTCCCTTTTTGGCGAAGGTTGTAGAGAGTGTGGTGGCTTCTCAGTTCCCACGACATCTGGAGGAGAATGATTATCTAGACCCGCGCCAGTCCGGCTTTCGCCCCAGGCACAGTACAGAGACGGCCTTGGTCGCGTTGGTGGATGATCTCTGGAGGGCCAGAGATAGGGGTTGTTCCTCTATCCTGGTCCTATTAGACCTCTCGGCGGCTTTTGATACCATCGACCATGGTATCCTGTTGCACCGACTGGAGGGGTTGGGGGTTCGGGGCACCGTTTTGCGGTGGTTCGGCTCCTACCTCTCTGGCCGGACGCAACGTGTGTTGGCAGGGGAGCAGAGGTCGACCCTAAGCCCCCTTACTTGTGGGGTGCCACAGGGGTCGGTCCTCTCTCCACTCCTGTTCAACACATACATGAAGCCGCTGGGTGAGATCATCCGTGGTTTCGGGGTGGGATATCATCTGTACGCTGATGATACTCAGCTGTACATTTCCACCCCGAACCACCCCAACGAGGCCGTCGAAGTGATGTCCCGGTGTGTGGAAGCCGTACGGGTCTGGATGGATGACAACCGACTCAAGCTCAACCCTTCCAAGACGGAGTGGCTGTGGGTTCCGGCCCCCCGGTTCAACCAGTTAATCCCATCTCTGGCCATTGGGGGCATTCAACTCGCCCCCGTGGAGCGGGCGCGCAATTTGGGCGTCCTCCTGGATGTCAGGCTGTCCATGGATGACCATGTGACAGCCGTGGCCAGGGGGGCGTTCCACCAGATTTGCCTGGTGCGCCAATTGCGCCCCCTATTGGACCGGGACGCCCTACGCACAGTCACCCATGCGCTGGTGACGTCTCGCCTGGAATACTGTAACGCTCTCTACATGGGGCTTCCCTTGAAATGCACTCGGAGACTGCAGTTGGTCCAGAATGCGGCCGCGCGGGTGATTATGGGGAGTACTAAGTACTCCCATGTGACACCTCTCCTGCGCGAGCTGCACTGGCTTCCTGTGGTCTATCGGGTGCGTTTCAAGGTCTTGATTACGATCTTTAAAGCGCTCCATGGCTCAGGACCTAGTTACCTGCGGGATCGTATTCTGCCCCATACATCCCTACGACCCATCCGCTCGCACAGAGAGGGACTTCTCCAGGTGCCGTCCACCAGACAGTGCCATGGGGCGGCGCCTAGGAGCAGAGCCTTCTCTGTGGCGGGCCCAGCCCTGTGGAATGACCTCCCCCCGGATATTAGGACCACTACTGACCTCCGCTCCTTCCGTGTAAAGCTCAAGACCCACCTATTCCAAATAGCCGGCCTGGCTCAATCATAACTTCATAACGCTCCTGATGGGTTTTTTAATTCAGTAATTTTATTTAATGGGATTTTAAATTGTGTTTTTTAATTGTCTTTCACTTATGAGTCTACCTCCTCCATGCACATGTATATGTCTTTGTTCTTTATGTATGTATGTTTGTCTTTATCTGTATTTTATCTGTTTTGATTGTACGCTGCCCCGAGTCCTTCGGGAGAGGGTTGCGGCTAATCAAATAAAAATTATTATTATTATTATTATTATTATTATTATTATTATTATTATTATTATTATTATTATTATTATTAATCAGTGTTTAGTCATGTTGGCCACATGACCACGGAGACGTCTTCGGACAGCGCTGGCTCTTTGGCTTTGAAACGGAGATGAGCACTGCCCCCTAGAGTCGGGAACGACTAGCCCATACGTGCGAGGGGAACCTTTACCTTTACTTTATAGCTGCCTATCTCATAAGTAATTGACTTTATTGTATAGGTAGCTATACAAAAATGATGAACAAAATTAAACATTCCATTAAAAACAAATTCAATACGGTAATCTGCAACCTATGGCTACAATTCAAGCCAGAATTTCTGTGTTCAGGAAGGCAGCTATTAAATGAGTTGTGCCTGATTTTACAATCTTTTTTTTTGCCATGGTCGTTAGGCAAAACACTGCCCCATTTTACATTTAACTTTCTTCCCGCAGTTGTTAAGCAAATCACTGCCATTGCTAAGTTAGTAACGAAGTCAGTAAGTTTCAACATCTTTTTTGTAACGTGGTGACCAAAACTGGATGCAGTAATTCCAGGTGTGGCCTTACTAAGGCTTTATAAAGCGATACTAAGATTTCACGTAATTTTGATTCTATGCCTCTGTTTATATAACCGAGGATTGTATAATTGTTTATACAACTAAGGATTGATAAATGATAGCGGCAAACCACGTCCGTACTCTTGCCAGAAAGACAACACCCTGCATGTTTTTTTGAACTTCTCCGTGGTTTAAAAGAAAAGGTTCAGCAAAGCATAAAAATGATTCCCTTTAACAGCTCTTGAATTTATGGCAGCTGCAGCTGTGAGGTGGAGCTTCTGTCACATGGTGGGGCCTGCCTTTTTGATTGTGTGTTTGTGTGTGTGTGTGTGTTGATATATATATATATATATATATATATATATATATATATATATATATATATATATATATATATATATATATATATATTTATACATAATTATGATGATGAAAGAAGCATTTAATGAGTAAAAACAATACACATTTTGAAAGAAAGCAAGAGAAGGAAAGTTTTAAGTAAGGGAAAAGTGCTAAGAAAGAAAGAGTTGGACTTGAATCTGCGTCTCCTCAGCCCTAAGCTAATCACTTAGCTACTAAACTACATTGATTTTCAACCAATCTTAATTTTGATTTAGCTTGCTTTCTGGGTTAGATTGTTATATGGACCCAGGCAGTAGTGGGATTCAAATTGTTTTACTACCGGTACTGTGGGCGTGGCTTGGTGGGTGTGGCAGGGGAAGGTTACTGCAAAATCCCCATTCCCTCCCAATCAGCTGGGACTCGGGAGGCAGAGAATAGATAGGGGCGCGGCCAGCCAGAGGTGGTATTTACCGGTTCTCTGAACTACTCAAAATTTCCGCTACTGGTTCTCCAGAACCTGCTGAATACAACCTCTGGACCCAGTTTAGTTTATGCTTTGTTGCACTGTGTGAAAACAGAACAGAACAATAGACTTGAAAAGTACCTTGGAGGTCTTTTAGTCCAACCCCTGCTCAAGTAGGAGACCCTGTACCATTTCTGACAAACGGTTGTCTAGTCTCTTCTTAAAAGCCTCCAGTGATGCAGGCACCCACAATTTCCAAAGGCAAGCTGTTTATCGATTTCATTGTCAGAAAATTTCTCACCCGTGGTGCAGCTGTGGTGCAGGAGGCTGACTAGGCCACGCCTACCATGGCCACGCCCACCCAGCAACCAGGCAGAGAAACCCTTGCTAAAATTTTTGAAGCCCACCCGTGCCACTAATCTTATTTGTTGCAGACCATAGATAGATTCAGTACATACCGGTAGCTTAAACAAGTAGGAAGGTAGCTTTTATGTGTGAATAAAACAGCTGTGCGAAATGTAGTCATTTCTACCCTGGCTCAACTGATAAGGAGGCGAGCCTGTGGCTTAGTGGCTAAGACTCCTGCCTAAGATATATACAGCCCAGGTTCAAATCCCAGTAAGGGTATGGCTAGCTGATGAGAGCTAATTAGCTTGAAATAGATCTATACTAGTCTCCCTTTATTTATTTATTAGTACAAATACAACACAAATATAAAAAGGCAACATTAAAAATAAAAATATGGTTTTCTGCCTGCATGGTCTTCTGTGATGAGCAGAAAGAGGGAGTAGTGACCTTCCTCCCATATTTAGGCATACCAGGGGTTGTAACACAAATACATACCTATTTCCCTGGCTCAACTGATAAGGAGGCGAGCCTGTGGCTTAGTGGCTAAGACTCCTGCCTAAGATATATACAGCCCAGGTTCAAATCCCAGTAAGGGTATGGCTAGCTGATGAGAGCGAATTAGCTCAAAATAGATCTATACTAGTCTCCCTTTATTTATTTATCAGTACAAATACAACACACACACACACACATATATATATATTGGACATGGATCTCTGTTGGTGGCATAGTCAATGGGCCACTGCTGAACCATCCATCAATCCGTCAATCCAATCGGTGCAGGTTTTTTTTTTTTGTTGCAAAAAAATATATATGTCCCATGTATCAATTGAAAAACTCTTTTCAGCCCTTATGCTGTGAGTTAATAGCCTGGCCCTGCAACCAGAGCAGATCAAGTCAAATGGTCCCCGGGAGATATTTAAGAAGGATTTGGCCCCCAGCCTTCAGCTGCCAGCTGCCTGGTGGCTTTTAATGGGGATGAAATTGAATGGAAAATAATATTTATAATTCCACATTGCTTAGCGATACATGGCTGATCCGGGACACTGTGGAACCGTTAGCTTTCCCCATTAGCCCCATCCTGATTAATAGGGACGAATGCCAGCATGTATAGGAAGTCTAAATATCTGTATTTAAGGCTTTTAAGTAAAATAAAACAAAAGAAAAACACAACTTGGTTGTGTTGGTGTCCCTGAGGATTTTATTCCCCTAGTCCTGCCTGACTCTAGGGGGCAGTGTTCATCTCCATTTCGAGAGTCGTGGAGTCAGTGCTGTTACTTTTCCCACCAAAGTGGTACCTACCGTATTTATCTACTCATATTTACACACTTTTGTGGTGTGGGAATGGTGCGGTGATATAGAGGTGGAGCTCTCGCCTGACCATCAGGAGGCTGTGAGTTCGATCCTAGCTAGAGGCAGATATTTCTCTCTCTGGGCACAGTGAGAATATATCTGCTGAACAAAACTCCACATTGGCAACAGGAAGGGCATCTGGCCATGAAAAACACTCTGCTAGCTACATTCAGTTGCCCAGACTCCACCCCTCAAGGGATTTGGGGGGGTTGTTAAATGAAGAAGAAGAAGATGATTTACATGCCTTTGAACTTTCAAGAAGAGACTGGACTGCCCCCTGTCAGAAACAGTGTATGGTCTCCTGCTTGTGCAGGGGGTTGGACTAGATGACTTACAAGGTCCCTTCCAACTCTGTTAATCTGTTATCTGTTACAGCCACATTTCGGTCCAGCTGTAGCTCCAGAGCGATAGCTCTAACCAAACTTTTGGGTTTTTTGCTTTTTTGCTGAGAAATCTAGTTTAGAGGGAAGGGAATTATAAATAGTCACAGATGTTCACATGCCCACTTGCTTTCTTAAGCACTGTTTGACACGTCTACCGAAGCTCCCAAAACAAGCCAGCAAAGTGGAACAGGATGTCAGCTGTCATGGAGGCACGCTCTGCAGAGTGGAAGGATCCCTGGAGAGATAGCGTGCACATGTCAGAGGCAGTTTGGGGAGGAGGTGGGGTGGGCAAAGGGGGAGAGAACTAGACCCCCGACTAACGAAAGGGACCCATGCTTAGCAGCCCGGTTAGCTTGGAGCTTGTGTCTTCTAAACATTTCCATGGAAACCCGAGAAGTTTTGGTTCACTGTAAGTGTCTAAATTTGTTTTCTGACTCCACTCCGCAAACACAGAATTGGGCGAGGCTAGCTTTAGGGAGGGGTCAGGAGAGAAATCAGATCTGAAACCATTGTGAATGTCAAAGGCAAAGGAATATAAACTTTGGAGACAGAGGCAGAGAGACAGAAAGAGAGAGAGATGGAGGGACAGAGAGGTAGAGAGAGAGAGATGAGAAGAGGATGGGAAGAGAAGAGAAGAAAGGAATGGGAAGAGAAGAGGAATGGGGAGGAATGGGAAGAAGAGATGATTGGGAAGGGAAGAGGAAAAGAAAGGAATGGGAAGGAAAGGGAAGAGAAGAAAGGAATGGGAAGGGAAGAGAAGAGCGGAATGGGAAGAGAAGAGGAGAAAGGAATGGGAAGGGAAGAAAAGAGAGGAATGGGAAGGGAAAAGAAGGGAAGGGAAGGGAAGAAAAGAAAGGGAAGGGAAGAGAAAATAGAACAGAAGAAGAAAGGAATGGGAAGGGAAGCGAAGGGAAGAAAAGAAAGGGAAGGGAGGAGAAGAGAGAAGAGGAGAAGAAAGGAATGGAAAGGGAAGAGAAGAAAGGAATGGGAAGGGAAGAGAAGTGAAATGAAGGGAAGAAAAGAAAGGGAAGGGAAGAGAGAAGAGAGGAGAAGAAAGGAATGGGAAGGGAAGAGAGAAGAGAGGAGAAGAAAGGAATGGGAAGGGAAGAGAAGGAAGGAATGGGAAGGGAAGAGAAGGGAAGAAAAGAAAGGGAAGGGAAGAGGGAAGAGAAGAGGAGAAGAAAGGAATGGGAAGGGAATAAAAGTGAAATGAAGGGAAGAAAGGGAAGGGAAGGGAAGAGAAGAGAGGAGAGAGACATTAACTGTATGTTTATGTGTCTGTCTCACTTTGTCCTTCAAATTTTGGGATAACAAGAACCTTCCCCCAAAGAGCTGCAATGCCAAGAAGCTTCATCAGAAAAGAACATTACAGCTGGGCTTTTCTTACCATTATTATTATTATAATTACCGAATGGCTTCTGCTCCATCGTCATACACAGGATACGTTTGTTGAGAATTTGCTACGGAGTATAGGTAGTCCTCGACGTACGACCACAATCACACCCAAACTTTATGTTGCTAAGTGAGACATTTGTTAGGTGAATGTTGCCCTCTTGTACGACCTCTCTTGCCACGCTTGTTAAATGAATCACTGCAGTTGCTTAGCTAGTAACACGGTTGTTAAGTGAATCTGGCTTCCCCATTGACGTTGCTTGTCAGAAGGTCACAAAAGGGGATCGCATGACCTCAGGACCCTGTCATGGTCATAAATGTGAGTCAGTTTCCAAGTGGGCGTATTTTGAACACGTGACCCTGGGGATGCTGCAATGGTCATAAGTGTGAGAAGCGGTCATAAGTTCTTTATTCAGTGCTGTTGTAATTTCAAATAGTCACTAAACAAACTGTTGTAAGTCGAGGACTACTTCTACTTGCTGTTCACCCCAGATGCTTAAATGAAACATAAGTGATGCATAATTTTTATTTTGGTTAAAAGTAAAGATAAAGGTTCGCCTTGCACATATGTGCTAATCGTTCCATACTCTAGGGGGCAGTGCTCATCTCCGTTTCAAAGCTGAAGAGCCAGCGCTGTCCGAAGACGTCTCCGTGGTCATGTGGCCGGCATGACTAAATGCCAAAGGCACATGGAATGCTGTTTCCTTCCTACCAAAGGTGGTTCCTATTTTTCTACTTGCATTTTTACCTGCTTTCGAACTGCTAGGTTGGCAGAAGCTGGGACAAGTCACGGGAGCTCACTCCGTTGCGCGGCGCTAGGGATTCATTCAGGTGGGGGGGGGAAATCACTCAAAAGCAGCTCGGTGTGATATGGATGCATTAATATACATTTGTGAAAGATGGAGATCAGTGTTTTTCAAACTTGGCAACTTGAAGAGGTGTGGACTTCCGTTCCCAGCATGCTGGCTGGGAAATTCTGGGAGTGGAAGTTCGTATATCTTCAAGTTGTCAAGTTTGAAAAACAGGGATGCTGTGGGGTTGAAAAACAATTTGATGGCATATTATCAATCAACCAGTCAGCCGATCAATCATATCAAGACAATGGTTGCAGCTGCCAAAAACAGCCAATCCAACCTTAAGCTGCATGAATAGACTCAAGATCACGTGAAGGGTTAATACCACTTTATAAGGCTTTGGTAAGGCCACACTTGGAATACGGTATCCAGTTTTGATCGACACGATGTAAAAAAGTTGTTGAGACTCTAGAAAGATTGCAGAGAAGAGCAACAAAGATGATTAGGGGACTGGAGGCTAAAACATATGAAGAACGGTTGCAGGAACTGGGCATGTCTAGTTTAATGAAAAGAAGGACTAGGGGAGACATGATAGCAGCCTTCCAGTATCCCAGGGGCTGCCACAAATAAGAGGGAGTCAAGCTATTCTCCAAGGCACCTGAAGGCAGGACAAGAAACAATGGAAAGTAACTAAGGAGAGAAGCAACCTGGAAGTAAGGAGAAATTTCCTGGCAGTGACAACAATTAAGCAGTGGAATAACTTCTCTCCAGAACTTGTGAGTTCTCCAGTACTGGAGGTTTTTAACAAGCAATTTGTCTGGAATAGTAGAAGGTTTCCTACTTGAGTAGGGGGTTGACTAGAAGACCTCCAAGATCCCTTCCAACTTTGTTATTCTGTTAAGGGAACTAGGTATGTCTAGCCCAGGGGTGTCCAAACTTGGGAACTTTAAGACTTGTGGACTTCAACTCCCAGAATTCCCCAGCCAGCTGGGGAATTCTGGGAGTTGAAGTCCACAAGTCTTAAAGTTCCCAAGTTTGGACACCCCTGGGCTAGCCTAACAAAGAAAAAGTTTACAGGTGACATGGCAGCTGTCTTCTGATATTTGTCCAGAATGGTTTAGGGCAGTGATGGCTAAACTTTTTTGGCTCATGTGGCAAAAGTGGGGGGAGCGCAGGGGGGTTATGCGTGAGCGTTTTTACACCCATAATGCTATGCCCGTGTGTGTCCCCCACTTTTGGCGTGCTTTTTTCACCCTCCCTAGGCTCCAGAGGCTTTCTACGAGTCTGGAGAGTGTGAAAACAGCCCCCCCCCGGCTCCCTGGAGCTCCCTGGAGGCTTCAGGAGCTTTTCTGAATGTTCCAGAGGGCGAAAAACGGTCCTAAGTCTCCGGAAGGCGAAAAACTGGAAGTCACTTCCAGCTTGGTCCTAGGGCTGTTTTTTGCCCTCCGGAGGCTTCAGCCTCAGGAGGCTAAAAAACAGCCTTAAAAGAAGGTCGAAATCAGCTTGCCACCATGCATAAACTGGCTTTGTGACCCTGGGACACTGAAGCATGCCAGTTGCCTAGCCTCGGAATTTTGATCACATGACCAGGAGATGTTGCAACGATCGTAAGTGTGAAAAACAGTCCTAAGTCATTTTTCTTACTGCCGTTGTAACTTCAAACGATCCCTAAATGAACTGTTGTAAGTCGAGGACTACCTGTAAAGATTGGGGCAATGAGATAAACTGTAGTCTATCTCGTTGATGTAGTCCTCAACGTATGACCACCATTGGGAGGAGAGTATCCATTTGTCGGTGTATAAGAATTTATGAACGGGAATAGCCATAACAAGAAGTCAGCCAATGGGAACTGTTTGGTGACTGAGACACAAGATTCGTTGTGAGCCATGCGAGACCGCTCGGAGCCTGGGCGTGGCTTAGCTTAACTCTTCTGTGTATATCAGAGTTTGTTTGTCTTGGCTTGAGGGTCCTTGCTTCTACTTCTTGTCCTTGCACTTGCTACTTTTTCTTCTGTCTGCCACGTTGCAAGAGATGCATGGGTATTGTATACATGCACCATGTTTTATATTATTGTATATAAAGAAGTTACTTCTATAAAGGAATCCTGTGTATATAAAAGTTTGTTTGTCCTTGCATAATTGTTCTAGCTTCTGGCTTCTTGGCTTCTTGTCCAGAGGTGGTATTCAGCAGGTTCTGACCAGTTCTGGAGAACCGGTAAATACCACCTCTGACTGGCCCCGTCCCCATCTATTCTCTGCCTCCCGAGTCCCAGCTGATTGGGAGGGAATGGGGATTTTGCGGTATCCTTCCCCTGGAGAGGGGAGGGAATGGAGATTTTACAGTATCCTTCCCCTGCCACGCCCACCAAGCCACAGAACCAGTAGTAAAATAAAATTGAATCCCACAACTTGTCTTGTCCTCGTACTTGCTACCACGTTGTAAGAGCTGCATGGGTATTGTATACATACATCATGTTTTACATTATTGTATATAAAGAAGTTTCTTCTATGAATGAATCCTCCTGAATTATTTACTTGCATGCTGGCTGGATCACTACCGACTCTGACACCATTGCTAAGCAAAGCATTTGTTAAGTGAGTCGGACCTGATTTTATGACCTTTCTTGCCATGGTTGTTAAGCAAATCGCTGCAGTCGTTAAGCAAATCATGTCATTAAGCAAGTCTGGCTCCCCCCCCCGACTCTGCTTGTCAAAAACCAGCTGGGAAGATAGCAAAAGGTGATCACATGACCCCGGGATGCTGCAACTGTCATAAATACATGCTGTTTGCCAAGTGATGCTGCAGTGGTCTTAAGTGCAAGAATTGGTCATAAGTCAGGGTTTTCACAGTTGCTAAATGAATGGTTTTAAGTCGAGGATGACTTGTCATTCAAGGCAAATGATTGCTTTTTTTAAAGTAGGAGGAAACGAGAGGTTTCTTGAAGAGGACGTTAAGTGGAAAAATTGAGAGTATTTTGTGGCCCAGTCCTGCTGGAGATTAGAATGGAATAGAATAGAATAGAATAGAATAGAATAGGGATAAGGATAGAGATAGGGATAGGGATAGGGATAGGATAGGATAGGATAGGATAGGATAGGATAGGAATAGAATGGAATTGGAATTGGAATTGGAATTGGATAGGATAGGATAACACAGGATAGGACAGGACAGGACAGGACAGGACAGGACAGGACAGAACAGGACAGAACAGAATAGAATAGATTATAGAATAGAATAGAATAGAATAGAATATGTTCCCTTGGAGATGTACAGGTAAACCTCGGAGATGTACAGGTAGAAATAGAAATAGAATAACAGAGCTGGAAGGGACCTTGGAGGTCTTCTAGTCCAACCCCTTGTTCAGGCAGGAAACCCTATACCATTTCAGACAAAATGGTTATCCAACATCTTCTTAAAGACTTCCAGTGTTGGAGCATTCACAACTTCTGGAGGCAAGTTGTTCCACTGATTAATTGTTCTCACTGTCAGGAAATTTCTCCTCAGTTCGAAGTTGTTTCTCTCCTTGATTAGTTTCCACCCATTGCTTCTTGTTCTGCCCTCAGGTGCCTTGGAGAATAGTTTGACTCCCTCTTCTTTGGGGCAACCCCTGAGATATTGGAAGACTGCTATCATGTCCCCCCCAGTCCTTCTTTTCATTAAACTAGACATACCCAGTTCCTGCAACCGTTCTTCATATGTTTTAGCCTCCAGTCCCCTAATCCTCTTTGTTGCTCTTCTCTGCACTCTTTCTAGAGTCTCCACATCTTTTTTACATCGTGGTGACCAAAACTGAATGCAGTATTCCAAGTGTGGCCTTACCAAGGCATTATAAAGTGGTATTAACACTTCACATGATCTTCATTCTATCCCTCTGTTGATGCAGCCTAGAACTGTGTTGGCTAATGGGTGGGGGAGAGGCAGAATTCTTCTCCGCTTGTCCTTCCCACCCATGAAAGACAGACCCCTTCATTCTGGTAGCCTGAGGAGATCGATATCATTCGGAGCAGTGCTGAAGCTTTAACAGTCTCTCTTTACCGCTGTTTTATTTTAAAGACATATTTCATTATGTCACAAACTGTCTTGCTTACTCTGTCGAAAGCCACAGTAAAAAAAATGGGATATACACAGAGCCAAAATCCATATTACGTCAGGTGTCTGGGAGCCTCTTTCTTGAAAATATCACCCAGATTTTGAAGGAACCAAATCTTTGGGTATTTCCCCCCCCTCTTTTGGGTAGTATTTCTTTAAAGAGTGGTCTTCGAACCCATGGGGATCCTATCAGGGGCCGACAAAATTCAGAATTATTTGCCAGTCTAGGTTGAAAAATGATATAATATTAAAATCTCCTCCAACAATCATGAGAAGCAGCAGTGCATCAATGTTAACTTTTAATAAAATAAACACCAATAACTTAAGAGTTTAGTCTTTGGTCCAGTGCAGTGGTTCTCAACTTTAGCAACTTTAAGAGGTGTGGACTTCAGCTCCCAGAATTCTTCACTCTCTATGGCTGGCTGGGGAATTCTGGGAATTGACGCCCATATCTCTTAAAGTTGCCAAGGTTGAAAAACATTTGTCTAGTGCACAGGTGTCAAACTCACAGAGTCATATTGCTGTGAGTGACGTATCGTGACATTTTCCCCACTCACAGACCTGGAGTGGGCTTGGCCTGCGTATGACGCATTTGGCCTTTGGGCCGCCAGTTTGACACCCCTGGTCTAGTGCAAGGGTCGGCAACCTTAAACACTCAAAGAGCCACAAAGGTCGTAACCGGAAGCCCCCCATTCAATTCTGAAGCCAACCATCATAGAATCTCCTCCTAGCGCGGCATCCTTTTTCCTCTACCTGTCCTAACCGAAAGCCCTATCAATTGTGGAGCCGACCGGCATCAGGGAGCCGCAGCAGAGGGATGAAAGAGCCACATGCGGCTCCAGAGCCACACAGGTTGCTGATCCCTGGTCTAGTGGGTAAGACACCAGGCTAGGAAGCAAGGGACCATGAATTCAAATCCTTCTCCAGCCATGAAAGCGAGTTGGGTGACCTGGGGCTGATCACTCTCTCTCTCTGTGTCTCTCTCTCAGCCCAAACCACCACACAGGGTTGTTGTGAGCAAAAAATAATAAAGGTGGAATATAAATACATTTAAATAAATAAAATGACAAAAGTGATTAAATTAGTAGATCAGCAAAATGCTGTGGACATAGCATACTTGGATTTCAGTAAGGCATTTGACAAAGTAGACCACAACCTATTTCTTGGTAAGCTAGAAAAAATGTGGGATTGACTTCATCGCCACCAGATGGATTTGTAACTGGCTGACAAACCGTACTCGGAGCAAAACTGGAAATGGTGAACGTTTGGCTTCCAGCCCCTTCCATCTACAATAATATTTAAGGTGTCTTGCTTAAGATGGGGAGGGGTGTTACAGCAGGTGGAGATGTATCTTTCCTAACGCATCGCTTCAATTGTGCAAACATGACAGCTGCTCACTGCAAACAGCTGTAAGAGGTTGCGCATAAGTGGGTGAATCAGACCTGCAGCTGTGTGGGGAGCGAAAGCATGTGTTCCTTTTAAATTCCCATTAATGCGCTGAACAAAAGTCCCTGTGTGGAAATAGCCTCTCGTTTCTCGTCATATTGGCTGGAGTTTGCTACTAGTTTTACAAACGGGAGCCAGAATTTCATCCCCTTGGTGACAGTCTGTTAATTGCTCTCATTGGGGAGTGCCAAATTTGAAATTTTATTTTATTTTATTTATTCATAGGAAATTGTCAAAAAAAACCAAAAACCCGAGTACAAGAATAAAAGAATAAAAATATAGTGACAGGGACGATAGGCCCCTCTACTGACCCAGTACGTATGATGTAAGGTCCACGGAAGTCAAATTATGACTGAAACTGTGAAAATATGTAGCTGAGACAACTGAGTCTAGTAGGGCATTCCAGATTTTGACAACTCTATTACAGAAATCGTATTTTTTACAGTCAAGTTTAGAACGATTTACAAAAAAAACAAAAAAACAAATTAAAGCAAAACATTTTGGGCATCGAACCGCTAATAATGGCGGCAGGAACTCACCCCTGGGCTCAACTGTGGTTGTAAGTGGAGGACTACTGATAAACCAGATAGGAGCTAATCCTACTTTATGGTAAGGCTACATTTACAGAATCTTTTATAACACTCTGAAAGTATAAATCTCCCACCATCTCTTTGTACCACCTAATTTAGGGCAGACCGTTTCTAAGTTTCTTTCTCGGTCCATTAGTCCATTGTGGGGCACTCTTCATTTTATCTGATCTGTCCTAGGCAGCATGTCTTCTTCCCATCTTCCCCAAGGCCATTCTCATATATCTTTACAGCAGTGGTGGATTGCAGGCGGTACGCCCCGGTACGGGTGTACCGGAGCCAGGCCGGAGCACTGGATACCGTTCCGGTACGGTGCTCCAGAGGGCCCACCTGCCCACGCTCGCTTCTTACTGTCCTTTTACGTCTTCAGCACTTCTGCGCACGTGCACGGTGCGTACAGCTCCTGCGTGACGTTCCGCTGAGCAACTGGAGGCTCGCAGAAGTGCCAAGATGCATGCCCGTGCTGTGTGCATCCATGTGGACGCCGGCAAGCCCGTTGCAACCGTTACCGCAACCCACCACTGCTTTACAGATATCGTATAATATCATCTCAGTTTTTTCCAAAAGGTGCAATTCCAGATTCTGGTTGTCACCTTGAAAGTTCTTCATGGTTTGGCGTATGGCATAAGTCACTTTTCTCAATGCCGTTGTTAACTTCAAATGATGTGTTGTAAGTTGACAACTACTTGTAAAGACTTGGGCAATAAGATAAACCATGGCCTGTAGAGGTACCGTATTTTCCAGCGTATAACCCCAAAAAAATATTTCAAAAATTGGGGATCATCTTATACACCGGGTATACCAAAAAACCAAAACAAAAGAAAAAGCAATGCCGCCAAGCAAAAAGCCATGCCGTCACCAGCACAGATGCCGGCCTTTCCGTCGATAACCTTGGTGCTCCTCGTCTGGGCACATGGATGGATGAGCACTGGGATGGCTTAGTAAGGTCTGGCTGGAAGTATGGAGGAGGAAGGCGCTGAGCTCAAACTACGAAAGCCCTGCAGCACGGAGGCCTTCAGCCGGCTCGCGGGCACCTGAAAGTAGGGGGTCGTCTTAAATGTCTAGTCGCCTTATGCGGCGGAATATACGGTAGTTCTCAACATATGACCACCATTGGGAGAAGAATATCCATTTGTCAGTGTATAAGAATTTATGAACGGGAATAGCCATAACAACAAGTCAGCCAATGGGAACTGTTTGGTGACTGAGACACAGGATTCGTTGTGAGCCACGCGAGACCGTTCGCAGCCTGGGCGTGGCTTAGCTTAACTGTTCGGTGTATACAAGAGTTTGTTAGTCTTTGCTTGAAGATCCTTGCTTCTACTTCTTGTCCTTGTACATCCTACTTCTTCTTCTCTTCTTCTACCACGTTGCAAGAGCTGCATGGGCATTGTATACATGCATCATGTTTTATATTATTGTATATAAAGAGGTTTCTTCTATAAACTAATCCTGCTTTCAGGATTAGTTTATTCAGTTTATTTAGTTTATTCAGGCTGCTTTCAGCATGGTTTAGCTTAACTGTTCTGTAATATAGCAATTGAAATAGCACTTAGACTTATATACCGCTTCGCACGGTGGGATTCAAATTTTTTTACTACCGGTTCTGTGGGCGTGGCTTGGTGAGCGTGGCTTGGTGGCCGTGGCAGGGGAAGGTTACTGCAAAATCCCCATTCCTTCCCAATCAGCTGGGATTCGTGAGGCAGAGAATAGATGGGGGCGGGGCCAGCCAGAGGTGGTATTTACCGATTCTCTGAACTACTCAAAATTCACACAACCGGTCAAGGGTAGGTTCCGGCTACTGCTACTGCAATTCGCTCAAGGACATGCTGTGCATGCGAGTGCACTTCATGCGCATGCGCAGTACGAAAAACAAGATGGTGGTGCCTATAGCGCTGCCAAGAGAACCAGTTCACGGCTGTGGCAGACCAAGTTACTACCTACTCGCCTGAAACAGTCTGAACCGGTAGGAACCCACCTCTGCTACCAGTTCTCCAGGACTGATCAGAACCTGTCGAATACCACCTCTGGCTTCACAGTGCTTTACAGCCCTCTCTAAGCAGGTTTACAATATCGGAACATTGCCCCCCAATGTTTTGGGTCCCCATTTTATCGATCTTGGAAGGATAGAAGGCTGTGTTGACTTTGAGCCGGTCAGGATGGAACTCCAGACTGAGGGCAGATTTAGCCTGCAATTCTGCACTCTAACCACTGCGCCACCTTATCCATGAGACCACATTTTCTGACTTGACTTTATCACTTCAGAGAAATCTAGAAGAGGGAGTTTATTGATTAATGAATCTCATCTTAAGAGTGAGCCTTCTCAGTGGCCCTCTTTTCTTACTTCCAGCTCTTTGACACTGCTCCATTTTATTGAGCTTCTGAAGGGCCATTGCTAACGTCATTCTTTAAGGCTACATTTGGGGTTGGGAACACTGTCATGATTTATTAGTTATATGTGGAATATCATTAACTCTATATTTAAACATTCTATACTGGGCTTAGAGCCCATAAAAATTTAGTAGCACAGGAGCCTCAGGAAATAAATAAAAATAACTACAGATTATGGGAGGGGGAATCCCACTGGAAGTTGAAGCAAATCTTCTCCTTACTAACATTTAGAAGGGTGCTTAAAGTATATTCTTTTCCATGCTTTTTAATCCCACCACTATTTATTTGAGCTTATCATTTTAATTTCTTGAATGGATGCTATTTTTTTTTTTGCTGCGCCTTGCTGTTAAGAGATTGCGTTGCAAATATATTCCCTCATAAATAAATCCTATGAAGGGA
Source organism: Natrix helvetica (assembly GCF_964273705.1). Lineage (NCBI taxonomy): Eukaryota > Metazoa > Chordata > Lepidosauria > Squamata > Natricidae > Natrix > Natrix helvetica. The sequence goes on along the minus strand of NC_138550.1, from coordinate 7,969,203 downwards.
TGCCCTTAATTTATGCCATTCAATAATTGCTTTTCCTAGATAGTGTACAAATTAATTATTAAAAATAATTATCGTAAATTTAAAAAACGGGGGGAAAACATTGAAGATAAAACCAACAACAAAAATCAAAGTTGTAAAACTCAAGAGAGACTTGAAATTTTAAAAAGAATAGTAACATTAAATAAAAATAAGTATTGATTAGAACTCAGTTCCTAGCAACTTAATAGAAAGATCCATAAATTTTTTCATGGCGATAATATCAGAATATTTTGCCGTTGCTTTATTTTGAGCATTTTTCTACTGCTTGCTCTTTTCCAGGGGTGTTCTTACCTAGGCTTCCCGAGAGCATGAAGCAAACTCCTGGTCCCGACAAAAACCTCTTTTATTAATTTACTGTGATTTCTGCTCATTCCAGCAAAGTCTTTTGAGGGAGGATTTACAGTCACAGACCTTATCTGGCTTGGAGAGCTGCCAGGCCGATCTCTGAAAACTTGGCAAGGAGTCTTGGAGAGTCACGAACCAATTAAGGGAACTAATTGTCTCCTGCAAACTCCACTCCCCTGTCGCTCCTCTTTTATTTCCTCTGGGAGGGGCCACTCATTGTCCACCTGTGGCCCTACTCCCAAGTCGACCTACAACAGTTCATTTAGTGACTGTTCAAAATTACAATGGCACTGAAAAAAAGAGACATGACCATTTTTTCATACTTACGACCGTCGTAGTATCCCCATGGTCATGGGATCAAAATTCAGGCGCTTGGCAACTGACTCCTATTTATGACGGCTGCAGTGTCCTGGGGTCATGTGATCCCCTTTTGCGACCTTCTGACAAGCAAAGTCAATGAAGAAGCCCGATTCACTTAACAACCGTATTACTAATTTAACAACCGCAGAGATTCACTTAACAACTGTGGCAAGAAAGGTCTTAAAATAGGGCAAAATTCACTTAACGGCTGTCTCACTTAGCTCAACGGTGATCGTATATCGAGGACAATTTATATGCCTTTAGTCAGTGGACGGAGATGAGATTCAGCCGGTTCGGACTGATGAACCGGTTGTTAAGATTCTGGGCAGTTCAGCAAACCGGCTAATCTCACCACTGGCCCACCTCACCCTGCCCTGGCCCGCCCGCCTCTCGCCACCCCGCCCACCCCGCCCACCCCGCCCACCCCGCCCACCCCGCCCACCCCGCCCACCCCGCCCACCCCGCCCACCCCGCCCACCCCGCCCACCCCGCCCACCCCGCCCACCCCGCCCACCCCGCCCACCCTGCCTCTTATAGGAGCTTCTCGTCTCGCTTCATCCGCTTTGGCCGCTGGCTTGCTTTGTTCGCCAGCCTTCGCAGCTTGCCTAGGCCCTAGACTAGGGGTGTCAAACTCGATTTCATTGAGGGCTGCATCAGGGTTGTGTTTGACCTTGGGGGGTCAGGGTGGGTGTGGCCAGGGTGGCTATGGCTAGCTCAACGTCACTCATGCATGGGCACCCGTGGTGGCCCAAGTAGTTTGCCAGTGAAAATGGGCTCCCGAGCTCTGTTTTTGGCTGCGACGGCCTCCTGAAACACTCTGAAGCGAAAACATGCGGCCCTCCCAAGCTCCATTTTTGCTGGCAGAGGCACCGTGGGATCCGGCCCCCGGGCCTTGAGTTTGACACCTCTGCCCTAAACAGTGGACATTTATTAACATCAATCATGAATGCTTTCTTATATTGTTGCAATAACCTAGCTTAACGGAGGCGATTACCTCTCTGGCATCTCATCGTCTCTCGCTTCCTAAGGACCTCTCACTGCAATAGCTGTTTAATAAGGAGAGAAATATGATTTCAGCTTTTTGTAGGAAATTAGAAAGCAGAGAATCCTGATACATTTTTGCCGGCACATCATCAGCATTTCTAATCACACCGGTATTAACTAACTGACGGTCATTAAAGAGATATTTAATCCGGTGCCCCAATGAGCGAAGTTCACAGCAGCCATCATTTTAGACAAATAGAACTGCATGTTTCCGAGCCTGGATAATGATGGATTAATTAGCCATGCTTGGAACAGAATGCAGCTCTTACCTCCGTTAGAGGCATCTTCGTGAAATGGCCCCTACCTATAATGAGCTGAATTTAAAACGAGTCTGTTGCACAAGCAATTAAGACCATCAAGCTACAATGTTGGAGGAACAAACCATTACTCTTCAGATAATTGTAAAAGTTTCCAGCCAAGCTCTCCTTCCCGGGGATGGGAAATCATCTGGTCTAAGAGTAATCATCATCGTATGGATGAAGATGATCACTGCGAAAGATCCTTCAAGCCGACAACATCCAACAGGCTGAAATGAAGAAGAAAGTTAGGTGTGAATATATTATCGGAGCGAAGATCTTAGCTCGAACCTTAGTGGAGGAAATGCCATCAATTAACACCTGGGGTATTCTGGTCATTAGATCAGAGGTGGGTTGCTACCAGTTTGCACTGGTTTGGGTGAACCGGTCGTGGGAATTGCGATTGGATCACTGAACCGGTAGGGACGGCAGCCTTGCCACGTCCCCAAACCAATTCCCTGGTCGCCGCAGTATGTTTGGTTGGTTTTTTTTGACATTTTTAATGTTCTCCGCATGCGCAGACGTATTTACAGGCAGTAATGCTGTCAGAAACCTACCCCTGCAGCTGGAATAGTGGATTGGACTCAAGCAAGACTAAAATCCCTTGATAGGAAGACCAGAAAAATGACGGCAATAAATCTTGCTCTCAGCCATGCAGCGATGTTGACAGATTCTACTTACCAAGGAAAATAGGTGGGCGTGTAATGTTGCAAGTATACCGGGCAGTTGAACGACAACAACGACGACAAAGGGCATTCGAAGAATATCTGAAGGACTGTGAAAAAGATGCATTGCAGCCAGTGTAGGTAGTCCTCAACTTACAACGGTTCGTTGAGTGACGGTTCAAAGTTACAGTGCCACTGAAAAAAAGCGACGTAGGACCATTTAATACGCTTAAGGCTGTTGCATCCTCCTCCTTGGTCGCATGATCAAAATTTGGATGCTGGATGTTTATAAAGGTTGTAGTGTCCTGGGGTCAGGTGGTGTCATGTCCTCATCGGAGCCTGAATCTGCAGAGGAGGATGAGGTGGAGCTGGGGCCGACAGAGGTTAAGGGGGCAGCCTCATTGGCTTTGGAGGAATGTTGGGGAGCAGCAGGACAAGGCAGTCCTGGGTCCCTTGGGCTTGGGACGGCTTGCCAGGAAGGAGGAACGGGGGCAGGATGACTGAGAGAGGGCAGGCAGTGGAAATGAGGAGCGACAGAGCTCAGGTGTGGAGCAAGGAGAGCTCCCTCCTGATCCCCAAGAACGGAGAGTGGAGAGGAGGCAGGAACAGTGCAGGCTGATCTGACGACTCGGGCAGAGAATGCTCTTCACAAGGCACCACATGAGAACTGAGACTTAAGGAGATGCTGTGGGGAGGGGCGTTTGTCGAGAACAAACACTGACTTTTGGAGTTTTGTGTGCCGTTGCCGATGTCTGCCGTTTGCGGGACTCATTGCTTTGTTCCTTGTTTGTGGACTCGTGGCCTTATTCCTTGCTTCGTGGATTCATTGCCTTATTACTTTGCCTCACTGGACTTCTTGTTTTGAAGCCGTTGTTGTGCTTTTTGCTGGTCTCCTCTCAGACAGCGGCTGCTGTGTGTGTGTGAATGCTTTGTTCCGGAACTTGTCATAAATGTGGGAGCGTTTGGGGGAAAGTTGGAGCAATAAAGGGAAGTCCAACTAGCAGCTGACTGTATTGCCTCTGTGCCTTGTCTTGGGTTATCACATGTGGTCACGTTCAAAATCGGTTCTCAAAGCAACGGTAAAATTGGATAAGAATAAATGTGTCTCAAAACAAATCAAGAGGAAACACAGCTGTCATATAATGCATTAAAAAAAAAGATCTACCAGAAACAATGGGTACAACCACTACATTATGCTGTCATGACGTGCAGAGAAGAGCAACTAAGATGAATAGGGGACTGGAGGCTAAACATATAATTTACGGCTGCAGGAACTGGGCATGGCTAGTCTAGGGAAGAGAAGGACGAGGGGAGACATGAGAGCAGCCTTCCAATATTTGAGGGGCTGCTACAGAGAGAAGATGGGTCAAGCTATTTTCCAAAGTACCTGAAGGCCAGACAAGGAGTAATGGATGGAAACTGACCAAGGAGAGATTCAACCTGGAAATAAGGAGGAATTTTCTGACCGTGAGAGCAATCAACTCATGGAACAGAAGTTGCCTTCAGATGTTGTGGGGGCTTCATCCCTGGAGGCTTTCAAGAAGAGATCGGACTGCCATTTGTCAGAAATGGTGTAGGGTCTCCTTGCTTGGTTGGGGGGTTTGACTAGATGATGTACAACAGGGGTGTCAAACTCAAGGCCTGGGGGCTAGATCCGGCCTACAGGGTGCTTAGATCTGGCCCGCAGGGCCACCCTGGAAACAGCGGCCTCTGCCAGCAAAAACAAGCTCCGTTTTTGCTGGCAGAGGGTTGCGGGAGGCCCTCGAAGCCCAAAACGGAGCTCATGAGCCCGTTTTGCTGGCAGATCAAAAGGTGCCCCTGACACGAGTGACGTCAAGCTGGCCACACCCACCTTGGCCCCCTGAGGTCAAACACAATGCTGATGCAGCCCTCAATGAAATTGAGTTTGACACCCCTGACCTACAAGGTCCCTTCCAACTCTGTTATTCTGTCATCAGCATCAGCATCATCACACTTACCATCTCTCGCATAATCTATCCTCCCCATGAATTAAAAACCACATGGGATCATCAGGCTGAAAATCCTCCTTCTCCTCATCATTCTGGCTTGGAATATCCTTCAAAGGTGTTGATTTCTTCTCCCATAACCCCTGGGCAAAAGGGCAGAGATATAACTGTCAATAAATATAGATCTAAATCTCACATTTGAAATCAGTTCTCAAAGGAATGATAAAACCAGATAAGAATAAACATGCCTCAAAACAAACACATAAAATAACACATAAAATTGAAAAAAAGGATCTACCAAAACCAAGGGAATATATTATAAAGTTTACGTATAATACTTCATCTATTACTCTTTGCCCCCCAAAAATGTGTATAAATCCCATTGGCTTTTGGATGTGCCCTTGCACACTCATGGATATCACATGCAGTAGTGTGACTTATGACCACTTAACAACTGTTGCAGCATCCCCATGGTCGCGCGATCAAAATTCGGACCCTTGGCACCTGTCTCGTATTTATGACGGTTGCGGTGTCCCGGGGTCATGTGATCAACTTTTGCGACCTTCTGATAATAAGCAGCCAATGGGGAAGCCAGATTCACTTTACAACCGTGTTACCTGCTTAACAACTGCCATGAGTCACTGAACAACTGTGGCAAGGAAGGTCATAAAAAGGGGGCAAACCTCACTTAACAACTGTCCTGGTTAACAACAGACATGTTGTTGGGCTCACTTGTGGTCGTAAGTCAAGTCACTACCTATATTTTGTAAGCCACTGAGAATTTTGTTCGGATTAACATGGTATATAAATAATTGTAAGTATATATAAGTAATTGGAAGCTGTTGAGCAATATACTTTCTGAATCACATTGCTAAATCAATATTTTGTCCCAGTAGTAACCAATTAGCCCCAGAAATTCTCCCGCGTGGATGAAGTTGGCAGCCACTTTGTAGTTCTTGCTAACATCACGGTGAATATCTACCAGCAAATGTTCAAGTCACACAGTTTTGAGAATAACTTTTTCTTTTGTTGTTGTTTTTTCTCTGAATTGATTGCTGCTTAATGAAACGAATTGCTTTGCTGGATCGCTGCTGCGTTTTGTTGATAAAGGAGAAGCTGTCAAAAATTCTCGCACCTGACATGCGATCTATTCCTACTCTTCCTCCCTCAGGTTCAACCTTCTAATAAATGAATCATATGTCAGAAAGAATCACGGGCGCTAAATAATACCTGGTAGATAAGAGGTTGATATTGTTTGAGACACCTGGAACTTTCTCCGTATATCTTTAGTGGAGAGCTTTGAAAGTTTGTACCACAGGCACCAGATACTACGGGAAAAAGGAATGATTTATAAGCTGTTTGGGGATAAAGTCCAATGTTTCTCAATATTTGGCAACTTTATGAATGGGCGGACTTCAACTCCCAGAATTCCTCAGCCAGTGCTAAGCCCTCAAGCCCCTTACCAGGTTAACACTTGGCTTAGATTGATATGCACTGACTTCGTTTTCACTTGATCCATCTATCCCACTGCAATTCTATGGCTCCATATTATAGGGTGATTTTATTATAGGTTTACCTTAATTTAATACATTATTTCCAATATTGTATTGTCCACATCTTTCTTTCTTTCTTTCTTTCTTTCTTTCTTTCTTTCTTTCTTTCTTTCTTTCTTTCTTTTTCTTTCTTTCTTTCTTTCTTTCCTTCCTTCCTTCCTTCCTTCCTTTCTCTCTCTCTCTTCCTTCCCTTCCTTTTTTCTTTCCTTCCTTTCTCTCTCTCCCTTCCTTCCCTTCCTTTTTTTCTTTCCTTCCTTCCTTCCTTTCTCTCTCCCTCCCTTCCTTCTTTCCTTCTTTCTTTTCTTCCTTCCTTCCTTCCTTTCTCTCTCTCCCTTCCTTCCCTTCCTTTTTTTCTTTCCTTCCTTCCTTCCTTTCTCTCTCTCTCCCTCCCTTCCTTCTTTCCTTCTTTCTTTTCTTCCTTCCTTCCTCCTTCCTTCCTACCTTCCTTCCTTCTTTCCTTTCTCTCTCTCTCCCTTCCTTTCTTCCTTCCTTTCTCCTCCCTCCCTCCCTCCCTCCCTCCCTCCCTCTCTCTCTCTCTCTCTCTCCCCCTCTCCATTATCTCCAATATTACTTGTGGGAAGCCAGCTGAGATATATATATATATCTGCCTCACAATCAGGAGGCTGGGAGTTCAATCCCAGGTAGAGGCAGATATTTTTCTCTTTGGGCACAATGAGAATATATCTGCTGAATATAACTCTGCATTGGTGACAGTTTGGGCATCCGGCCAGTAAACACTCAGCTCCGCTCAGTTGCCTGACTCCACCTCGCAAGGGATTATGGGGTCGTTAAAAAGAGATGATGATTTTATTTTTATAGAGAGAGAGGTGAGTTCCTACTGCTTCGGCCTGGTTCGGCCGAACCGGTAGTGTTATGCCAGCCTGGGTCACAGAACCGGCAGTGTCTCAGGCTGTATACGCCTCCAAACCTGTTCCCCAGTTGCCACCGTCGCCAGTGCCATCCCTTTTTTTAGTTCTGCGCATGCACAGAACAATTTCCATTGAACTGTGCATGTGCGCGCAGCGCCTGCATGCAGGAGCAAACTGGTAGTAATGCCCACCAGAACCCAGCCCTGATATATATATGTTGAGATATTGGGAAAAGTGCAAAGAAGAGCAATTAAGATGATTAAGGGCCTGGAAACTGAAACATATGAGGACCAGTTGCAAGAATTGGGTATGGCTGGTCTAGAGAAAAGAAGAATAACACGTGACATGATAGCAGTGTTGCCGTATTTGAGGGGCTGCCACAAAGACGAGGGGGTCAACCTACACATATATAACACTCTATTGCCAAAAGTATTCGCTCACCCATCCAAAGAATCAGAATCAGGTGTTCCAATCACTTCCCTGGCCACAGGTGTATAAAATCAAGTCCCTAGGCATGCAGGCTGTCTTTACAAACATTTGGGAAAGAATGGGTCGCTCTCAGGAGCTCAGTGAATTCCAGCGTGGAACTGTGATAGGATGCCACCGGTGCAACAAATCCAGTCGTGACATTTCCTCGCTCCTAAATATTCCACAGTCAACTGTCAGCTGTATTATAAGGACATGGAAGTGTTTGGGAATGACAGCAACTCAGCCACAAAGTGGTAGGCCACGTAAACTCGTCCAACATTAGTGTGTGACCTCACAATATGCACCGATATCATGTTGAACCCTATGGATTAGGAATGGGATGTCACTTACAGTAAGTTCATATGCGAGTAAAGGCAGGTGAGTGAATACTTTTGGCAATATAGTGTATTTGCTGATGCTTTATTTAAACTAAATTTTCATATCAGTGATTGCCTGACCTCTGTAGATGCGGCACACTAAATAAACAAAACCGATCCAGCTAAGGCATATTGTGTGAACACAGCTCTGTAGTAGCAAAAACCAGTCAGAAATGGGATAGGTCTGCTGCTTGGACAGTGGGTTAGACTAGATGACCTCTAAGAGTCCCTTCCAACTCTGTTATTCTCTTATTCTGTTTCTCCTAACCTGCCAAATTTGAGTTCCTCAGTATCATCATATTACAGCAGATAAAGGTGGAATATATTTTGCTGGGTCTCGGAGAGTAACGGGTGTTGTAAAAACCATCACAGAAATAAAGTTTTGTGTACGAATAGTCACACCTAATGGGCTTGTCAGAGTCGAGAAACGCAGCCAGACCACATTTTTGATGGGTTTTCTCCATGTTTAATTCTAATCTGGCTGCAACTCTGGATCTCGTTGACATTTTGCACTGTTGATGCCACAGTTTCATTTTATGCCAGTGGAAAGTTTCCGTTCTGTCCACTTTAAAAAAATGTTTCCTAATTAATTCTGCTGGATTTATCGTTCCTGGATCTAATTTGACCTTACCGTACCAATAAGAATCAGCTGATCTGTCGGCCAGCAATCTGGAAGTTTTAATTGACGTTTGCAGTTTTGCTCGGAATTTTTTCCCCCCTTCCCTCCTTGTCTTGCTGTTTACCTCCTGGGCTTTTGGGTCTAAAAATACATGGTTTGCATGTCAGGTGTACAGAAGCCTTGCAAGCTTTTTCTAGGGGCATCGAAGGCTGCGGTTTTCTTGTCTTGACAAGGAGAGAAGCTGAAAAATGAATTTTTCTCACACGTCAGTTAGTGTGTATAACATCACTTTTGTGCACAACGATCCTTTCTGGCAAGGAAGCTGCAGAGATTTTAAAACGCACGTTTCTATACACATCCCCTCAGTTGAGGGACCCTTGTGCGTTAAAAGATGTTTAATGTTTTCAGAATTCAGAGTAGAATAGAGCTGGAAGGGACCCTGGAGGTCTTCTAGTCTGACCCCCTGATCATGTAGAGGACCCTTTGACACAGTCGAAAATGGACATCAAGCTGGCCATGCCCCCCTGGCCCCTCTAGGTCAAACACAACCTTGGTGAAATCGAGTTTGACACGCCTGCCCTATAACATTTCAGATAAGTTTCTGTCCAGTCTCTTCCAGTGATGAAGCACCCACAACTTCTGAATATAAGCGTTCCACTGGTTAATTGTTAATCTTAGAGATTAATTAACTGGTTAATTAATTCACTGGTTAGTTAACTGGTTAATTGTTAATCTCAATCAATAGACATGATGAAAACTCTTTAATTTCGCAACGTATGGACATACGTAACCCATAGTTCCAACTGGGAAACTGTGATCATCCTAGACCCGTGATGGCGAACTTATGGCACACGTGCCACAGGTGGCACATGGAGGCATTTGTTAGGGTACACAAGGCGTTGCCCTATCAGCTCCAGCGCACACGAGCATGCTGGCAAGCTGATTTTGGCCTTCTTTTAAGGCTGTTTTTTGCCCTCCGGAGGCTTCAGTGAAGCCTCCTGAAGGCTCCGGAGAGCGAAAAACAGCACTATGGACAAACCGGAAGTCACCGTTCCCGAACTTCCAGGTTGCCTGTAGGGCCGTTTTTCGCCCTCCAGAGGCTTCAGGGAAGCTCCTGAAGCCTCTGGAGGGCCTCTGGGGCGGGGCTGGGTGGGGGAGGCTGTTTTTGCCCTCCCCAGGCTCCTAAAAGCCTCTGGAGCCTGGGGAGGAGGAAAAAAGCACGGCAAACGCCGGTTTGTGGGTATGTCCATGCTGGTCGCATGTGCATGCACGCACGAGGGGGGGGGGTGTCGCACATGCATGCGTGCTAGGGTTGCACGCATAGCATTATGGGTGTGGGCACGACCCCCCTGTGCTCCCCTCTGCTTTTGGCACGCGATCAAAAAAAGATTAGTCATCGCTGTCCTAGACTAAGCCGAGGCCAAAAATGGGAGGGAATTTCAGGCAGCCTGACACTCTGACAAATAAGCCATCAATAGGCACACAGATATAAACAATGTCTACACACCATGCAAAAGAGACAACGAACAAGCTGAAAAAGACCCAAACACCTCCCCACCTAGACCAACAACCAAGAAGTAAATGATACTCCAATCAAAAAACTGACAAACGAGCCAACAGTAAACAGCCCAAACAAAGAATCTATAAGATGACCCCCCCCCGGCAACACTGACACGCAATTCACGCTAGAATATAAACCCGTGACAGCGAACATATGGCACACGGGCCACAGGTGGCATGCGGAGCCATATCTGCGGTCACGCGAGCCGTCAGTGCCAGTGTGCATGCACACGCCGACCTGCTGGTTTTCGGCCTTCCGGAGGGCCAGGAGAGGCCATTTCTGTCCTTCCCAGGCTTTAGGAAAGCCTCCGGAGCTCGCGGTACATGAAAAATGGGCCCAACGGGCCAACCAAAAGTTCAGAAACACGGAGGAGGTGGGGATGGTTTGTGCACGCATGCACGGGGTGTGTGTGTGTCATGCATGCATGCATGGGGGGCACACGTGCATGTGCAGATGGGGGGGCTCATTGCATTGTGGGTGTGGGGCACACACATGGACGCGCACGCACAATTTTGGCATTCATTTACAAAAAGGTTTGGTATCACTGATATAAACTGAGAGCAGAATAGCAGAGTTGGAAGGGACCTTGGAGGTCCTCTAGTCCAACCCCCTGTTCAAACAGGAGACCTTATACCCTTTCAGACAAATGAAGACAACATCTTCTTAAAGACTTCCAGTGTTGGGGCATTCACAACGTCTGGAGGCAAGCTGTTCCACAGATTAATTGTTCTAACTGTCAGGAAATTTCTCCTCAGTTCTAGGTTGCTTCTCTCCTTGATTAGTTTCCACCGATTGCTTCTTGTCCTGCCCTCGGGTGCCTTGGAGAATAGTTTGACTCCCTCTTCTTTGGGGCAGCCCCTGAGATATTGGAACACAGCTATCATGTCTCCCCTAGTCCTTCTCTTCATTAAACTAGACATACCCAGTTCCTGCAACCCTTCTTCATATGTTTTAGCCTCCAGTCCCCTAATCATCTTTGTTGCTCTTCTCTGCTAACTGTCAGGAAATTTCTCCTCAGTTCTAAGTTGCTTCTCTCCTTGATTAGTTTCCACCCATTGCTTCTTGTTCTACCCTCAGGTGCTTTGGAGAATAGCTTGATTCCCTCTTCTTTGTGGCAACCCCTGAGATATTGGAAGACTGTTATCGTGTCTCCCCTAGTCCTTCTTTTCATTAAACTAAACATACCCAGTTCCTGCAACCGTTCTTCATATGCTTTAGCCTCCAGTCCCCTAATCCTTTTGTTTGCTCTTTTCTGCACTCTTTCTAGAATCTCCACATCTTTTTTACATCGTGGCGACCAAAACTGGATGCCGTATTCCAAGTGTGGCCTTACCAAGGCCTTATAAAGTGGTACCAAGGTTTTTTCAGAAATCTTTTGTTTAGCCTCTATTCTTTTTGGATCAACTCGTCTTACCGAACCTTTGTGTGCATTAATCAGTGTGTTTTCACCAATTAACAACAAAAAAAAGCAATTGGATTTTCTTCTCAAAAAGGTAATTGTTGGAAAAATATGGGCAAATTGCCTGTTTGCAATGATGAATCAGCAGGATTGGAATTAAACTAAATAATGTTCCAGGGATGGTTTTGCATCTGTCTGCTTTGTTCCCCTTTGGAAATTTGTTCAGAGTTGTGCTTATAGCCCTTTTTACAAAATACAGGCAGTCCTCGACTTATAACCATTCGTAGCAGCGGTGGCGGGAGGCTTCGCCCACCTGCCCAGATGCTTCTACACATGCCCAAACCGTTAGTAACAAAATTAACAACCCATTTCTGCATCGCGTCAATCAAAAGATTACAATAACTGTTGGTAGGCAACACAACACTGCTTTAAGGAGCTTTCAGGAAAGAGAGGTGTGTGTTTGTGTTACTTCCTTATGAAAATATTTAATTAGTATGAAAGAGACTTTAGGTTCTGCCTCCTGTTTCTCTTATTATAGCAGTCAACAGTGTTTGCTTTCCATCTTGCCACATTTCAATAATTTAGCAGGATGATGAATATCTGCTAATTTTGCTTCTGCCTCTCTTGATTGCATTTTAAATTTTTCTCTTTAATTTTAACTAATGAAATGATTTTAAAATTCCTGATGGGTTTTGTTTTCATCTTTAGACGCTGTCAGGCTTATTCCTCTCAGGGCTGGCTTTTTCCTTAAGAAAATGTATGGGGAGAAGGGAGAGAGCATATTTGTTCTTCAGAATTTGTATTAAACCTGCATTTCAGCCAAAGGAGACATAACAGGATCCCAGAACAAGCGCCTGTAATTTTTAGGAGCAAGAAAATAATTTGTCTTTAAAAAAAAACAAAAAACCATTCTGCAAACATAAATAACCGCTGATGTCTTTGGGAAACATGCTTTTTAAAATGTTTATATTATGTATTTTGTTTCTTTTTTTAAAATCTGTTTTATTATAAGCTCCCCACGGTCACATCTGCGAGATTGGCAGCTACATAAATCCAATGATAGGAATAAAAAAAGGACTTGAATAAAAATGAGGCAAATATTTTTTTTCCTAGGAAAGGAGAAGGAAGAAAGGAAGGTAGGTAGATGAACGGGAATGGAAGAAAGGAAGGAAGGAAGGTGAAAGGGAAGGGAAGGAAAGAAAAGGAAGGAAGATAAGTATCTTCATGGGAATGGAGGAAAGGAAGGAAGGTAAAAGCGAAAGGAAGGAAAAAAGGAAAGGAGAGAAGGAAGGAAGGGAAGGAAGGAAGGTAGGAAAGGAAGGAAGGAAGATACTGTAGGTAGCTAAATGGGAATAGAAGAAAGGAAGGAGGGTAGATGAATGGGAATGGAAGAAAGGAAGGAAGGTAGGTAGGTAGATGAAAGGGAAGGGAAGGAAGAAAGGAAAGGAAGGAAGGAAGGTGAAAGGGAAGGAAGGAAGGAAGATAGGTAAATGAGCAGAAATGGAAGGAAGGATGACTATCACAAAAAAGTCATATATTTTCATGTCACAATGATTGGAAGTGTTTCCAAATTGTTAGAGACAATGCAACTTCTATTTCTCATTCTAATGCTTTTCTTCTTCAATGCATTATGCAAAATTGATTTTATGGTTGACTAAACCTTGGAATCATAGTGATAAGCAGATACATGCAAAAGTGGCTGTGTGCTAATTTTGGTCCGGTTGCCTTTGGTTTTGAGTTTCGAACTGTCCTTGTCAATTTGGAGAACTATACCAAATTCTTTCCTAGTGAAATCAATAAGTGCCTGATTTTCTAGGAAGTCAACACCCTAAAGTACCTCATTCCATGACCAAACTATTATCGCCAGGATGTTCTCCTCCTAACCTTTAGGGGGGTCTGAAATTTAACCAACTAGAGTTCTTCTGCTTCTTGGACATTGAGAATATGATTTTGTGGCCTCTCCTTAAGGTGTCTTGAGGAGAAAATCAACAGTGATTGATTAAATATTGATTAACACAACATTTCTTTGGCTTTTCCCCCTGCAACACATCACTCCAGAGAACTATTAAATCTCTATATGATATACATCATAGTCAGTGGTGGAATTCAATTTTTTTACTACTGGTCCTGTGGGCGTGGTTTGGTGGGGGTAGCTTGGCAGGGGTCATGTAACTGAGTGAGCATTGCCAACTTGACGTCACGTTGAGTTGACCACGCCCACTCAGCCCCATGCCCCCTGCCAAGCTACGCCCACCAAGCCACGCCCACAGGACCAGTAGTAAAAAAATTGAATTCCACCACGTGGCTTGGTGGGCGTAGCTTGGCGGGGGGCATGGGACTGAGTGGGCGTGGTCAGCTCAATGTGACGTCGAGTTGGCAATGCTCACTCAAGCCATACCCACAGAACCGGCAGAAAAGGCAGCTCCTGTGGCCTGTCCCTTTATGGTCCCCCCCCTCCCCCTGTATCAAAATACCTCAGAAGAGACAACGCAGTCCAGCTGCCTTCTGAGCACCTCTGCTGCGGCACGGTGATGGGACTTCAGGCCTTTTTTTCAGCCTGTAGTTTTCGGTGCAAGAAGCCTGCAACTGCCGCCTCTTTACCAACCAGAGCCGAGTTGGCAGCAGTGGTTGCAGGCTTCTTGCAAGCAGGCAAGAGGGACGGGGCCAGCCAGAGGTGGTATTTACCGATTCGGCAGACCAGTCAAAATTTCCGCTACCGGTTCGCCCGAACCAGTCCGAACTAGCTGAATACCACCTCTGATGACAGTTCATCTGTTTCTCCTGCTTAGCCTGGCTGACTGGTGTGTTGGGTAATATGATGGGAAGAGCAGAGTCCCATCGTCCTGCAGTCTTCTACAGATGGGCTGAGAATTCCTAAGCCGTCATGGCAACGGTGGAGATATTTGGGTGCTATAGTTCAAACCTCTAGAAGGTGCCTAAGTGGAAAAGAAAGCGCTAGCATTATGAAAATCGTGGCTGACAAGATGCAATGGTATGAGGAAACAACTTTGAGATACAGGAGGAAAAGCTGTAGAGTAGGAAGTGTCTCTTTTGATAGGTCTGCCATGTTTTCAGGCTGCCTTTTATCTGATATCCACATGTGGCAACTTTAAGACTTGTGGAATTCAGTTCCCAGAATTCCTCAGCCAGCATGGAAGGATTTATATTCCTTGCAGACAGCTGGCCATTTGCCTTCCTTTGGAGAGTCGTTGAGGCCATTAGGAGGTTTATCTGTGTCGTCAGGGTCATCGGAATAGCGCAAATGGGTGTGGAGCCTTCTTGGAACTGCTGAAAGGATCTGTGTTGTAGTTTGAAAGGATTGTGTTGTGTTCTACAACACAAGTCCTTTCAGCAGTTCCAAGAAGGCTCCATACCCATTTGCACAAGGGGCCTCAATGACTTTCCAAAAGAATGCAAATGACCAACTCTCTCCAATTCTCTCTGAGAGTTGGTCATTTGCATTCTTTTGGAAAGTCATTGAGGCCACTTGTGCAAATGGGTATGGAGCCTTCTTGGAACTGCTGAAAGGACTTGTGTCAATCCTTCCATTCCCCACCATCCCGTCAGAGCTGAAGAAGTTTCTTGGATGAGAAGCGAAACGTCTTCAAAAAAACCTCCAAGAAAGTCCAGTTTCCTCTTGAAAAAAAGCAGCTTTGGGACATTGTTTATAAGAGACAGAATTTGGCACATTTCTGTTGAAAGCTTTGCTGTTTGGGGATACTGGGAGAGAAAGGGGTTGCAGGAGGACAATGCCTTATTATTCGGCACCTTTCATCTTCGCTTGCTTTCGGCACCTCTGTTCCTTTAATCATCAGCTCTGTCCCTGCCTTCACAACTCTTCTTGTTTTCCTTTATGGGTTCCAAGATATTAGCAATCTGTCATCTTTCCCTTCTCTCATTAGAAGGTTTTCACCCTCTTAAGGTGACTATAAACAATGGTTTGATGATCGTTGTTTGAGGGCTGTTGTTTTTAGAATGTGAAAGTAATAAGCTCTACGCTCTGCTTCACTGCCGGGATTGGTTTTTCCTTTCCGTTTGATCCTTTTAATAATTTTGTGGATGCGACATTTGTCGCTATTCCAGCTTGAGTTTTGAGCAGAGCATAAACAAAGGTGATCTAATGCATACAAAGGCAGGCGAAGAGCGAATGGGATTCTTTGAGGTTGGGAAGAAGACAGTGTTTAATTTACCGATAATATTACTATTTTGCTTTTGTCCACAATTTCGCATTGGAAAGAAAAATCCAGCTTTGATTCCTCTAGAACAGGGGTCTGCAATCTTAAAACACTCAAAGAGCCATTCGGACCCATTTCCCACAGAAAAGAAAACACCGGGAGTCACAAATCCTGGTTGGGTGTGGCCAATTCGATATCACTCCCACCCAGTCACATGACCACCACTCCAGCCACACCTACCCAGGTTTTGTGACTCCTCATTTTTTCTGTGGGAAACGGGTATCTATCTGTCTCTGTCTCTGTCTCTGTCTCTGTCTCTCTCTCTCTCTCTCGTTCTTTATCTCCCCCCTCTCTCTGTCTCTCATCTCTCTACCTCTGTCTCTGTCTCTCTCTTTTTTTCTCTCTCTCTCACCTCAGGCCAGGCGAGGAGTGACTGGAAGGGGAGGGTGAGGGGCGGGTCCAACCAGTGGTGGGTTCAGCCAACAGGGAGCCACAGCAGGGGGACGAAAGAGCCGCATGTGGCTCCGGAGTCACAGGTTGCCGTCACCCGCTCTAGAATTTGCAAAACCTAGAGCAGTGATGGCGGACCTATGGCACGCGTGCCACAAGTGGCACGCGGAGCCATTTGTCAGGGCACGCGAGGCGCTGCCCTGTCAACTGGCCAGTATGCATGTTCACCTTTTTTTAAAGCCATTTTCGCCCTCCCCAAGCTCCAGAACCTTTATAGGAGCCTGGGGAGGGCAAACAGAGCCTCCCCCTCCCCCCTGGAGGCCCTCCGGAGGCTTCATGAGCTTCCCTGAAGCCTCCAGAGCGCAAAAAACTGGCCCTACGGGCAAACCAGAAGTCACTTCCTGTTTGCTCGGAGATTCATTTTGACTGCTCCGGAGGCTTCAGGGAAGCGTCCTGAAGGTCCCTGAAGCCTCCAGAGGGCTTCCGGAGGGGCGGGGGGATGCTGTTTTCGCCCTCCCCAGGCTCCTATAAAGCCTCTGGAGCCTGGGGAGGGCAAAAAAAGCATGCAGAAAATGGGGTGTCGCGCCTGTAGTGCGCGCATGCGCACTGGGTGTGTGTGTTGCGCACTTCATTATGGGTGCAGCATGCCAGTACACTACCCCCCTACGCTCCCCCCACTTATGGCACGCGAGCCAAAAAAGGTTCGCCATAGCTGACCTAGAGGAATCAAACCTGAGAAAATTTCAAAACTTAAAAAGTACAGAATGTCCCAGGAGCTACAGTTTTACGGAGGAATGATTGAGTCTCTCATTTGTACTTCTATAACTGTCTGGTTTCGTACAGCAACCAAACAGGAGAGGTTCAGACTCCAATGGATAGATAAGACAGCAGGAAGAACATATGCAACCAGCCTTCCTTCCATTGGGGACTGTAGACTGTGCACAAGCCAGAAACAGGGCTGAGAAAATATCTACAGACACATCCAGGACATAAATTGCTTCAATTTCACCCCTCAGGATGCTGATGTATGGCGTAGCATGCCAAAACAACTAGGTACAGAGACAGTGTTTTCCCTCATGCCATCACTCTGCTGAACATCTAATTTCTACAGCATTGTCTTGTGTTTAAGTGTATTTACCCATGTTGTATGGATGTATTACTATTATCCTTCTCATCTTTTCTGCCACTTTCTTCTACTGGTATATTATGATTATATTACTTTGTTGTTTGTATGTACACTGAACTTATGCAGCGGAGACAATTCCTTCTGTGTCCAATCACATTTGACCAATAAAGAATTCTATTCTATTCTATTCTATTCTATTCTATTCTATTCTATTCTATTCTATTCTATTCTATTCTATTCTATTCTATTCTATTCTTATCCCTATCCCTATCCCATTCCATCCCATCCTCTTCCTCACTCTGCTCTGCTCTGCTCTGCTCTGTCCTACCCTACCCTACTCTACCCTACCCTACCCTACCCTACTCTACCTTCTCTCTATTCTACTCTACTCTACTCTATTCCTATTACATCCCATCCTCTTCCTCACTCTGCTCTGCTCTACACTACCCTACCCTATCTTACCCTACCTTACACCCCTACCTTCACTCTACTCTACTCTATCCTACCCTATCTTACCCTACCTTACCCTACCTTCACTCTACTCTACTCTACTCTCTCTACTCTCTCTACTCTACTCTACTCTACTCTACTCTACTCTACTCTACTCTACTCTATTCCTGATTAAAGACTCTCCTACAGGCTTTTAGCTCATAGGAAGGTAAACTAACATGTGTCTAAAACCTGAACGAAACAAAGCAACACAAATTTAATCAAAAGTTCACATCACCACTGTGAACCCTTTAAGTAAGTGTGTGTGTGTGTGTGTGTGTGTGTGTGTGTAAAAACTAAACACATGTTCTCAACCATATTGCTTCATAAGGACAACCCCCTTCAAGCATTGACTGCAGTAGGATTAATGGCATCAGCTCTGCTCTATCATCCATTTGCATGACATCTTCAAAGGCCAGATGTGATCTAGAACACAGTGGTGACTTTATCTTTGCTCTGATACAGCTGGGAGATACCTGATCCTCCCCATCTTCCTGAGTCTTCATGGATTATCCCTGGCAAATAGAGCTCACTGCAATGTGTCTCAAGGGTCGATGAATTTAGACATGAGCTTATTAAGGAGAGAGAGACAGAGAGAGAGAGAAGTGACATAGAGGGAGAGAGGGAGAGAGAGAGAAATGGAAAGAGAGAGAGAGAGTTACACAGAGAGAAAAGAGAGACAGAGATAGAGAGAAAGAGAGAAAGAGAGAGAGAAATGGAAAGAGAGAGAGAGAGACACACACACACAGAGAAACAGAGAGAGACAGAAAGAGAGAAAGACAGAGAGACAGAGAGACAGAGACAGAGAGACAAACAGAGAGAAAGAAAAAGAGAGAAAGAGAGACAGAGAGAGAGAGGGAGAGAGAAAGAGAGAGAAATGAAAAGAGAGAGAGACAGAGAGAAACACACACAGAGAGAGAATGAAAGAGAAAGAGAGGGGGGAGAGAGACACAGAGAGAGACAAAGACAGAGAGAAAGAAAAAGAGAGACAGAGAGAAAGAAAGAGAGAGAGAAAGAGAGAGAAATAGAGAGAGAGGCACACACAGAGAAACAGAGAGAGAGAGAGAATGAAAAAGAAAGAGAGAGAGTGGGGAGAGAGAGACAGAGACAGAGACAAAGACAGAGAGAAAGAAAGAGAGAGAGAGACAGAGAGGGAGGGGGGGAAGATTAGCTTGTCTGCAGTTTTCTTTCTATCTTTTTCTCACATGAGTACATGAACTTTCCTCACATACAGATTGGCAGAACTGTGTGTTTTCAAAGCACCTGCTGTTCATCGCCTAGATGGGATGATTGGTCTTGGATCTTTCAACAAATCATGCCAAATAAAAACCTTGTTTATTCGACAAGCGTAAGAAGCTTCGGTGGATGGGGGACAAAAATGCTGGGTTTTTTTGCATGTCAAGACATCTCCCTTGCTGATGGGGTCATCCTAAATAGGCTAGAGAGATATGGGCTGGAAGGAAGCATGCTTATTGTATGCATGTACATATATATCACTGGAGAAGAGCCTCATGCTGGGAACGATGGAGGGCAGAAGAAGAAGGGGACGACAGAGAAGGAGGTGGCTGGATGAAGTCACCGAAGCAGTCGGCGTGAGCTTAAATGGACTCCGGAGAATGGTAGAGGACAGGAAGGCCTGGAGGAACGTTGTCCATGGGGTTGCGATGGATTGGATACGACTTCACAACTAACAACAAATATAGATAGATATATAGATAGATGGATGCATGGACGGACGGACAGACGAACAGACAAACCGATAGATATAAATACACACACACACACACACACACACACCAGGGGTGGGTAGCTGCTGCTGTTACTGCCGGTTCGGTGCATGCACGCTTTGCTTTGGTTGGGCTGAGAGAGAGTGACTTGCCGAGTCACTCAGCTGGATTTCATGCCCAAAGCGGGACTAGAACTCACAGTCTCCTGATGATTGGCCCAGAGCTGGGGAGGAAGATGGGCCAGTCCTGGAGTCTGGGGAAGGCTCTGATGAGGACTCTGTGTCGGAGGTAGAGAGGGGGCCAGGGCCGCATGCCAGTTATCAGCTGCCTGCAGAGTCAGGCATCAGTGAGGCAGACAAAAAGCTGGAGCCTGTTCCCAGTGTGCGCATGCGCAGAGTTGCCAGACAAAGGGAACAACTAAAGAACAAGGGTCGACTTGGGAGTAAGGCCACAGGTGGAGGATGAATGGCCCCTCCCAGAGGAAATCAAAGAGGAGCGAAAGGGGAGTGGAGTTTGCAGGAGGCAATTAGTTCGCTTAATTGGTTCGTGACTCTCGGAGACTCCTTGACAAGTTTTGCAGATATCGGCCTGTCAGCTCTCCAAGCCAGATAAGGTCTGTGACTGTAAATCCTCCTTTGAAAGACTTTGCTGGATGTGAATGAGCAGAATTCACAGTAAATTAATAAAAGGGTTTTTTTGTTCGGATAAGAAGTTTGCTTCATGCTCTTGGGAAGCCTCGGTTAGAACACTACTAAGGTTTGGTAGCAGCTGGTAGGAATATGGGAGGGTACCTTTCACCACAACATTATGTACATTATACATTG